>NC_141007.1:4986673-5171970 GCF_052327205.1 Somniosus microcephalus
GAATGTAGAAAGTCTGGACTCCTTCGAAAAGGAATTCCCCCAGCTGAAAACTAAGGCAGACACAAATAGGACCAATGGACAGGAGGCAAAAGAGAATCGAACAGAGGATGATGAGAGCCAAGCGGAGGAAGAAGAAGAGAGTCCAGCAGAGACACACACCTCCCTGACCATCTCCACCCCCCCCACACCTCTCAACGCAAACAAACTGCTGAAAGAGAGTCTGTCCAAACTAGAACTCGAATTCAACGAATACAGAGAAACACAGACCAAGAACTGGACGGAGGAATTCAAACAGCTGAAAATGGAAAACGAGTCCACCATCCACAATCTGAGAAAGACCGTAGAGGAACAAATAAATAAGATCCAAGAACTCCATACCCAACTAAACAAAATGATGGAGGCCGTAGAAAGGCTCAGCAGGCAACACAAACCTCTTAAGGTCCAAAAAACAACACACACAAGGACACAGAACCCGTCGGATGCCACCCCACACGAGGACACACCGAAAGCCACAAACCCCGCTCCTGCCACACAGCTCACCACAGAAACCCAGCCAACAACCAGCCCTCAGTCGAGTCCTGCCCAGACTACCGCTACCCAGTCCTCACACACAGGGACGCAGAACCCGTCAGATGCCCCCCCACACGAGGACACACCGAAAGCCTCAAACCCCGCTCCTGCCACACAACATATCCCAGAAACCCAGCCAACAACCAGCCATCAGTCGAGTCCTGCCCAGACTACTGCTACCCAGTCTGAAAAACCAGCCCCTCAGGCGGTCCTGCTGACCGACTCCAACGGAAAGTTTCTGGACCCCCAGAGGCTGTTCCCAGGTCATCAAGTCCTGAAAAAATGGTGCAGCAACACAGAACATGCAATGAAGATCCTGAACAAAGAATCCCTTGGAAGCCCCAAATGGCTTGTGATCCACACAGGCACAAACGACCTACGCACCCTACGGGAAGGCACTGCTAGGGCGGTGAGCAGGATGGCGGAAAAGGCCAGCAAGGAATTCCCCGAGGCGCGGATCGTGATCTCCACACTACTGCCCAGAAAGGACACCCCAGCCTATATAATCCACAACACCAACAGGGAGATCGACACGAGATGTTCTGTCTTCCCCAACGTCTACCTGGCCCATCATCCAAACATCAACACAAGGGACCTCTATGACGAAATACATCTACTCAAACAGCGGATGTGGGTCTTTGCAAAAAACCTCATAAACACTGCCAAAAGACGCAGCCCTCCCACCCCCTCTACCATTGGGAGCCGTAACCCAAACAGGACCACCAATGTCCCCCACCCCCCTTTACAAAACCAACAACAGAACCCAAGACCCCCCTCTAGACCACAGACTGTAGACCAAGAACTGAGAAAGATCATGACGATGCTGAACAGCCTGATAGAAAGCCGGAGAAATTATTAATATTGTTATTTATCATTATCATTATTGTTATCTTATCAGTATTATTACTACTATTAGATAGATATATGTGCATGCCTCATGAAATTTATACTAAATCATCATTTAGCATTATAGAAAATAGTGTTTCCACACTCATCCCACAAAATAGGTCCATTTTATTTCGTTTTATTGAACTATATAAATGCGTTCTTTCCACATAAGCTGCTGGAATATCCAGGGCCTCCGCTCCTCAACTTTTGGGATGAAGAGTACAGACCCTGAATTCCTAAAAGCTATAAAAGACATTGATATAATTGTGTTAACAGAAACATGGTGCCAAAAGGACATGCCGACCCACTGTCCCCCAATGTACCATGAAATTATTGTGCCTTCAGTAAAGAACATTAAGACACGCAAGGGCAGAACCTCCGGGGGAATCCTGGTGTGGTATAAAGGAGAACTGAACAAACACATCTCACCGATAAAACAGGGAAAATCACACGTATGGCTAAAATTAGATAAAAATATAGGAATAGAAAAAAACGATGTTTACTTATGTGCGATCTACATACCTCCAATAGAATCGCCATATTTTGAAGAGGAGATATTTGACACTCTCCACATGGAAATCAGCCATTTCCAGGCCCAAGGAAAGGTGCTACTATGTGGGGACCTAAATGCAAGGACAGGATGTGAACCTGACTTCATAGACCCACAGGGCAACAACCATGTGTTTGGCCAGACCCCTCTATATGTCACACCAGCCATCGCAAACCGAAACAACCTCGATTGTGAAATAAATAAAAGCGGTAGGGAGGTAGTGCAACTCTGCCGAGCCTTAGGCCTGTACATAGTTAACGGTAGGTTCAGAGGGGACTCCTTAGGGAGACTCACATATTCCTCAACTCTTGGGTCTAGTGTGGTGGATTATACAATCACTGACCTGGACCCCTGCGATATCAACGCATTCACTGTCAGGCAGCAATCCCCCCTCTCAGACCATAACCAAATAAATGTGTACCTTAAACTTTCTGCCCAAACTACAGACACAAAAAAGGAACCCAGTAAGCTACATAAAATAAACCAGACATACAGATGGGCCCCAGACAGTGGAGATAAATTCATCACAGCACTAAATTCACCTGATCTCACAAGTAAAATTTCAAAATTTAAAGAAAATCTATATGAGATCACCAGAGATGGGGTAAACATGGCCATAGAGGATATAAATATGATCTTTCATGAGGCAGCTGTAAAAGCCGACCTCGTGAAACAGAAGAGGAAGAGTCACAAAAGACAAAATAAAAATAAGAAATGGTTTGACCACGAATGCAAAAATGCCAGAAAAGACCTGAGAAAAATATCAAACCAAAAGCATCGCCAACCAAACAATCCGGACCTACGTACTAGATACAATGAAACCCTCAAAAGATATAAACACACCATTAGGAACAAAACACAAAACTATACCCACAAAATACTAGAAGAAATTGAAAACTCCACCAACCCAAAACAATTCTGGGAAATGTGGAATAACCTGAGTACAACACAATTGCAAGCATTACCAATCCAAGATGGCGACATCTGGAGAACACATTTTGAAAACCTCTACAAAGACATCCCAATAAACGAAACAAACCCAAGTCAACATCAGGTCACAGAAAAACTCCACACATTAGAAGCAACAATCAAAGACAACCAAAACCCTCTAGACTCCCCAATCACATGGAAAGAAATGGCCACAAAAACAAAATCTCTCCACCTAAAGAAAGCCTGTGGCCCAGACAACATCAAAAATGAAATGCTCAAGTTCAGCAATATGGAGATGCAGGGTGCGGTACTCAAATTATTCAACATCATATTACGTTCAGGCTGTTTTCCCGATATCTGGTGCCAAGGACTAATCTCCCCCATATATAAAAGCGGAAACAAATCAGACCCAAATAACTACCGCGGCATCTGTGTCAACAGTTGTCTAGGGAAGTTATTCTGCAGTATTCTAAATAGTAGATTACTTGATTTTCTTAACAAACATAATATCCTCAGAAAAAACCAAATAGGCTTTCTTCCAAAACACCGCACCGCCGACCATATCTATACCCTTCACACCCTCATTGAAAAACATATACACCAAACAAAAAATGGGAAAATATTCGCCTGTTTCATCGACTTCAAGAAAGCCTTTGACTCTATATGGCACGAAGGGCTCTATTATAAACTTCTTCAATGTGGAATAGGGGGCAAAGTCTATGACCTTATTAAATCAATGTATCTGAAAAACAAATGCGGGGTCAAAATTGGAGACAAACGCACCGATTTCTTCACCCAGAGAAGAGGCGTCCGGCAGGGCTGCAATTTGAGCCCGACCCTGTTCAACATATACATAAATGAATTAGCAGACATGCTGGAGCAAAGCGAGTCACCAGGTCTCCGTCTCCTAGATGGAGAAGTGAAATCCCTGTTCTATGCGGACGACCTGGTTCTGCTGTCTCCCACAGAACAGGGATTACAGCAACAACTAGACCTACTCGACAAATACTGCCAAAATTGGGCTCTAACAGTAAATCTAAAGAAAACCAACATCATGATTTTTCAAAAAAGGCCCAGATGTCAGGAAAACAAATACCAGTTTACCCTCAGTGATATCACTATAGGACACACTATGAGCTACACCTACCTTGGTCTAACTATTACAGCATCAGGGAGCTTCAGCATAGCAGTGAATGCACTAAAAGAAAAAGCCCGAAGAGCCCTATATGCAATAAAAAGAAAATTCTACAACATCCAAATCCCAATCAAAATCTGGCTCAAAATATTTGACAGCATAATCCTGCCCATTGCACTGTACGGTAGTGAAGTATGGGGCCCGCTAAATCACCAAAGCTACACTAAATGGGAAAAACATACAATAGAAGCCCTACATGCAGAATTCTGCCGAAGCATCCTTCGCACCCAAAGGAAAACGCCAACAAATGCATGCAGAGCCGAACTAGGCAGATACCCACTGATAATAAACATCCAAAAACGAGCACTAAACTTCCTAAATCACCTCAAATCTAGCTCCCCAGACACCCTTCATTTCAAAGCCTTTCAGACCCAAGAGCTAAACCCAGAAAAGAGTCCCCTGAGTCAGCTGCTACGGAAACTAAGTACTCAGCCGGACCCTGACCAGCCCCAGACCAACACAGCCGCCCAAACACCAATCCGAGTGAACCAAATCATTAAAAAATGCAAAGAAACCTACCTGGAACATTGGAACAAAATAACCGAAAGCCAAAGCAGATTAGAATGTTACCGGGCCCTAAAAAGAGAATATAAACTGGCAGACTACCTCACGACCATCAGAGACACAAAACAGAGACAGACCCTCACCAGGTACAGACTAAGCGACCACCAACTGGAAATTGAAAAAGGCAGATACAAGAAATCCTGGCAGCCTAGAGAGAATAGAATATGCGATCAATGTCTGGCTGGCGAGGTTGAAACAGAAATGCATTTCCTCCTAAAATGCGAAAAATTCAACACATCAAGAAACATATTATTCAACAAGCTAAGCCAAACAACCCCAGATTTCAAGGAATTGGATGATCTGTCAAAATTGAGATTAGTCCTAGGAGAAGGAGACAGACCATACCTTGGGGCCAAATATGTAACAACATGTCACAACCTGAGGACTGTTTAAAATTAAGACTGTTTAAAATTAATATTGAACGTACCAAATGAAGTACAAAGACTGTTTAAAATTAATATTGTTTAAAAGTAATATTGTATGTACCCAACAAATGTCAAATCGATTGACACCTACAGAATGTTGGAAAACTGTACCTTTTTGCTATGTAAGCTTTGGCAATATGGTTCTCTGTAAACTTTCATGCCAATAAAGCATTTTAATTGGAATTGGAATTGGAGAGAGAGAGACAGACACAGAGAGAGAGACAGACAGAGAGAGAGGGACAGACACAGAGAGAGAGACAGACACAGAGAGAGAGACAGACACAGAGAGAGGGACTGACACAGAGAGAGAGAGAGAGAGACAGACAGAGAGAGAGAGACAGACACAGAGAGAGAGACAGACACAGAGAGAGAGAGAGAGACAGACACAGAGAGAGGGACAGACACAGAGAGAGAGACACAGAGTGAGAGACAGACACAGAGAGAGGGACAGACACAGAGAGAGAGGCAGACACAGAGAGAGGGACAGACACAGAGAGAGAGACAGACACAGAGAGAGGGACAGAGAGAGAGAGACAGACAGACAGAGAGAGAGGGACAGACACAGAGAGAGAGAGACAGACACAGAGAGAGAGACAGACACAGAGAGAGGGACTGACACAGAGAGAGAGAGAGAGACAGACAGAGAGAGAGAGACAGACACAGAGAGAGAGACAGACACAGAGAGATGGACAGACACAGAGAGAGAGACAGACACAGAGTGAGAGACAGACAGAGAGAGAGAGACAGACACAGAGAGAGAGACAGACACAGAGAGAGAGGCAGACACAGAGAGAGGGACAGACACAGAGAGAGAGACAGACACAGAGAGAGGGACAGAGAGAGAGAGAGAGACAGACACAGAGAGAGGGACAGACACAGAGAGAGAGACAGACAGAGAGAGAGAGACAGACAGAGAGAGAGAGAAACAGACAGAGAGAGAGAGACAGACAGAGAGAGAGGGACAGACACAGAGAGAGGGACAGACACAGAGAGAGAGAGACAGACAGAGAGAGAGACAGACAGAGAGAGAGAGACAGACAGAGAGAGAGAGACAGACAGAGAGAGAGAGAGAGACAGAGAGAGAGAGACAGACAGAGAGAGAGAGAGAGACAGACACAGAGAGAGGGACAGACACAGGGAGAGGGACAGACACAGAGAGAGGGAGACAGATACAGAGAGAGACAGACAGAGAGAGAGAGACAGACACAGAGCGAGGGACAGACAGACAGAGAGAGACAGACACAGAGAGAGAGACAGACACAGAGAGAGAGACAGACAGAGAGAGAGAGAGACAGACACAGAGAGAGGGACAGACAGAGAGAGAGAGACAGACACAGAGAGAGAGACAGACACAGAGAGAGAGACAGACACAGAGAGAGAGACAGACACAGAGAGAGAAAAACAGACACAGAGAGAGGGACAGACACAGAGAGAGGGACAGACACAGAGAGAGAGACAGACAGACAGAGAGAGAGAGACAGACAGAGAGAGAGAGACAGACACAGAGAGAGAGACAGACAGAGAGAGAGAGAGACAGACCCAGAGAGAGGGACAGACACAGAGAGAGGGACAGGCACAGAGAGAGAGAGAGACTACCGCTACCCAGTCCTCACACACAGGGACACAGAACCCGTCAGATGCCCCCCCACACGAGGACACACCGAAAGCCTCAAACCCTGCTCCTGCCACACAACATATCCCAGAAACCCAGCCAACAACCAGCCATCAGTCGAGTCCTGCCCAGACTACTGCTACCCAGTCTGAAAAACCAGCCCCTCAGGCGGTCCTGCTGACCGACTCCAACGGAAAGTTTCTGGACCCCCAGAGGCTGTTCCCAGGTCATCAAGTCCTGAAAAAATGGTGCAGCAACACAGACCATGCAATGAAGATCCTGAACAAAGAATCCCTTGGAAGCCCCAAATGGCTTGTGATCCACACAGGAACAAACGACCTACGCACCCTACAGGAAGGCACTGCTAGGGCGGTGAGCAGGATGGCGGAAAAGGCCAGCAAGGAATTCCCCGAGGCGCGGATCGTGATCTCCACACTACTGCCCAGAAAGGACACCCCAGCCTATATAATCCACAACACCAACAGGGAGATCGACACGAGATGTTCTGTCTTCCCCAACGTCTACCTGGCCCATCATCCAAACATCAACACAAGGGACCTCTATGACGAAATACATCTACTCAAACAGCGGATGTGGGTCTTCGCAAGAAACCTCATAAACACTGCCAAAAGACGCAGCCCTCCCACCCCCTCTACCATTGGGAGCCGTAACCCAAACAGGACCACCAATGTCCCCCACCCCCCTTTACAAAACCAACAACAGAACCGTGCTTTTATACCTGACCCAAGACCCCCCTCTAGACCACAGACTGTAGACCAAGAACTGAGAAAGATCATGACGATGCTGAACAGCCTGATAGAAAGCCGGAGAAATTATTAATATTGTTATTTATCATTATCATTATTGTTATCTTATCAGTATTATTACTATTATTAGATAGATATATGTGCATGCCTCATGAAATTTATACTAAATCATCATTTAGCATTATAGAAAATAGTGTTCCCACACGCATCCCACAAAATAGGTCCATTTTATTTCGTTTTATTGAACTATATAAATGCGTTCTTTCCACATAAGCTGCTGGAATATCCAGGGCCTCCGCTCCTCAACTTTTGGGATGAAGAGTACAGACCCTGAATTCCTAAAAGCTATAAAAGACATTGATATAATTGTGTTAACAGAAACATGGTGCCAAAAGGACATGCCGACCCACTGTCCTCCAATGTACCATGAAATCATTGTGCCCTCAGTAAAGAACACTAAGACACGCAAGGGCAGAACCTCCGGGGGAATCCTGGTGTGGTATAAAGGAGAACTGAACAAACACATCTCACCGATAAAACAGGGAAAATCACACGTATGGCTAAAATTAGATAAAAATATAGGAATAGCAAAAAACGATGTTTACTTATGTGCGATCTACATACCTCCAATAGAATCGCCATATTTTGAAGAGGAGATATTTGACACTCTCCACATGGAAATCAGCCATTTCCAGGCCCAAGGAAAGGTGCTACTATGTGGGGACCTAAATGCAAGGACAGGATGTGAACCTGACTTCATAGACCCACAGGGCAACAACCATGTGTTTGGCCAGACCCCTCTATATGTCACACCAGCCATCGCAAACCGAAACAACCTCGATTGTGTAATAAATAAAAGCGATAGGGAGGTAGTGCAACTCTGCCGAGCCTTAGGCCTGTACATAGTTAATGGTAGGTTCAGAGGGGACTCCTTAGGGAGACTCACATATTCCTCAACTCTTGGGTCTAGTGTGGTGGATTATACAATCACTGACCTGGACCCCTGCGATATCAACGCATTCACTGTCAGGCAGCAATCCCCCCTCTCAGACCATAACCAAATAAATGTGTACCTTAAACTTTCTGCCCAAACTACAGACACAAAAAAGGAACCCATTAAGCTACATAAAATAAACCAGACATACAGATGGGCCCCAGACAGTGGAGATAAATTCATCACAGCACTAAATTCACCTGATCTCACAAGTAAAATTTCAAAATTTAAAGAAAATCTATATGAGATCACCAGAGATGGTGTAAACATGGCCATAGAGGATATAAATATGATCTTCCATGAGGCAGCTGTAAAAGCCGACCTCGTGAAACAGAAGAGGAAGAGTCACAAAAGACAAAATAAAAATAAGAAATGGTTTGACCACGAATGCAAAAATGCCAGAAAAGACCTGAGAAAAATATCAAACCAAAAGCATCGGCAACCAAACAATCCGGACCTACGTACTAGATACAATGAAACCCTCAAAAGATATAAACACACCATTAGGAACAAAACACAAAACTATACCCACAAAATACTCGAAGAAATTGAAAACTCCACCAATCCAAAACAATTCTGGGAAATGTGGAATAACCTGAGTACAACACAATTGCAAGCATTACCAATCCAAGATGGCGACATCTGGAGAACACATTTTGAAAACCTCTACAAAGACATCCCAATAAACGAAACAAATCCAAGTCAACATCAGGTCACAGAAAAACTCCACACATTAGAAGCAACAATTAAAGACAACCAAAACCCTCTAGACTCCCCAATCACATGGAAAGAACTGGCCACAAAAACAAAATCTCTCCACCTAAAGAAAGCCTGTGGCCCAGACAACATCAAAAATGAAATGCTCAAGTTCAGCAATATGGAGATGCAGGGTGCGGTACTCAAATTATTCAACATCATATTACGTTCAGGCTGTTTTCCCGATATCTGGTGCCAAGGACTAATCTCCCCCATATATAAAAGCGGAAACAAATCAGACCCAAATAACTACCGCGGCATCTGTGTCAACAGTTGTCTAGGGAAGTTATTCTGCAGTATTCTAAACAGTAGATTACTTGATTTTCTTAACAAACATAATATCCTCAGAAAAAACCAAATAGGCTTTCTTCCAAAACACCGCACCGCCGACCATATCTATACCCTTCACACCCTCATTGAAAAACATATACACCAAACAAAAAATGGGAAAATATTCGCCTGTTTCATCGACTTCAAGAAAGCCTTTGACTCTATATGGCACGAAGGGCTCTATTATAAACTTCTTCAGTGTGGAATAGGGGGCAAAGTCTATGACCTTATTAAATCAATGTATCTGAAAAACAAATGCGGGGTCAAAATTGGAGACAAACGCACCGATTTCTTCACCCAGAGAAGAGGCGTCCGACAGGGCTGCAATTTGAGCCCGACCCTGTTCAACATATACATAAATGAATTAGCAGACATGCTGGAGCAAAGCGAGTCACCAGGTCTCCGTCTCCTTGATGGAGAAGTGAAATCCCTGTTCTATGCGGACGACCTGGTTCTGCTGTCTCCCACAGAACAGGGATTACAGCAACAACTAGACCTACTCGACAAATACTGCCAAAATTGGGCTCTAACAGTAAATCTAAAGAAAACCAACATCATGATTTTTCAAAAAAGGCCCAGATGTCAGGAAAACAAATACCAATTTACCCTCAGTGATACCGCTATAGGACACACTATGAGCTACACCTACCTTGGTCTAACTATTACAGCATCAGGGAGCTTCAGCATAGCAGTGAATGCACTAAAAGAAAAAGCCCGAAGAGCCCTATATGCAATAAAAAGAAAATTCTACAACATCCAAATCCCAATCAAAATCTGGCTCAAAATATTTGACAGCATAATCCTGCCCATTGCACTGTACGGTAGTGAAGTATGGGGCCCGCTAAATCACCAAAGCTACACTAAATGGGAAAAACACACAATAGAAGCCCTACATGCAGAATTCTGCCGAAGCATCCTTCGCACCCAAAGAAAAACGCCAACAAATGCATGCAGAGCCGAACTAGGCAGATACCCACTGATAATAAACATCCAAAAACGAGCACTAAACTTCCTAAATCACCTCAAATCTAGCTCCCCAGACACCCTTCATTTCAAAGCCTTTCAGACCCAAGAGCTAAACCCAGAAAAGAGTCCCCTGAGTCAGCTGCTACTGAAACTAAGTACTCAGCCGGACCCTGACCAGCCCCAGACCAACACAGCCGTCCAAACACCAATCCGAGTGAACCAAATCATTAAACAATGCAAAGAAACCTACCTGGAACATTGGAACAAAATAACCGAAAGCCAAAGCAGATTAGAATGTTACCGGGCCCTAAAAAGAGATTATAAACTGGCAGACTACCTCACGACCATCAGAGACACAAAACAGAGACAGACCCTCACCAGGTACAGACTAAGCGACCACCAACTGGAAATTGAAAAAGGCAGATACAAGAAATCCTGGCAGCCTAGAGAGAATAGAATATGCGATCAATGTCTGGCCGGCGAGGTTGAAACAGAAATGCATTTCCTCCTAAAATGCGAAAAATTCAACACATCAAGAAACATATTATTCAACAAGCTAAGCCAAACAACCCCAGATTTCAAGGAATTGGATGACCTGTCAAAATTGAGATTAGTCCTGGGAGAAGGAGACAGACCATACCTTGGGGCCAAATATGTAACAACATGTCACAACCTGAGGACTGTTTAAAAGTAAGACTGTTTAAAATTAATATTGTTAAAAGTAATATTGTATGTACCCAACAAATGTCAAATCGATTGACACCTACAGAATGTTGGAAAACTGTACCTTTTTGCTATGTAAGCTTTGGCAATATGGTTCTCTGTAAACTTTCATGCCAATAAAGCATTTGAATTGGAATTGGAATTGGACAGACACAGAGAGAGAGAAACAGACAGAGAGAGAGAGAGACAGACACAGAGAGAGGGAGACAGATACAGAGAGAGACAGACAGAGAGAGAGAGACAGACACAGAGAGAGGGACAGACACAGAGAGAGAGACAGACACAGAGTGAGAGACAGACACAGAGAGAGGGACAGACACAGAGAGAGAGGCAGACACAGAGAGAGGGACAGACACAGAGAGAGAGACAGACACAGAGAGATGGACAGACACAGAGAGAGAGACAGACACAGAGTGAGAGACAGACAGAGAGAGAGAGACAGACACAGAGAGAGAGACAGACACAGAGAGAGAGGCAGACACAGAGAGAGGGACTGACACAGAGAGAGAGAGAGAGACAGACACAGAGAGAGAGACAGACACAGAGAGAGGGACAGAGAGAGAGAGAGAGACAGACACAGAGAGAGGGACAGACACAGAGAGAGAGACAGACAGAGAGAGAGAGACAGACAGAGAGAGAGAGAAACAGACACACAGAGAGAGACAGACAGAGAGAGAGGGACAGACACAGAGAGAGGGACAGACACAGAGAGAGTGTCAGACAGAGAGAGAGACAGACAGACACAGAGAGAGGGACAGACACAGAGAGAGAGAGACAGACAGAGAGAGAGAGACAGACAGAGAGAGAGAGACAGACAGAGAGAGAGCGAGAGACAGAGAGAGAG
The DNA here is from genome assembly GCF_052327205.1 of Somniosus microcephalus. Taxonomy (NCBI): domain Eukaryota; kingdom Metazoa; phylum Chordata; class Chondrichthyes; order Squaliformes; family Somniosidae; genus Somniosus; species Somniosus microcephalus. Next base: position 4,998,788 of record NC_141007.1, read on the forward strand.
AGAGAGACAGACAGAGAGAGAGAGAGAGACAGACACAGAGAGAGGGACAGACACAGGGAGAGGGACAGACACAGAGAGAGGGAGACAGATACAGAGAGAGACAGACAGAGAGAGAGAGACAGACACAGAGCGAGGGACAGACAGACAGAGAGAGACAGACACAGAGAGAGAGACAGACACAGAGAGAGAGACAGACAGAGAGAGAGAGAGACAGACACAGAGAGAGGGACAGACACAGAGAGAGAGACAGACACAGAGAGAGAGACAGACACAGAGAGAGAGACAGACACAGAGAGAGAAAAACAGACACAGAGAGAGGGACAGACACAGAGAGAGGGACAGACACAGAGAGAGAGACAGACAGACAGAGAGAGACAGACAGACAGAGAGAGAGAGACAGACAGAGAGAGAGAGACAGACAGAGAGAGAGAGACAGACACAGAGAGAGAGACAGACAGAGAGAGAGAGAGACAGACACAGAGAGAGGGACAGACACAGAGAGAGGGACAGGCACAGAGAGAGAGAGAGACAGACACAGAGACAGAGAAACAGACAGAGAGAGAGAGAGACAGACACAGAGAGAGGGACAGACACAGAGAGAGAGAGAGACAGACAGAGAGAGAGAAAAACAGACAGAGAGAGAGAGAGACAGACAGAGAGAGGGACAGACACATGTTGTGTATGTAACCTGTTCCACCTTAAGAGAGCTTAAGCCTGTTCCACCTTAAGAGATGTACTACTTTCTCAGGCTGCTGTAGACGTAATACCGGGGGTGAACACACCGGTATATAAGCACTGTGCAGTAATCTTGTATTCAGTATAGTCCCTACCTCCAACCAGTAAAGACCTGTTTTTATTGTTACTCATTAGTCTGTTTTAATTAACTAAATAATTCACAGACTTAACACTGGCGACGAGTCAGGTTCTTACCCTGCGGCAGTTATTCCACGGCGGTTGAAGAGAGGTTTCAAACCTCACCACTCACCACCCCACTGGAAGCGACAGGCATTAGGACCCTGAAGCCTCCATCAGCTTGTGAACCGGAGTAGAAGACAGGACTGGGGAAGAGAGAGGTATAGGGCGATAGCGATCGGCAGATAAGGGCCGGGCCGCTTTCAAGTGCGAGGCGCAGCCGGGCCATCGATCGCATCCGTTGATAAGGGCCGCACTCGGGGGCTGAAGGGAGACGGCGTCGGGGGACGGGTGAAGACCGCCAAGCGCGGGAAAACCGCCATTTTGTGGGCGGAGGACGACGGCAAGAGCGGGAAGCCGCCATCTTTGATAACAAGTAAAGAAAATAAAATCTGAGAAATTGCAAATCTACAATGCCTAAACATGGGAATATTAGCACCTTTGATAGTGACCTCGAAGATTGGGCCATATATGTTGAAAGAGTAAAAAATTATTGTAAGGCCAATAAAATTCGTGACCAAGATAAAGCTCTAACATTATTAAATTTAATGGGTGCAAAGACATACGGGCAATTGAAACACCTGTTATCACCAGATGAACCGGCGGATAAGACGTTCGATGAGATTGTTACTGTCCTGAAAGATCATCTAAACCCCACGCCGCTGATGCTAGCGGAACGATTTAAATTTTACGACAGAAGGCAGCTACAGCATGAAAGCAACGCTGAATATTTGCTGGAATTGCGTAAATTAGCGAAATATTGCCAGTTTGGAACGGGACTGACAGAGGCACTTCGAGACAAATTTGTGTGTGGTTTATTTAAACAGGATACACAAAAGCGACTGCTCGAGGAGAATGAGCTGACGCTTGAGAAGGCGGTCACTATGGCAGCAGCACACGAAGCCGCAGCGAGAGGCACGGCAGTAATGCAGCTACGGTCACCAGAGCTCAGTGCACACAAATTGGGTGTGAGTTCTGGCAAATGTTATCGTTGTGGAAAGACAACGCATGATCAGAACCAGTGTTGGTTTAAAAACCAAGAATGTAGAACTTGTGGTAGGCTTGGACATATAGCTAGAGTATGCAGGTCAGGGAAGAAGACCAGCAACAAGAAGTCACCGCAAGGGAAATACGCAAAGGTACACAAGGTGGCCGAACAGGAGTCCGATTCAGACGCAAGCAGTAATGAACTGGTTAGCTTAAGGGTACTCAACGTTGGTAAGGGTGCAGACCTCCAGACAATTTGGGTTACTCTTCAGATAGAAGGAGTCCAAGTAAAAATGGAATTGGACACTGGATCGGCATTGTCGGTCATGAATAAGAAAGATTACAGAAGGTTATTCCAACATATTCCCCTACAGGATACGGAGATTATATTGACAACCTACACGGGGCAGAGAGTGTACCCCATCGGGACAATAAAGGTTGCAGTGGCCAACAAGGGCGAAGGAAGTCAAATAATGGACTTATATGTGCTACCGGAGGGAGGTCCACCACTACTAGGCCGGGAGTGGTTTAGAAACATAAATATGGACTGGCATTCGCTAAAAGCCATAAAGAGTGAGAACTCGGTGCAGATAATCAGCCCAGACTCTAGAACTGATGATGGTAAGACCAACCCATGTGCAAAAGACAAAGTTTCAGCACAGAATTCCACTGAGCAACAACAACATAGTTTAACAGAGAATTCTGAGTCTGTCAAGTCTACTGATATGCACATTTTTGAGGGACACTGGGCTCGAACTCAACTCCATTTCAAACTACAACAGCAATTAGAACAAATGATTCGCCGTTTTGAGCAAGAGATGAATGAAATAAAAAAGTTCTTTGTTACAGAGTGGGAGAATCTGGAAAGTCAACAGAAGCAACTGATGGAGAAAATGGAGCAGGAGCACACCAACCATCTGCGCGAGGAGGCCGAACGAATCAAAGCTGATTCAGGTTCTGAAGGTGCGTGCCATAATCTGGTGTCAGAAGAGTTAACGGTCAGCCAACTCCTTCATATGCTGAGGGACAAGACTCTGAAATGGGAAAAACTTGAACACGAGCTGCGATCTGCAAAGGAAAAGGGTTCGGAGCTCTCAAAAGTCATTGAGATGGCTGATGTGACGACACAGACTGAAACGACTGCAACAGAGCAGCCATTGGATGCCAAAAGTACGCTGACTCACGTCAATGTAGAACAACAGACCGCTGAAACAGCTGCTCCGGTAGAGGGATTGCATAGTCCGATCAATCAATCTCCAAAGGAAGTTGAAGTATTAAAATCACAAATGAGGTCACTAGTAAACGACTTGCTGAAAGCCCAGAAAAAGCTGGATGCAGAGGTACACATGAAGAAGTCTCTTCAGGAAAGATGTCTGGATTTGGAACAAGAGCTGGCTAACGTCCAGCTGGGTATGGAGGAAATAGACGACCCTCTCACTGGTATAGCTCAGGACGACACCGAATATTACCATGACCTGGTGGACGACACCGAATATTACGATGTCCTGTCCTGCCCAGCTTGTAACTTCGACTCCCAAAGTGCAGAAATCATGGAGGAGCACCAAAAGTCTACGGAACATCGGGAGAAGCTGGCTCTACGACGGAAACAGGAGGAAGAGAAGGAGGAACTGCGCATGCAGCTGGCAGCTGTGGCAGCTGACAATGGAGCCCAGAGAGTCTCCAAGAAGCAGAAAAGGAAAAGTAAAAACAGAAGATGACCCATCTGAACCATTATCACCTCTACCAGATCACACACGTGGTCCCTCCGAACGGAGCCAAATCAGTTCGGAAGTTCAAGCTGTTAAATCCATGAAAGGACTATTGAATGAGTAACATGAACCGACTACACCACAGAGATTGAATCTGTGAACTGTTTTCCGCAGAGACTGAATCTGTGATATGTTACGTTAAACATGAAGTTATATATGTATATATGTTACTACGTTATGTTAAATGGGGGGGATGACTATAAAGCTAAGAAGGGAGGAGTGTTGTGTATGTAACCTGTTCCACCTTAAGAGAGCTTAAGCCTGTTCCACCTTAAGAGATGTACTACTTTCTCAGGCTGCTGTAGACGTAATACCGGGGGTGAACACACCGGTATATAAGCACTGTGCAGTAATCTTGTATTCAGTATAGTCCCTACCTCCAACCAGTAAAGACCTGTTTTTATTGTTACTCATTAGTCTGTTTTAATTAACTAAATAATTCACAGACTTAACAACACAGAGAGAGAGACAGACAGAGAGAGAGACAGACAGAGAGAGAGAGAGACAGACACAGAGAGAGAGACAGACACAGAGAGAGAGACAGACACAGAGAGAGAGACAGACAGAGAGAGGGACAGACACAGAGAGAGAGACAGACACAGAGAGAGAGACAGACACAGAGAGAGAGAGACAGACAGAGAGAGAGGGACAGACTCAGAGAGAGAGACAGACACAGAGAGAGAGACAGACACAGAGAGAGGGACAGACACAGAGAGAGGGACAGACACAGAGAGAGGGACAGACACAGAGAGAGAGACAGACACAGAGAGAGAGACAGACACAGAGAGAGGGTCAGACACAAAGAGGGGGACAGACACAAAGCGAGGGACAGACACAGAGAGAGGGACAGACACAAAGAGGGGGACAGACACAAAGAGAGGGACAGACACAGAGGGAGGGACAGACACAAAGAGGGGGACAGACACAAAGAGAGGGACAGACACAGAGGGAGGGACAGACAGAGAGAGACAGACAGACAGAGAGAGAGAGAGAGACACAGAGAGAGAGACAGACAGAGAGAGACAGACAGACAGAGAGAGAGAGAGACAGACAGAGAGAGAGAGACAGACACAGAGAGAGAGGAACAGACAGAGAGAGACAGACAGACAGAGAGATAGAGGCAGACACAGAGAAAGAGACAGACAGAGAGAGAGAGAGAGAGAGAGACAGACACAGAGAGAGAGACAGACAGATAGAGAGAGAGACAGACAAACACAAAGAGAGGGACAGACAGAGAGAGAGAAACAGACACAGAGAGAGGGACAGACACAGAGAGACAGACAGACAGAGAGAGAGAGACAGACACAGAGAGAGAGACAGACTCAGAGAGAGGGACAGACAGAGAGAGACAGACAGACAGAGAGAGAGAGACAGACACAGAGAGAGAGACAGACACAGAGAGAGAGACAGACGGACAGAGAGAGAGACAGACAGACACAATGAGAGAGACAGAGAGAGAGAGAGAAACAGACAGAGAGAGAGGGACAGACAGAGAGAGAGAGTCAGACACAGGGAGAGGGTGTAAGATTCGCAAAATTCAACAGATTCCCCAAAAACCAAGAAGATTACCCGAAGGGAGGGATGTTGGACTATTCTAAACTATCGCAGGTTGATAAAAGAATATTGGGCCCAAGGGAGATTTAAAAGTCAAAGACCCCAGGATTTTGTTTTTATTTTAAAAGCATGTTTGAGCCTGTGGAAGAAAAGGGGTCTGCAACAAAAGGAATTGGGATTGGCCTCTATAAATGGAGAGTTTTGTGTATTGGCATTAGCCAAGCTGTCTGGGGACTGTCTGGACTGTCTCAGTCATTTTACATACTGACAATAGACCAACGGAAAAGCAGTTCCCGCCCAAAATTACAGAACCATCCAAAGTATACATAATGCAGAACATGCCACCAACCAACAAAAGAAACTTGACCCCCACAGGAAAAGACAAATGTTACTGCAATTAAATAAGAGGTTAAACAATCGCTTAAACCAATTAAGAATCGATGGGACCATCCCGAAACATATTGAACAATTTTTAACCCATCAATGTTAACGAGCCCGCCAAAACCAAAAAAGAGACAGAAATGATTTGGCGCGCAGATTAGCAGGTCTCAAACAATATAATTGAGGGCCTGTTTTTAGAGTTTGGAGCAGTTTAGTTCGAAGAAGAAGACAAGTTCGACAAAGGTGCAGTGCGGTTCAGAGTTCGGTTCAAGGAGTGCGGGTCCAGTTCGGGTCGAGCGGTTCAAGCAGTTGATTAAGAGGAACGTTCAAGGAGTTGAGTCGAGTTGAAGAAAAGAGTTCGCTTCTTCATTCATGTCAAGTCAAGTCATCAAGTTCAAGTCCAAGAAGAAGCTCCCTCTCGAAGAAGTAACACACTGTCAGAGACCTCGCGGCAGACCAGGGCCCCAAGAAACAAACAACCAAATATTACCAGCAACCGGGTAATATTGGGCCACCGCGACCAACAAAACCCAACTCAGAAGAAAACCGAAGATCTGCAAGTTTTTCCACTCTACAATCTATCCTGACTTACCCCTGGGTAAGATTTTACTGAAAAGACTCTAAACCCTACTTCTAACCAAAAGAAATTGGGTACTCACCTGATGGATCCAATACGCACCCTACCGCATCAGCGGACTCGCGAAGACTGACCAGCCACACAGGTGAAGTCCTCTACCACACCCAGGGTATGGCAGGCCCCAACCGACACATCTAGAGAATCCCGAAATCGCGAACCTCTACAACTGTCAAAAGAAGTCGTTTTGGTGAGCATTATCCCTGGTCCTCTGGAGACCAACTTAGCTAGTGAAGTGGGATTGGGAGGGGTGAAGTATTCTGTCTATTGTTATTTTCCCTTGTATATTCCAAAGTGCTCCCCCAATTTAGAGTGTTAAGATTATTGTGTTGTATATTTTCTTTCTCAAATAAAGATCTTATTCCTTTCACCAAAATTCAGTTGTCTGCTGCACTTTTCATCACAACCTCCAAATAAGTCCCAGGTCTAGAACCAAGGGAGTGGGAGTGATTCGAACCGCTCACAAGTCAGAGGTGAAGCTGACCCACACACCACCCCTACAGAAATGGCGACCGCGGCAGGACCTTGGCAAAAGGGATGTGATGCAGTAGATACCGTTTTTGAAGAGAGAAATAAGATGGAAGAGAGGATTTCCTCTTATGTGTTTGAGAAGGTGAATATCACCAAGAAATGGGTGACCAGTCTGTTGCGCGCTGAGCGTCCCACGGATGCTGCAGCCAAATGGACTAAGAGCAAAGACCACAAAAAGTCTGTGGAGAAAGCCATCTGGTTGGTCTGCTCCCACCGACAGATCCAGCTTTTAGATCAGTGCATTAAGGCACTAACAGCAGAGCTGCAGGAATCAGCTCAACTGTCTCAAGCAAGGGCTCTAGCAGGGGAAGGACTATTGCAGGAATTAAACGCCCAAAGTCAGGAGAAAGTACAGATAGCGGAAAAACACAGGAACAGACATGAATATTTTTGGTGTCATGTCACCGAGGCAAAGGGTAACAAGTTAGTGTTACGTGAAGAGAACACCCGCCTTACCAGGCAAATAAAAGAACAGGAACAGAGGTTAAGAGATGTGCAGGCGGCTTATCAAGTAGCAAGCACTAGGGGTTTTGAAGTGGGAGATCACGGCCCCTGTCAAAAGCAGATCGACAGTTTAAACCTTGCTCTGTCCAGGGCAAAGGGCATGGTATGCCTAGTGAGCCCAGGTGCGGCCCGGGTGGGCCTGGAAATAGAAGGGGAAACTGTTCAGACGTCACCTGTGGTGCTGGGGAACGACCCGGTTGGGCAGCAGGAGGGACAGGCAATCTGTAGGGAGGGCAGGGAGGAGTGCACACCACCACCTGTGGCGCCGGGGAACAACTCGGCTGGGCAGCAGGAGGGACAGGCAATCTGTAGCGAGGGCAGGGAGGAGTGAACACCACCACCACCTGTGGCGCCGGGTTTTGACTCGGTTTGGCAGCAGGCAGCAGGGGGCAAACAAGTGCAGGAATGGTCGGAGCCACGGCCGATGTGCCCGGCTCGGCAGCAAAGGTTTGGCCCGCCCGGCGGTGGTGGGGGCCAGGGACCCCTTGAAAGCCAATTCGTGATTCCCCACAGAGCCCAACAGCTTAGGGCTACGGTAAGCCACCTGAACAAACTCACCCACAAGGGAGACCCCTCAGTCCACTTCATGGTAGTGGAACAAGCAGCAGGCATCAATGAGTGTGACGACTCAGAAATGGCCAAAATGCTCCTGTTCTCCCTGGATGGCAAGTTGTACCAGTCCCTCTCTGCAGAGAGCAAGAAAGGGCAAGGGGGGTACGCTGCCATCCGGGAGGAAGTTCTGGAGGCGATGGGTATGAACGATGGTAGTCCTTTCTCCTGGGTGGAGAAGACTACCCAGTTAGCAGGGGAGACCCCACAGGCTTTCACAGACAGGCTGTGGCCTCTGTATGAGTGCCTGTAATGGGGATCGCGACCGGACTCACATGAACCAGGACGAGTTGGCCCACCAGCTCCGAAGTCTGGTGGCAAACAACTTGCCACGGATCAGGGCCAAGGCTGAGCTGTGGTTTGACCCGAAAGGCCCCCAGGTCACCGAGGAGACAGTGGTTAGACAACTGACCCTGGCTTACCGCAACAGTAGAGGGGCAGAAGAACACCCACCAAAAGGAAAGGTTCACGAAATGAAACCTGCTAGCAAGAAAGAATGGCACCAGGAAGGGGGTAACCCTTCCGATACGAGGCGTAACTGCTTCGGGTGCGGGAAAAGTGGGCATTGGAGAAGGGACTGTAGGAATCCTTGGAAGGATAGTGTAGGGAAAAACTCCTCAGCTCCTGCCCCAAAGTCAGAAACACCGACCTCTCCCCCCACAGTTGATTCATTAGTAGCTGCACTTCGAGTTTTGTTGGCTGGCCCAGGGAAGGTAGCCACAGCCACGGGTGCTTTAACTCCATCTGCCCCACCTAACACAGACCTATGACTAGAGCCAGCGCAGCCTGTCTATCTGTGTCCCCTTGAGTACGATGTATGGAAAAGACCGCTTGTTAAGATGGAGGTGGGAAAGGTAAAAGGGACCTATCTGTTGGACACGGGAGCTTCGAGCACCATCATCTATTCAGATAACCCCGCTACCTCACCTCTGTCTAACGGGGTCCCATACAGCTTAGTGGGGTTCACAGGTAACGAGCAGGCTGTCTCGTTCTCTATCCCGCTGTCCATTCATTTAGGAGCACTCCACACCAAGTGGACTTGTGTTTTAATGAGATGGGAGCAGGAAGGGAAAGGGATCCTGGGGGCTGATTTTATCATAGGCCACAGGATTCTAGTGGATCTTAGGAACCACTGTCTGTGGGGAGCATGCGCTGGCAGTTATCCCAGAGAAACAGGGCAAGGGGACCTTGTGTACCCGAAAACCCAAGGAGGGTTACGACCTCGAACTAATAGTCAGTAACACTCCACTGGAGTACCAGGCATTTGTGCGAGCACACCTCGGCGCATTTACCACTCACAAGCATGATTGTGGGAGGGTGAATGGGGTCGAGGTTAGTGTAGACGGGGACCCCATGACCCGACCACAAAAGCAGTATAATTTCCCCAAGGAGGCGAAGGCAGACATGGAAACGGCCATGACCTCTCTGGTCAAACAGGGGGTATTGAGACCGATAGCCACCCACGTAAACTCTCCACTGTGGCCAGTTAGAAAACCAGACAACTCCTGGAGAGCCACAGTGGACTATCGGGTACTCAATCGAAACATCCCCGCCTGTGCACCCACGGTCGCAGCTGTCGCCGACCTCATTGGAAGTATTCCAGGCTCCGCGACCACCTTCACGGTGCTGGATATTTCCAACGGGTTTTGGTCCATCCCTCTGCAGAGAGAGGACCAGTACAAGTTCGCCTTCACTTTTAAAGGCCAGCAGTACACCTGGAACTGCCTACCACAGGGGTTCCACAACAGCCCCAGCATCTTCCACCAATGCATGGCAGATTGTTTAAAGGGCTTCAGCCGACCCCGACAGTTGGTCCAGTATGTGGATGACCTGCTCCTATTCACCGATGAAGGAGAGGAACACGGTCCACTACTGGCTGAACTGCTGGAGTTGCTCAGGCAGGAAGGTTTTAAGGTAAACCCTAAGAAAGTACAGATCGGCCAAAAGGAAGTAAAGTTCCTAGGTCTGACTGTATGAGCAGGGGAAAGGGCCATAGATAAAGCCAGAAGGGAAGCAGTGCAGGAGTTACCAGCCCCCAGCCCCAGTACAGTGACAGGAGTGAGATCTTTTCTAGGGCTAACCGGGTACTGCAGAGATTTTATTGAGGATTACGCGGCCACAGCAGCCCCTCTGCTCCGACTCCTACACAAGGGAGTGGAGTGGGTTTGGGATGAGAGTTGCGAGGCAGCATTTGTAAAACTCAAACAAGATCTGCAGACCGCGCCGGCTCTAGGGGCTATTGATGGGGAGAAAAGAGTTTTTCCTGGAGGTAGCAGCCAGCGGGGACAGTCTGAGTGCAGTGCTGCCCCAGGAGCGGCACAGTCAGCTGAGACCGGTGGTTTACTCCTCCAGGATACTCACAGATGTGGAGAAGGGCTATTCCGACTGTGAGAGGCACCTCCTCATCACTCACTGGGCTGTGAAAAGATCACTGATCTTCACAGGCACCTCGCCCATCACCCTCCTCACCCATCACATGCCCACCCAAATGCTCCTAGATGGGAGAATTAAAGATGGGACAGTGAGCAGTGCCCGCATTGCTCGCTGGACCCTGCTTCTCTCCCAGATGGACCTAAGGGTGAAAGGTCTCTGCGAGCCGAAGCTCGCAGCCAACATGATTTATCCAGAGACGGCCCACCGGTGTTCCATTGAAGGAGTATGGGAAGTCGACATAGGTTTTCGGGCCGGGATACATCCCACAGGCCGCAAAATCTATGTGGACGGTTCCAGCACAGTATCTGCTGGGGAACGACTCACAGGGTGTGGAGTTTATGACCCAGGGGCGGACATTGCCCTGGCAATTAAACTCCCCAGCACCATGAGCGCCCAGCAGGCTGAACTGTCCGCGGTAGTGTACGTGGTTACACACCCTGAGAAATTCCCTACCCCGTACACGATTTGGTCGGACAGCATGTTCACATGCAATTCGTGTACGGAATACCTGGCCATCTGGTCCCGTCGGGGATACACCTCCGCTGACGGGAGACCCCTGGCAATCAAGCCTCTGCTGGAGAAAGTCATGACAGCTGTAGGGGAGGAAGGAAAGGTCTGTATCCATAAGGTTAAGGCCCATTCGAAGACAGAACCCATGAGAGAGGGAAATCAAAGGGCAGATTAACTGGCCAAGCAGGGGGCTAGGGAAGGAGAGTTTTGGGACCCCTACCAGACAGGTTCAGTAGCTGCAATCCGGGACAAGGGAGGCACACAGGGGGTAGCTTTGGTCCCAGACCTAAAGCAGGCCCAGGTACGGGATCCCGTCCTCAGAGCCGACCTGAATGCGCTCACAAAAGGGGAGAAAGTAGAGGGCCCATACGGTACAGCAGCCATCACCGTCAAGGAAGGCCTGCTGTTCAGGGGGGAGCAGTGGGTAGTGCCGCAGCAGCACCGAAGGGAATTCCTCCAACTGGCCCATGAGGGTCCAGGAGCGGGGCATCCCGGGCCTGAGGCCACCTGGCAGCGGGTGGAACAGGCAGGATGGTGGCCAGGACTGAGGGAACATGTCCGCGAGTTCTGTGCCGGCTGTCTGGTGTGTGCTGCCAATAACCCTGACCCCCAGAAAAGGAAGGTATCTTTGGGACACACCAGGAGGGTAGAGGGACCATGGCAGTCGATCCATCGGGCCCCTACCCACCGCCCAGGGAGGCTACAAGTATTGCCTAGTCCTGGTGGATGTGTTCTCAAAGTGGGTGAAGCTTTTCCCTGCCGAATAGCTACCGCATTGGGTACAGCCAAGATCCTGGTCAAGGAAGTGTTCTCACGATGGGGACTCCCACAGTATGTGGAGTCTGACCAAGGGAGTCACTTTACCGGACAGGTCATGCAAGAGACCCTCATGGTACTCGGCATTGAAGGGAAATGGCACGTCGCCTACAACCCGCAGTCATCGGGTCCTGTGGAGCGTTTAAACCGCACCATCAAAGAAAGGCTGCGCAAGGAGACGGGAGACTCACCCAAGAAGTGGGTGGAGGTCTTACCGTTGGTCCTAATGGGGATCCGAGCCAGCCAGTCAAAAAGCACGGGGTATTCCCCACACGAGCTCATGATTGGCAGGGTTATGGGGACCCCCACCCATGTGCTAGCCCCGGTGCTCATGGAAGGTCAGTTCAGGGAGGTGAACCGAGACAGCTTTGTCAGGAATCTGTTTGAACACCTTAAACAGTTTCACTGGCAGGCTGCTAGCAACATGGGAGAACAGCATCAGAGTAACCGACTGCTGCTAGAACCCAACAGGCACCACGAGTGGGAGATAGGGGATCAGGTCATGGTGAGGAACTTTGCCCGGTTAGGGAGTTTTGAACCATTGTACATGGGGCCGTACAGCATTGTGGACAAGGCAAGCCCCATGGTCTATGCCATAAAGGTGCCCCGCCGCACAAAGTGATTCCACATTAACCAGTGTAAATTGTTTAAACCTGAGAAAGGGGAACAGCCAGAAAGGGTGAACCATTTTAAAGATAGCGATCATCAGCCTGCGGCTGTGGCAGACTCACAGACCGCACCGGAGGGGGTAGTGGCTTGCGTTACTGGAGGGGCCCTCCCACTGATTATTTGGGGCATGCCCCCAGTAACCGGAGCCCTAAGGAGGTCTCCTCGCATACCACAGCCTAAACTACCGTGGTCACCTGTGTACCAGTTTAAACGGTCCAGCCCCGGTAGGGCCACCACCCAAAAGGGAATGCCCAAGGTCAGGGATCAGCCTAAAAATAGGGATCCCCAGCCTGCCGCCTTCAACGGTGAGGGACTCACAGGAGAGGTAGCGTTGGGCAGAGAGAGAGACAAGGGTCCCCAGCCTGCGGGGAACCCACAGGTCAGGACAGGGAGCCAGCAGCCACACTGAAGGGGGTAGTGTGCTGCAGCACAGGGGGGCACACTCCCCCGATCAACTGGGATTCAGGGAAACTCCCAGGTCTTTTATGGAGGACTCTCCGGGTCCGGTGGCACAGGCCACCTTACGCCCAGGCGTACAAGCTGCCCAGAGGCCACAAAAGACAGAGACCAATCAGGAATTAGCCTGGCCGTCCGGAGACGGGCGGCGGATATATATAGCTTTCTGGTAAATTTTTAAGTGTTTTACAGTTGGTAGTTTTAGGATTATTATTATTTAATTTTAGTTTATGAGTGTTGTGTATGTACCTTTAAGGGAATAACTGGTCTTAGACTGCAGTACCGGCAGTGACCACCCCTGTATAAAAGGCCCTAGCAGGCTTCTGTAGTTTCAGTTTGACGCTGTCTCCTGTTCAGTAAAGTACCTGTTAAACTGTTCTCCCGAAGTCCGTGTATTATTGAGGCGCGGACTTTACAGTGGCGACGAGTAAGTTCGAACTCACCTGCAGTGTGGCATCATCTCACGGGGATCTCGCCTGAAAGGAAGGTCCTGGAAGGTCGTAGTCTGAGCAATGGGCGTCGACCGAGGGCAACCACCCAAAGAATCCATCGGTGTTTGGAGAATTGCGGGAGAGACTGTGGTTCCAGCGAATCGTGCTGGTAGCAGGTAGCGCGCTGACCCTTCCGGACTGGGGCGGGCTCAAGCTCGATCGAGCGGCTCTACAAATCGGGCGGCGCAGCGTCGCCGGGAAAAGAAAACAAGAGAGAGAGGGTGAAGCGCACAGGGCGCGGTCGGTGCTCGAGAACAGGACAGCGGAGAGAAACTAAATGGGGGGGAAGGAAAGCGAGACGCGCCGAAGCTGCGGGTCGCCGCCATTACCCCATAGAACGCTAGGAGCAGCGTGGCAGTAAGGGGAAGAAGCAAAAGCGCGGGAGGTGCCATTTTATCCCGTTGGGGAAGAAGCAAAAGCATGGGAGGCGCCATTTTATTCCATTGGGGAAGAAGCAAAAGCGCGGGAGGCGCCATTTTAAATCGCCCAAGATGATGAAAAGTGGCAGTATCACTGCTTTCGACAACGAGGTAGAAGACTGGACCACGTATGTGGAAAGAATTGAAGTGTACTGCAAGGCAAATGAGGTGGCTGATGGAAAGAGGGCGTCGGTATTATTAAATCTGATGGGTGCGAGTACGTACGGCCTATTGCGGAATTTAATTACCCCAGCTAAACCAATGGAGAAAAGTTTTGAGGAGATTGTTCATATCTTACAGGAACACCTAAGCCCTACACCACTGCTGATAGCAGAAAGATTCAAGTTCCATAAAAGAAACCAGCACAAAGATGAGAGCAATGCTGACTATCTTACGGAACTACGCAAGTTATCGAAGCACTGCCAGTTCGGAGCAGGACTGGCAGACACCTTACGGGATAAGTTTGTCTGCGGGCTCCAGAGTGAAGGAACCCAGAAACGACTACTTTCAAAAAAGGACCTGATGCTAGAACAGGCTTTCAGCGTGGCAGTATCCTACGAAGCAGCAGCATGGGGAGCTGCGGAAATACAACAGAAACCACAAGAATACAGCACTAACGAAATGGCGTATGGAGCCGAAAAGTACTATCGCTGCGGCAGAACAACCCATGAGCAGAAGGACTGCTGGTTTAAAGACAAAATATGCAGGCAATGCGGGAAAATGGGACATATAGCAAGAGTCTGCAGGTCGGGAAAGAAGACCAACACGACAAGAACTACTAAGGAACAGCACAGGAAAGTAAAGAAACTGACAGATAGTAGTCCAGAAGATCAGGAGAGTGATAAGGACTCCAGGAGCAGGCGACTAAGTTGTCTAAAGTTACACAACGTGATCGCAAAAGAAGATCACCGAACCATTTGGGCCACCCTCAGGATAGCAGGGTCCCCAGTAAAGATGGAATTGGACACAGGATCAGCCCTAACTGTCATGAATCGACGAGACTATGAGCGGCTATTCTCACACATACCCTTAAAGGACACGTCCATTGTATTGAAGACATACACGGGGCAAAAGGTCTAGCCCAGAGGAAAAATAAGGGTGCCAGTTGAATATAACAGAAAGGAAACACAGAAACTATACATGTATATACTACGAGATGGAGGACCACCATTATTGGGACGTGAATGGATCCGAAAACTACAATTGGATTGGCATTCCATTCTGGCACTAGCTGTGACTGACAAAAAAGATGATGACGTCGCACCTGGACGTCTGTCACAAATTCTATCGGACGCGGAAGAGGTGTTCCAACAAGGACTTGGGACTCTAAAAGGAGTAAAGGCAACCATAAAGATTGAGGATAACGCAACCCCAAAATTTTTCAAGTCCAGACCGGTGCCATACGCGATACGCCCAGCTGTGGAAGCTGAACCGGAGAGTCTGGAGAATTCGGGGGTGCTGTCTAAGGTGGACTGGAGCGAGTGGGCCACACCCATCGTTCCTGTAATGAAGAAA
Source organism: Somniosus microcephalus (assembly GCF_052327205.1). NCBI lineage: Eukaryota > Metazoa > Chordata > Chondrichthyes > Squaliformes > Somniosidae > Somniosus > Somniosus microcephalus. The sequence continues at coordinate 5,013,978 of NC_141007.1, forward strand.
GCATTGAGCAGCACACCTGGGGAGCCAAGGAAGGTTCGCATCTGTGGGGACTTCAAGGTGACTGTGAACCCAGTCCTGCACACAGTACAGTATCCGCTTCCGCGGATAGAAGATATTTTCGCCTCACTATCTGGAGGGAAACGTTTTACAAAGATTGACCTGGCTCAAGCGTATCTACAAATGGAGGTTGTTGAGTCTGTGTGTCCCAGTTATGCTTATTATAAATCACTGGACACAGACAACAAGAATAACTTTAACAGGTCTTTACTATTCGGAGGTCAGGGCTGAACTGCCCAGCAATGCACTACACAACGTTTATATACCGGTGTGGTCACCACCGGTATTACAGTATACAGCAGCCAAGAGAAAGTAGTACATCTCTTAAGGTAGTTCTCTTAAGGTGGAACAGGTTACATACACCACAATCTTCCCTTTTTAGCTTAACAGTGTATATCCCCATTTAACATAACATAATAACATATATATATATATATACAACTTCATGCAAAACAGTTCAAAGATTCAGTCTCTGAGGAGGCCTCCTGATCTGAGTTGGATAACGCCTTTCAGGGGTCTCTGATTCTCGTTGCTGGGGTGACTCATCTAGTTGATCTCTTATGGATTGGACATCATCATCAGGTACATTCACTTCTGAGGTAGATGCTTCAGGTTCACTAACTTCTTCCACGGTTGTCTCTGCCGTAACCCTGGGTTCGACCCTTGTTCTCGATTCTACCAGTTGGTCAGCATGACGTCGTATTACATTTTCACCAATATCTACCGTGTACATCAGGGGTCCTTGTCTGGCCCGAATTGTTCCAGATTGCCATTTCTCATTTTTATAGTCCTGGGCTAACACTGGTTGTCCTATTTCGAAACTCCGAGTGGTCTTGTTATTTATATGCTGGAACTGTTTGTTTTCGACTTCCCTCCACACATTTGGTTTTAACAAGTCCAACCTGGACCGCAACCTCCTGTTATAGAACATCATGGCAGGACTTTGGTTTGTCACTGCATGAGTGGCGTTTCGATATGCCAGTAGGAAATTGTCCACCTTGTGTTGTAGTGGAATCTGATCTTCGCTCATGGCCTTTATTGCTTTTTTGAACGTTTGTACAAATCTCTCGGCCAACCCGTTTGTAGCCGGATGATATGGGGCAGAGGTATAATGTTTCACCCCATTCTTCTTCATGAATTTCTGGAATTCTTCTGACACGAACTGCGGTCCGTTGTCTGAACATATTTGTTCTGGCAATCCATTTCTTGCAAATATCGTTCTTAGCACCGCGATCGTCTTTTCCGAGGTAGTGGTAGTCATCTTAATCACTTCTGGCCATTTAGAATGTGCATCCACCGCAATTAAAAACATGGAGTCCATGAATGGACCAGCAAAGTCAATATGTACACGTTGCCATGGGGTTGAAGGCCATTCCCATGGATGCAGCGGTGCAATCGGAGGTGCATTTTGAACTTTTTGGCACCCTGAGCAGCTTTTCGTCAGATTCTCTATCCGTTGGTCGATACCCGGCCACCACACATAAGCCCTAGCAAGGCTTTTCATCTTGACTCCCCCCAGATGACCTTCATGCAGTTCCTTTAGAACTCTCTCTCTTAACTTAGGAGGAATAATCACCCTTGTTCCATACATCAATGTTCCTTGACAGACGGACAGCTGTTCTCGTCTTGCTGAGAATGCCGGTAACAGTGGATCACCATGTGCTGGCCATCCCTTCACTGTCAATTCATAGACCCGGGACAGTGTCGGGTCGTTCCTGGTTTCTCTTTCAATACTTGCATTGGTGACTGGTAAACATTCGATGATGGTCAAGTGAAATAACTCAACAGGGTCAACCGTCGGTGCCTCCTCCGCTATAGGTAGTGGCAGGCGCGACAGCCCATCAGCATTGCCATGCTGCTTTGTACCTTTGAATTCAATCTGATATTGGTGTGCCCCTAGGAAAAGGGACCATCTCTGGAGCCTCTGTGCTGTCATCACCGAAACACCCTTCTTAGGGTTAAAAATGGATACCAACGGCTGGTGGTCTGTCAGTAGCGTAAACTGTTGGCCCTGCAGGTAATGATTAAACTTCTTTACTCCCCACACAAGGCTGAGAGCCTCCCTATCTATCTGAGCATAGTTGCGCTCAGCGGAGGTCAATGATCTGGATGCGAACGCGACTGGCCTCTCCAAGCCATTTGGCAACTTGTGTGAGAGTACTGCCCCAATACCATATGGAGAAGCATCACAAGCCAAACGAATAGGCAGCGTTGGGTTAAAGTGAGCCAACACTTCCTCTGAGGTGATCAATGCCTTGCTTTTGCGAAAGGCCCTCTTACAGTCCTCGCTCCACTTCCATGGTATTCCCTTCTGCAAAAGAGCATTCAGCGGGTGCAGCACCGTGGATAAATTTGGCAGAAACTTATGGTAATAGTTAATCAACCCTAGGAACGACCTCAACTGGGATACATTATCCAGAGCGGGAGCCTTCACAACAACTTCGATCTTGTCAGGAGACTTATGAAGCCCCTCCTGGTCAATGACATGACCACAGTACGAGATCCGCTTCTGAAAGAACTCACATTTCTGGCGATTAACTCGAAGTCCATATTCTTTCAATCTGGTGAGCACCAGTTCCAAATTTGCAAGGTGTTCCTCATCATCATCTCCTGTAATCAGAATATCGTCCAGGTAACATTGTGTGCCTGGAATTCCCTGTAATACCTGCTCCATGGCCCTCTGCCAAATTGCTGGAGCCGATGCCACTCCAAAAATCAGTCTATTATACCGATACAAGCCTCTATGCGTGTTGATCGTGAGATACTGGCGCGACTCTTCCTCAACTTCCATCTGTAAGTACGCCTGCGCCAGGTCTATCTTGGTGAAGTGTTTCCCGCCAGACAACGAAGCGAAGATATCCTCAATCCGCGGAAGCGGATATTGCACCATGTGAAGCACCGGATTAACAGTGATCTTGAAATCTCCACAGATGCGAACCTTCCCCGGTTCCCCCGGCTTGTTGCTCGATGAACGCTTCATGACGGGAACAATGGGCGTGGCCCACTCACTCCAGTCCACCTTAGACAGTACTCCTGAACGTTCTAGCCCTTCCAGCTCAGCTTCCACAGCAGGTCGTATCGCATAAGGTACCGGTCTGGCTTTGAAAAATTTCGGGTTTGCATGTTCTTCAACCTTGATGTTTGCCGTAATTCCTCTCAGTGTTCCCAGTCCCTGTTGGAACACCTCTTTAGCATCGTCCAATATTCTGGACAATCGTTTAGGTTTGACATCTTTTTTACCGGAATCTACCGTTAGTGCTTTTAAGGAATGCCAGTCCATATTTATTCTCCTGATCCACTCCCGTCCCAGTAGTGGTGGACCTCCCTCAGGTAGCACATATAAGTCCATTCCTCGGCTTTCTTTGCCCTTGTGGACCACCTTTACCTTTATCTTTCCGATGGGGTATACTCTTTGCCCCGTGTATGTTTTCAATACAATCTCCGTATCCCGTAGGGGAATATGTGGGAATAACCTTTTGTAGTCTTGCTTATTCATGACCGTCAATGCCGATCCAGTGTCCAATTCCATCTTCACTTGGACTCCTGCTATCTGAAGTGTGACCCAGATAGTTTGGAGGTCTGCTTCATTACCCACATTGTGTACTCTTAGACAACCCAGTTCCTTACTGCTGGAGTCTGAATCTGACTTCTGTTCATCCGAACTGTTCTCTGTCACCTTGTGTACCTTTCTGCACTTTTCCTGCGGTGACTTTTTGTTGCTGGTCTTCTTTCCTGACCGGCATACTTTAGCTATGTGACCAAGCCTGCCACATTTTCTGCATTCCTGATTTTTGAACCAGCACTGGTTCTGATCGTGCGTTGTCTTTCCACAACGATAACACTTTACTGCACCCAAGGCCATTTGATTGGTGCTGAGTTCCGATGACCTTAGCTGCATTTCCGCAGTGCCTCTCGCTGCGGCTTTGTGCGATGCTGCCATAGTGACAGCTTTATCAAGCGTAAGATCATTCTCCTCTAGCAGTCGCTTTTGTGTTCCTTCTTTTAACAATCCACACACAAATTTATCTCTCAGCGCATCTGCTAGTCCTGTTCCAAACTGACAGTACTTTGATAGCTTACGCAGTTCAATTAAGAATTCAGCGTTGCTTTCTTCTTTCAGCTGCGTTCTTCTGTAAAATTTAAATCGTTCCGCTATCAGCAGCGGCGTGGGGTTTAAATGATTTTTCAGGACAGTAACAATATTCGCGAAAGTCTGATCCGTCGGTTTATCTGGTGATACAAGGTGCTTCAATAGCCCGTACGTCTTCGCACCCATTGAGTTTAATAAGGTTAGTGCTTTCTTATCATCTGGTACCTCATTTGCTTTACAATAAACTTCCATGCATTCTACATACGTGGCCCAATCTTCGACATCGCTATCAAAAGCATTGATGTTACCATGTTTAGGCATCCTTGCAAGTTTCTTTAAATTTTCTTTTTCCCAAAATGGCAGCTTCCCGCGCTTGTCTTCTTCCCCCGCCTACTAAAATGGCGGCTTCCCGCGCTTGGTGGTTTTTCCCACGCTCGTCTTCTTCCCCCGCCGACTACAATGGCGGCTTCCCGCGTTTGCCTTCTTCCGCCGCTGGCTGCAATGGCGATTGCCGTGCTGCTGCCGTTCTCGCCTCCCCAGCGGTTCTCAATTCCCCGATGCTGCTTTTTGCTCCCCCGCGGTTCCCGTGGGCATTCACGCTTCCCCTGCTGTTGCGCCTCTCAGCCCCGCTTGCAGGCCGGTCCTTTACACCGGCTGCGGTTGAGTTCTCCGCGGTTCTCGTGGCCTTAACGCTGCCCCAGTCGCTGCGCCTCTCGGCCCCGATTGCAGCCCGGCCCTTTTCACCGGCCGCGGTCGAGTTCTCCGCCCTTTTTCCTCCGTTTTCCCTCCCCTACTCCACAGCCAACGTGGCCGACTTTCTGCTCGTGTCGCTGATCGGCTTACCCACCACCGTGGTAGAAGGGATGATCACTGCCTGTCGCTGATGGAGGGCTTAGTGGTCAGAATTTTTCTTTTTCCCGGGTCCTCGATGCCTCCCGTGCGATGTGGTGCTCAGCAGGATGATGAGGGCGGATGCCTCTTCTCGACGCCCGTTCTGAGGACAAAGCTGCCTTGGATGTTAAACTGCCGCAGGGTAAGATCGGACTCGTCGCCACTGTTGAGTCTGTGTGTCCCAGTTATGCTTATTATAAATCACTGGACACAGACAACAAGAATAACTTTAACAGGTCTTTACTATTCGGAGGTCAGGGCTGAACTGCCCAGCAATGCACTACACAACATTTATATACCGGTGTGGTCACCACCGGTATTACAGTATACAGCAGCCAAGAGAAAGTAGTACATCTCTTAAGGTAGTTCTCTTAAGGTGGAACAGGTTACATACACCACAGAGGTGGAAGAAGCATCTAGGAAATACCTCACGATAAACACTCACAAAGGCCTTTACCAGTACAATCGGCTGGTATTTGGGGTAGCATCGGCCCCGGCTATGTGGCAGAGGGCAATAGAACAAGTCCTGCAAGGGATCCCGGGGACCCAGTGTTATTTGGACGACATCCTGGTTACGGACGAAAATGACAATGAACACCTTGCCAACCTGGAACAGGTGCTCACGAGATTGCAGGAATATGGGCTACGAGCCAACCGTCCCAAATGCAAGTTCTTCAGGAGACAAATCTCGTATTGTGGCCACATGATTGATGAGGAAGGGTTGCATAAGTCGCCGGACAAGATTGAGGCTGTAGTCAAGGCTCCAGCACCAGAAAATGTGTCGCAACTGAGGTCGTTCCTCGGGTTGGTGAACTACTACCATAAGTTCTTGCCAAATTTATCTACAATTCTGCACCCACTGAACGCCCTCCTTCAAACTGGTGTAACATGGAAATGGAGTGATGAGTGTAAGCGTGCCTTTCAGGAATGTAAATGCCAAATCACTTCAAAAGAAGTATTGGCCCACTACAACCCAACACTACCGATTCGGTTGGCATGTGATGCGTCACCTTACGGCATTGGAGCGGTGCTGTCACACAAATTCCGTGACGGTTCAGCGAGGCCAATAGCCTTTGCATCGCACTCGCTAACCTCAGCCGAGCGTAACTACGCCCAGATTGACAGGGAGGCCCTCAGCCTGGTGTGGGGGGTGAAGAAGTTCAATCACTATCTGCACGGGCAGAAATTCACCCTACTGACTGATCATCAACCCCTGGTCTCAATTTTTAACCCAAAGAAGGGTGTTCCGGTGATGACGGCGCAACAGCTGCAAAGATGGTCACTTTTTCTAGGGGCACATCAGTATGACATAGAGTACAAAGGTATGAAACAACATGGAAATGCTGATGGGCTGTCACGCCTACCGTTGCCTACGGCGAAAGAAGCACCAGCAGTGGACCCTGTGGAGATATTCCATGCGACCACAGTCGAATGTTTGCCTGTTACAAACGCAAGTATTGAGAAGGAAACCCGAAATGACCCGACACTCTCTCGGGTCTATGATTTGACGGTGAAGGGATGGCCAGCATATGGCGACTCACTGTTGCCAGCATTCTCGCCAAGGAGGGAACAGCTGTCAGTGTGCCGGGGAACCTTGATGTGTGGATCCCGAGTGGTAATTCCACCCAAGGTGAGAGATAGAGTACTCAATGAGCTCCACGAGGGTCATCTGGGAGGGGTAAAAATGAAGAGCCTAGCCAGGGCGTTTGTGTGGTGGCCGGGAATCGATAAAGAAATCGAGGATATGACCAAGAGATGCACAGGATGCCAGAAGGTCCAAAACGCTCCACCACAGGCCCCGCTACATCCATGGGAGTGGCCCTCATCTCCATGGCAACGGGTACGCATTGATTTCGCTGGTCCATTTATGGACTCAATGTTTCTAATCGCTGTGGACGCCCATTCGAAATGGCCAGAGGTCATTAAAATGTCCTCCACCACCATGGAGAAAACTATTGCAGTCCTAAGGACCATCTTCGCCAGGAATGGGTTGCCAGAACAGGTCTGTTCCGACAATGGCCCACAGTTTGTGTCTGAGGATTTCCGGAGGTTCCTGAAGAATAATGGGGTGAAACATTACACATCTGCCCCTGCAGCACGGTGGCATAGTGGTTAGCACTGTTGCCTCACAGTGCCAAGGACCCGGGTTCGAATCCGGCCTCGGGTGACTGTCTGTGTGGAGTTTGCACATTCTCCCCGTGTTTGCGTGGGTTTTCTCCGGGTGCTCCGGTTTCCTCCCACAGTCCAAAGATGTGCGGGTTAGGTTGATTGGCTATGATAAATTGACCCTTAGTGTTAGGGGGTTAAATACGTGGGGTTACAGGGATAGGGTGGGATATGTGTTGGTGTAGGGGTTATGTGGATCGGGTGGGATATGTGTCGGTGCAGGCTCGATGGGCCGAAATGGCCTCTATCTGCACTGTGGGGTTTCTGTGATTTCTGTGTGATATCATCCAGCCACAAATGGATTGGCTGAGAGGTTTATGAAAGTAAATTAGCAAAAAATATAAAAACAGATAGTAAGAGTTTTTATAGTTATATAAAAAGAAAAAGGGTGGCTAAAGTAAATGTTGGTCCCTTAGAGGATGAGACCAGGAAATTAATGGTGGGAAATATGGAGATGGCAAAAACACTGAATGAATATTTTACATCAGTCTTTACAGTAGAAGACACTAAGAATATCCCAACACTGGACAAACAGGGGGCTAAAGGGGGGGGAGGAGCTAAACACGATCAAAATCACTAAGGAAGTGGTACTCGGTAAAATAATGGGACTCAAGGCGGATAAATCACCTGGACCTGATGGCTTACATCCTAGGGTCTTGAGGGAAGTAGCGGTAGGGATTGTGGATGCATTGGTAATAATTTTCCAAAACTCCCTGGACTCGGCAAAGGTCCCGGCAGACTGGAAAACTGCTAATGTAACACCCTTATTTAAAAAGGGCAGTAGACAGAAGGCTGGAAACTATAGACCGGTTAGCCTAACATCTGCGGTAGGTAAAATTTTGGAGTCCATTATTAAGGAGACAGTAACAGGACATTTGGATAATCATAATTTAATAGGACAAAGTCAGCATGGTTTTATGAAGGGAAAGTCATGTTTGACAAATTTGCTGGAGTTCTTTGAGGAAGTAACATATAGGGTGGATAAAGGGGAACCAGTGGACATAGTGTATTTAGACTTCCAAAAGGCATTTGACAAGGTGCCACACAAAAGATTATTGCTTAAGATAAAAAATCACGGGATTGGGGGTAATATTCTGGCATGGATAGAGGATTGGCTATCTAACAGAAGGCAGAGAGTTGGGATAAATGGTTCATTCTCAGACTGGCAATCAGTAACTAGTGGTGTCCCGCAGGGGTCAGTGCTGGGTCCCCAAATCTTTACAATCTATATTAACGATTTGGAGGAGGAGTGTAACATATCAAAGTTTGCAGATGATACTAAGATGGGAGGGAAAGTAGTGAGTGAGGAGGACATAAAAAACCTGCAAGGGGACATAGACAGGCTAAATAAGTGGGCAGAGATTTGGCAGATGGAATACAATGCTGGAAAGTGTGAGGTTATGCACTTTGGCAGGAAAAATTGTAGAGCAAGTTATTATCTTAATGGCAAGAAACTGGAAAGTACTGAAGTACAAAGGGATCTGGGGGTCCTGGTGCACGAAACTCAAAAGGTTAGTATGCAGGTGCAGCAAGTGATTAAGAAGGCCAATGGAATGTTGGCTTTCATTGCTAGGGGGATAGAATATAAAAATAGGGAGGTATTGCTTCAGTTGTACAAGGTATTGGTGAGACCGCACCTGGAATACTGCGTACAGTTTTGGTGTCCATACTTAAGAAAGGACATACTTGCTCTCGAGTCAGTACAAAGAAGGTTCACTCGGTTAATCCCGGGCATGAGGGGATGGACATATGAGGAGAGGTTGAGTAGATTGGGACTCTACTCATTGGAGTTCAGAAGAATGAGAGGCGATCTTATTGAAACATATAAGATTGTGAAGGGGTTTGATCGCGTGGATGCGGGGATGATGTTCCTGATGATGGGTGAAACTAGAACTAGGGGGCATAGTCTTAGAATAAGGGGCTGCTCTTTCAAAACTGAGATGAGGAGGAACTACTTCACTCAGAGGGTGGTAGGTCCATGGACTATGCTGCCCCAAAAAGCTGTAGAAGCTACATCATTACATAAATTTAAAACAGAAATAGACAGTTTCCTAGAAGTAAAGGGAATTAAGGGTTACGGGGAGCGGGCAGGAATTTGGACATGAGTCTAGGTTCGGATCGGTCATGGCCCTGTGGGTAGCGGAGCGGGCCCAGGGGCCGTGTAGCCTGATCCTGCTCCTATTTCGTGTGTCTAATTCTGTTAGATTCAGGAGATGGTTCTGTGATAGTGGATTGGCGGTTAGGATCAGATCAGCCATGATCTTATTGAATGGCGGAGCAGGCTCGAGGGGCCGATTGGCCTACTCCTGCTCCTATTTCTTATGTTCTTATGATCTTATGTTCTTATGTTTGTTCAGACCTTTAAAAAGGCCATAAAGGCAATGTATAATGACGACATACCACTGCAACACAAGGTGGATAACTTCCTGTTTGCCTACCGGAATGCGACACATGCAGTAACCAACCAAACTCCAGCCGTACTGTTTTTCAACCGGAGACTAAGATGTCGCTTGGATTTGCTCAAACCAAATATAAGACGAGATGTTGAGGATAAGCAGTTCCAGCACATAAATGAGAAGCCAACCAGGAGCTTCAAGATAGGGCAACCAGTCTTGGCCCGCGACTACCGAACGGAAAAATGGCAGCCAGGCACGATATGCACACAGCAGGGACCACTAATGTACACAGTGGACGTTGGAGAGAGCATCATGAGACGCCATGCTGACCAGATTCTAGAGTCACAGGAACAAGCCAAACCTGTACCACAAGCATGTGCATCTGGTAATGAGCCCAAAGTACAGATTGCGTCTACCTCAGAAGCAGGGGTATTGGAAGCTGACGAACCAACCAATGACAATGAGCCAGAATTGACTCCACCGCCAGAACAGGATACTCGAGAAAGGCGCTATCCAGTCCGGATCAGGAAGCCTCCTCAAAGACTGAACTTATAAATGACTATTTCAGTTGATGTATATATTACTGAGAAAATTGTAATTGTAATTAGTTATTATTTAGTTGTTAAATGAATGTTATGTACTGTTTATCTAAAAGGGGAGGAATTGTTGTGTATGTACCTTTAAGGGAATAGCTGGTCTTAGACTGCAGTACCGGCAGTGACCACCCCTGTATAAAAGGCCCTAGCAGGCTTCTGTAGTTTCAGTTTGACGCTGCCCCCTGTTCAGTAAAGTACCTGTTAAACTGTTCTCCCGAAGTCCGTGTATTATTGAGGCGCGGACTTTACACATTCCATAAGGTCTCTTTTGTGTACAGCGACGAATGCCACCCTCATGAAAGGATGTTTAGTTTTCCAAGAAAAGCTACTAATGGAGTAATGTTACCCACATGGTTGACGACCACGGGCCCTGTGTTGTTGCGCAGACATGTGAGAGGCCACAAGACTGATCCACTGGTGGAGGAAGTACAACTCCTCCATGCTAATCCCCAGTATGCGTATATTCAATATCCGGTTGGACGAGAGGACACGGTCTCTATTAAAGATCTTGCACCTGCTGGAGCTCGAAAAGAGTTCGACTCTGAGAGTAGAGTTTTCAATCGTGGTATTGGACCTTCAGAGACACAAACCCTCAGTGTGGAAAATACTGATGATTCTGGGAATTCGAATGAACCGGAGTTAGTACTCCGGGAGGAGCCTCAGCAAGAGTTACGTCGTTCCCAGAGGATTATCAGACCTCCTGACAGACTGAATCTATAGCAGGGGGTGAATGTGATGAAATAACTGTGTTCTGGCATTTGTATTGTTGTTGTTGTTGTTGTTGTACTTGCTAATGTCTGGAATGTTCCACCGGTGTAATCACTAATGCTCCTCCCTAGCCCCGCCCCTCTTCTGGAAGGTTCTACCAAGGGCTGGGTCAGTGATGAACTGTGTTAACTCGATACCATGTTCTTACTTAATAAAAGCCTTTAGTTTCAAGCTTTAACTTCATGGATTCAGACAGTTATTGGGCACATCACTCTGTATCTAATCCGTGCTGTACCTGCCCTGGGAGTGTTTGATGGGACAGTGTAGAGGGAGCTTTACTCTGTATCTAACCCGTGCTGTACCTGCCCTGGGAGTGTTTGATGGGACAGTGTAGAGGGAGCTTTACTCTGTATCTAACCCGTGCTGCACCTGCCCTGGGAGTGTTTGATGGGACAGTGTAGAGGGAGCTTTACTCTATATCTAACCTGTGCTGTACCTGCCCTGGGAGTGTTTGATGGGACAGTGCAGAGGGATCTTTACTCTGTATCTAACCCGTGCTGTACCTGCCCTGGGAGTGTTTGATGGGACAGTGTAGAGGGAGCTTTACTCTGTATCTAACCCATGCTGTACCTGCCCTGGGAGTGTTTGATGGGACAGTGTAGCGGCAGCTTTACTCTGTATCTAACCCGTGCTGTAGCTGTCCTGGGAGTGATTGAAGGGACAGTGTAGAGGGAGCTTTACTCTGTATCTAACCTGTGCTGGACCTGCCCTGGGAGTGTTTGATGGGACAGTGTCGAGGGAGCTTTAATTTGTGTCTAACCCGTGCTGTACCTCCCCTGGCAGTGTTTGATGGGAAAGTGCAGAGGGAGCTTTACTCTGTATCTAACCCGTGCTGTATCTGCCCTGGGAGTGTTTGATGGGACACTGTAGAGGGAACTTAACACTGTATCTAACCTGTAGTGTATGTACCTTTAAGAAAGAACTACTTTTACAGCTCCTGTATACTGTAGTACCGGCAGTGACCACACCTGTATATAAGCCCTGAGCAGGGATCTGTACTGTTAGTTTTTTAGACTAACCTCATCCAGTAAACACCTGTTGATTGTTAATCTGCAGTCTCCGTCTATTTATTGAAGAACACCATACCTTAAGATTCACGGATTTAACAGTGGCGACAAGGTCGATTCGAATCTACCTGCAACTCTGCATTTCCTCCCAGGGATTCGCTCCTGGAGGACAGTGGAAGAAAGTCGAGGCCAGAAGCACGGGCGTCGACCACGAGCAACTGCCCAGTCATCCGGCAGAGAGTGAACATTGCAGGGAAGGCTGTTGAGAGCTGGGCTTGGTTCTCCAGCCACGACAATCCAGCAACAGGCTGGCAACAGGTACAGCGCAGACCCTTCCCGGACAGCGGCGGCTGGAGCCGACCGACGGCACAGAAAAGGCCGAGCAGCGTCGACGGGGTAAGAGAGAGGGTAAAGCGCACAGGGCAAAGCCGGGGGTTGAAGACCGAGCGGCGTCGACGGGAAACAAAAAGAGAGAGAGGGTAAAGCACAGCCGGGGTTCAGGACCGAGCGGCGGCAATGAGAGAGGTGCACAGGAGAACGCACAGAGCGCAGCCAGGGTTCAAGGGCTGAGCAGCGTCCGCAGGGGAAGAAAGGAAGCGCGGGAGACGCCATTTGAGCCGCGGAGAAGAAGGGAGAGCGCGGGAGACGCCATTTCTGAAGCCGCAGCGGAGAAGAAGGGCGAGCGCGGGAAGAAAGGAAAGCGTGGGAGACGCCATTTTGAGCCAGCGGAGAAGAAGGGAGAGCGCGGGAGACGCCATTTCAGCCAGTCTAACCACACCCAGGGATGCCGAAGAGTGGCAGAGTCACAGCGTTCGACAATGAAGTCGAAGATTGGGCGACATATGTGGAACGCATTGAGGTGTACTGCAAGGCGAATGAAGTGCCAGATGCCAGGAAAACACTGGTTTTGTTGAATTCCATGGGTGCAAAAATGTATGGTTTACTGCGAAACCTAATAACCCCAGAGAAGCCAGTGGATAAGGATTTCGAAAGCATAGTGGAAATCCTACAGGACCACTTAAACTCCACACCGCTGCTGATAGCAGAAAGATTTAAGTTTCACAAAAGGAACCAGCATAAAGACAAAAGTAATGCTGAGTATTTAACGGAACTGCGCAAGCTATCGAAACACTGCCAGTTTGGAATGGGACTAGCAGATAAGTTAAGGGACAAGTTTGTGTGTGGGCTTCAAAGTGAAGGAACCCAGAAACGGCTTCTATCAGAAAAGGATCTTACGCTGGACAAGGCTTTCAGCATGGCAGTATCACACGAAGCAGCTGCACGGGATGCTGCAGAGATACAACGGAGACCGCAAGAATATGGCACCAATGAAATGTCATATGAAGCAGGGAAGTGTTATCGCTGCAGCAGAACAACACACGACCAGAAGGATTGTTGGTTCAAGGACCAAGTGTGCAGACAGTGTGGAAAAGCAGGACACATAGCAAGAGTCTGCAGGTCAGGGAAGAAAACCAGCAGCAAGAAATCTCCACAGGAGAAGTACAAAAAGGTACATAAGGTGATGGAGAGTAGTTCAGACGAACAGAAAAGTGATACAGACTCCGGAAGCAAGGAGCTGGGTTGTCTGAAACTACATAAGGTAATCAAAATGGAGGATCACCAAACTATCTGGGTCACGCTCAAGATAGACGGAGTCCAAGTGAAAATGGAATTGGACACAGGATCAGCCCTAACAGTCATAAACCGAAGGGACTACAAGCGGCTATTCCCACATATACCCTTGAGAGATACAGAGATTGTCTTGAAGATGTACACGGGGCAAAATGTCTACCCCAAAGGAAAAATAAGGGTGAACGTGATATACAACGGCCAGGAAACACCAAAAATGGACCTATATGTATTGCCAGATGGAGGACCACCACTACTAGGACATGAATGGATCCGGAAGATACAGTTAGATTGGCATTCCATACAGGCACTGACGGCAGAGGCCAAAAAGGATGACGACGTCACACCTGGACGACTGTCAAAAATGCTAAATGACGCACAAGAAGTGTTCCAGGAGGGACTCGCAACACTAAAAGGCATAACAACGACGATTAAAATAGAGGAAAATGCAAGCCCAAAGTTTTTTAAGGCCAGACCGGTGCCTTATGCGATCTGCCCAGCCATCGAAGCAGAGCTGGAAGGTTTGGAACGTTCAGGAGTACTGTCCAAAGTGGACTGGAGTGAGTGGGCTACACCCATCGTTCCTGTAATGAAGAGGTCGTTGAGTAATACGCCTGGGGAACCAAACAACGTTCGCATCTGTGGGGACTTTAAGGTGACAGTGAACCCAGTCCTTCACACGGTACAATATCCGCTTCCGCGGATTGAAGATATTTTCGCCTCGCTATCTGGAGGAAAACGCTTCACTAAGATTGATCTGGCCCAGGCGTACCTGCAAATGGAGGTAGAAGAAGCCTCGAAACAATACCTCACGATCAACACTCACAAAGGTCTCTACCAATACAACCGGCTGGTGTTCGGGGTAGCATCAGCTCTGGCTATTTGGCAAAGGGTAATGGATCAAGTCCTGCAAGGGATTCCAGGGACCCAGTGTTATTTGGACGACATCCTGGTCACGGGCGAAAACGACAGTGATCACCTCGCCAACCTGGAGCAGGTGCTCACTAGATTGAAGGAATATGGGCTATGAGCTAATCGCCACAAATGCGAGTTTTTCCAGAAGCAGATCTCATATTGTGGCCACGTTATTGATGAAGAGGGTTTACATAAGTCCCCTGAAAGGATTGAGGCAGTAGTCAAGGCTCCAGCACCGGAAAATGTGTCACAACTGAGGCCGTTCCTCGGGCTGGTGAACTACTACCATAAGTTCTTACCAAATTTGTCTACAGTATTACACCCACTGAACACCCTACTGCAAACAGGGGTACCATGGAAGTGGAATGACGAATGTAAACGAGCTTTCCAGAAGTGCAAAGAATTGATCACATCAAAAGAGGTGTTGGCTCATTTCAACCCAGCACTACCAATTCGGTCGGCGTGTGACGCATCACCCTATGATATTGGAGCGGTGCTGTCGCACAAATTTCCAGACGGGTTGGAGAGGCCAGTAGCCTTTGCATCTCGGTCACTAACCTCAGCCGAGCGTAACTACGCCCAGATTGACAGGGAGGCCCTCAGCCTAGTATGGGGAGTAAAAAAGTTCAACCACTATCTGCACGGGCAGAAGTTCAACTTGCTGACTGACCACAAACCACTTGTCTCCATCTTTAATCCAAAGAAGGGCGTTCCGGTGATGACTGCACAACGGCTACAAAGATGGTCGCTTTTTCTAGGGGCGAACCAATATGAAATAGAGTATAAGGGCACGAAACAGCATGGAAACACTGATGGGCTATCACGCCTGCCACTGCCTACTGCGGAGGAAGCACCAGCAGTGGACCCTGTCGAAATATTTTATTCGTCTATAATTGAACGCTTGCCAGTAACTAACGCGGATATAGAGAAGGAGAACTGAAATGATCCGACACTGTCTCGGGTATATGATTTGACGGTGAAGGGATGGCCAACACATGGCGACTCACTGTTGCCAGCATTCTCATCCAGAAGAGAACAGCTGTCAGTATGCCAGGGGACAGTGATGTGTGGGTCCCGAGTGGTAATTCCACCCAAGTTAAGGGAGAGAGTGCTCAATGAGCTTCACGAAGGCCATCTGGGAGGGGTGAAAATGAAAAGCCTTGCTAGGGCTTATGTGTGGTGGCCGGGGATCGATCAACAAATCGAGGACCTAACAAAGAGCTGCTCAGGATGCCAGAAGGTCCAAAATGCACCACCACATGCCCCTCTACACCCATGGGAGTGGCCCTCCTCTCCATGGCAACGGGTGCATATTGATTTTGCTGGTCCATTCATGGACTCAATGTTCTTAATAGCGGTGGATGCGCACTCGAAATGGCCTGAGGTGATCAAAATGTCCTCCACCACTACGGAGAAAACGATTGCAGTCCTACGGACCATATTTGCCAGGAACGGCTTGCCAGAGCAGATTTGCTCTGATAACGGACCACAGTTTGTGTCCGAAGAGTTTCGGAAATTTAGGAGAAGGAATGGGGTACGGCATTACACATCCGCCCCGTATCATCCAGCCACAAATGGATTGGCTGAGAGGTTCGTACAAACCTTTAAAAAGGCAGTAAGGGCCATGTGCGATGACGACATTCCACTGTAGCATAAGGTGGACAATTTCCTGTTAGCCCACAGAAATGCGACACATGCAGTTACCAACCAGACCCCGGCCATGATGTTCTTTAACCGAAGGTTGAGATCTCGTCTGGATTTGCTCAGACCAAATGTGCGAAGAAATGTTGAGAATAAGCAATTCCAGCACATCAATGAGAAGCCGACAAGGAGCTTCAATGTAGGACAACCAGTCTTGGCCCGCGACTACTGAACAGAGAAATGGCAACCCGGAATGATATGCACACGGCAGGGGCCACTAATGTACACAGTGGATGTTGGGGAGAACATTGTGAGACGCCATGTCGACCAGATCCGAGCGTCACAGGAACAAGTCAACCCCATGTCTCGCGTACCTGGTGATGAACCCGACATACCGGTAGCATCTACCCCAGAAACAGTAGCATCGGAAGCTGATGAACTAACCGACGAAAAGGGGCCAGAATCGCCTCCGCACCAAGAGCAAGACACTCCAGAAAGGCGCCGTCCAGAAAGGATCAGGAAGCCGCCCCAAAGACTGAATCTATAAATGGACTATTTCAGTTAAATGTGCATGTTAAAATTGTCAACTGTTATTTGATTGTTATGGTACTGTTAATCTAAAAGGGGAGGAATTGTAGTGTATGTACCTTTAAGAAAGAGCTACTTTTACAGCTCCTGTATACTGTAGTACCGGCAGTGACCACACCTGTATATAAGCCCTGAGCAGGGATCTGTACTGTTAGTTTTTTAGACTACCCTCATCCAGTAAACACCTGTTGATTGTTAATCTGCAGTCTCCGTCTATTTATTGAAGAACACCATACCTTAAGATTCACGGATTTAACATAACCCATGCTGTAACTGGCCTGGGAGTGTTTGATGGGACAGTGAAGGAGGACCTGTACTCTATATCCAACCCGTCCTGTACCTGCACTGGGAGTGTTTGATGAGACAGTGTAGAGGGATCTTTACTCTGTATCTAGCCCACGCTGTACCTGCCCTGGGAGTGTTTGATGGGGAAGTGTAGAGCGAGCTTTATTATATATCTAACCTGTGCTGTACCTGCCCTGGGAGTGTTTGATGGGACAGTGTAGCGGGAGCTTTACTCTGTATCGAACCCGTGCTGTACCTGCCCTGGGAGTGTTTGATGGGACAGTGTAGAGGGAGCTTTAATTTGTGTCTAACCCGTGCTGTACCTCCCCTGGGAGTGTTTGATGGGAAAGTGCAGAGGGAGCTTTACTCTTTATCTAACCCGTGCTGTACATGTCCTGGGAGTGTTTGATGGGACAGTGTAGAGGGAGCTTTACTCTGTATCTAACCCATGCTGTACCTGCCCATGGAGTGTTTGATGGGACAGTGTAGAGCGAGCTTTATTATATATCTAACCCGTGCTGTACCTGCCCTGGGAGTGTTTGATGGGACGGTGTAGAAGGAGCTTTACTCTGTATCTGACCCCCTGTCACTGCCCTGGGAGTGTTTGATGGGACAGTGTAGAGGGAGCTTTACTCTGTATCTAACCCATGTTGTACCTGCCCTGGGAGTGTTTGATGGGACAGTGTAGGGGGAGCTTTACTCTGCATCTAACCCATGCTGTACCTGCCCTGGGAGTGTTTGATGTGACAGTGTAGCAGGAGCTTTACTCTGTATCTAACCTGTAATGTATTTACCTTTAAGGAGGGAACTATTTTTTACAGCTCATGTATACTGCAGTACCGGCAGTGACCACACCTGTATATAACACTGAGTAGTAATCTGTACAGATCAGTTGCAGTGTGAGCCACGTTGAGTAAACACCTGTTGTACCGTTCTCCGCAGTCTGTGTCTTATTATACACGGACGCAACATTGGCGACGAGGCAGGTTCGAACCTATCTGCAACTCTGCATCACCTCCCGGGGATTCGTTCCTGGAGGTCAGTGGATTGGAGGTCAAGGCCAGAGACTCGGGCGTCGACCATGGGCAACCGCCCAATCATCCAGCAGAGACTCGAGAATTGCGGGGGAAGCTGTCGAGAGCCAGGCTTGGCTTTCCAGTCGAGGTGGTCCAGCGAAACGGGCTGGCAACAGGTAGTGCGCAGACCCTTCCCGGACAGCGGCGGGCTAGAACCCGACCGAGCGGCACAGCAAAGGGCCGAGCAGCGTCGACGGGGGAGAGAGAGAGAGGGCAGAGCGCACAGGGCACAGCTGGTGTTCAGGGGCCGAGCAGCGTCGGAGAGAGGGAGAGAGAGACGCGCAGAAACCCGCGAGGCGCCGCCATTGCCACGAGGACCGCCGAGAGCAGCCTTGGCAGCAGCGCAGGAGAAGCGCGCGAAGCCTACTGGGTGCCGCCATTGCCACGAGAACCGCCGTGAGCGGCGTTGGCAGCAGCGGGGGAGGAAGGAAAGCGCGGGAGACACCATTTTAAGCCATTGGGAGACGCCATTTCAAACCACACCCAAAATGCCGAAGAGTGGCAGTATCACCGCATTTGACAATGAAGTCGAAGATTGGACTACATATGTCGAACGAATAGAGGTGTGCTGCAAGGCAAATGAGGTGTCAGATGACAAGAAAGCGTCGGTATTGTTAAATTTAATGGGTGCAAAGACGTATGCGTTATTACGAAATCTAGTAACCCCAACGAAGCCAATGGAAAAGAGTTTTGAAGACATAGTAACGATACTACAGGAACATTTAAACCCCACACTGCTGCTGATAGCAGAAAGATTCAAGTTTCACAAACGAAACCAGCATAAGGATGAAAGCAATGCTGATTATTTAACAGAACTGCGCAAACTATCGAAACACTGCCAGTTTGGAGCGGGACTGGCAGATACCTTAAGGGACAAGTTTGTGTGTGGGCTTCAAAGTGAAGGAACCCAGAAACGGCTTTTATCTGAAAAGGACCTTACGCTAGAAAAGGCTTTCAGCATTGCGGTATCATATGAAGCAGCAGCACGGGGCGCTGCAGAGATACAACAGAGACCGCAAGAATATGGCACAAACGAAATGTCATATGGAACAGAGAAGTGCTATCGCTGCGGCAGAACAACACACGACCAGAATAATTGCTGGTTCAAAGACAAAGTGTGCAGACAGTGTGGAAAAGTAGGACACATAGCACGAGTCTGCAGGTCGGGAAAGAAAACCAGCAATAAGAAACCTACCAAAGGAAAGTACAAGAAGGTACATAAGATGACGGAGAATAGTTCAGACGAACAAAAGAGTGATAATGACTCCGAAAGCAGGGAACTGAGTTGTCTGAAACTACATAATGTGATCACAACGGAGGATCACCGAACCATTTGGGTCACTCGCAAGATAGCAGGAGTCCAGGTAAAGATGGAATTGGGCACAGGATCAGCCCTAACAGTCATAAGCCGACGGGACTATGAGCGGCTATTCTCACACATACCCTTGAGAGACACAAAAATTATTTTGAAGACGTACACGGGGCAAAAAGTCTACCCCAAAGGAAAAATAAGGGTGACCATTATATATAACGGTAAGGAAACACCAAAACTAGACCTGTATGTATTGCAAGATGGAGGACCACCATTACTGGGACGTGAATGGATCTGGAAAATACAACTGGATTGGCATTCCATACAGGCACTGACTGTGGCTGACAAAAAGGATGACAACGTCACACCTGGGCGACTGTCAAAGATCCTAACTGACGCGAAAGAAGTGTTCCAGCAAGGACTCGGAACACTAAAAGGCATGACAGCGACGATTAAAATTGAAGAAAACGCAAGCCCAAAATTTTTTAAGGCCAGCCCGGTACCTTATGCGATCCGCCCAGCCGTCGAAGCAGAGCTGGAGAGTCTGGAACATTCAGGTGTACTGTCCAAGGTAGACTGGAGCGAGTGGGCTACACCCATCGTCCCTGTGATGAAAAAGTCGTTGAGCTGCACGCCTGGGGAACCAAGGAAGGTTCGCATCTGTGGGGACTTTAAGGTAACAGTGAACCCGGTCCTTCACACCGTACAATATCCACTTCCACGGATTGAAGATATTTTCGCCTTGCTATCTGGAGGGAAACGCTTCACTAAGATTGATCTGGCCCAGGCGTATCTGCAAATGGAGGTAGAAGAAGCATCAAAAAAATACCTCACAATCAACACCCATAAAGGTCTCTACCAATACAATCGGCTGGTATTCGGGGTAGCATCAGCTCCGGCTATTTGGCAGAGGGCAATGGAACAAGTCCTGCAAGGGATCCCAGGGACCCAGTGTTATTTGGACGACATCCTGGTCACGGGCGAAAATGACAGTGATCACCTTGCCAACCTGGAGCAGGTGCTCACTAGATTGCAGGAATATGGGCTCCGAGCTAACCGCCCCAAATGCGAGTTTTTTAGAAAACAGACCTCGTATTGTGGCCACGTTATCGATAAAGAGGGGTTACATAAGTCCCCAGAGAAGATTGAGGCAGTAGTCAAGGCTCCAGCACCGGAAAATGTGTCACAACTGAGGTCGTTTCTCGGGCTGGTAAACTACTACCATAAGTTCTTGCCAAATTTGTCTACAAAACTATACCCACTGAACACCCTACTGCAAACTGGGGTGCCATGGAAGTGGAGTGACGAATGTAGACGAGCTTTCCAGAAGAGCAAAACACTAATCACATCGAAAGAGGTATTGGCCCATTACAACCCGGCATTACCAATTCGGTTGGCATGTGATGCGTCACCCTACGGCATTGGAGCAGTGCTGTCACACAAATTCTCGGACGGCTCAGAGAGGCCAATAGCCTTTGCGTCATGATCACTAACCTCAGCCGAGCGTAACTACGCCCAGATTGACAGGGAGGCCCTCAGCCTAGTGTGGGGAGTGAAAAAGTTCAATCACTATCTGCACGGGCAGAAATTCACCTTGCTGACTGATCACCAGCCTCTTGTCTCCATTTTTAATCTGAAGACGGGCGTTCCGGTGATGACTGCACAACGACTACAAAGATGGTCACTTTTTCTAGGGGCGCACCACTATGAGATTGAATATAAGGGCACCAAATAGCATGGAAATGCTGATGGGCTATCACGCCTGCCACTGCCTACTGCGGAGGAAGCACCAGCAGTGGACCCTGTCGAAATATTCCATTCAACTATAGTTGAATACCTACCGGTAACTAACGCTTGTATCGAAAAGGAAACCCGAAATGACCCGACACTGTCTCGGGTATATGATTTGACGGTGAAGGGATGGCCAGCACATGGCGACTCACTGTTGCCAGCATTTTCGACAAGGAGAGAACAGCTGTCAGT
Organism: Somniosus microcephalus; assembly: GCF_052327205.1. NCBI lineage: Eukaryota > Metazoa > Chordata > Chondrichthyes > Squaliformes > Somniosidae > Somniosus > Somniosus microcephalus. Next base: position 5,035,378 of record NC_141007.1, read on the forward strand.
GTGTCGGGGACCTTGATGTGTGGATCCCGAGTGGTAATTCCACCCAAGTTAAGGGATAGAGTGCTCAATGAGCTTCATGAGGGTCATCTGGGAGGGGTAAAAATGAAAAGCCTAGCCAGGGCTTATGTGTGGTGGCTGGGAATCGATGAACAAATCGAGGACCTGACCAAGAGCTGCTCAGGATGCCAGAAAGTCCAAAATGCACCACCACAGGCCCCTCTACACCCATGGGAGTGGCCCTCATCTCCATGGCAACGGGTGCATATTGATTTTGCTGGTCTATTCATGGACTCAATGTTTTTAATAGCCGTGGATGCGCACTCAAAATGGCCTGAGGTCATCAAAATGTCCTCCACCACCACGGAGAAAACTATTGCAGTCCTACGGACCATTTTTGCCAGGAATGGCTTGCCAGAACAGATTTGCTCCGACAACGGACCACAGTTTGTGTCCGAAGAGTTCCGGAGGTTCTTGGAAAAGAATGGGGTAAGGCATTACACATCCGCCCCGTATCATCCAGCCACAAATGGATTGGCTGAGAGGTTCGTACAAACCTTTAAGAAGGCAATAAAGGCTATGTACAATGACAACATTCCGCTGCAGCACAAGATGGACAATTTCCTGTTCGCCTACCGGAATGCGACATATGCAGTCACCAACCAGGCCCCAGCCATGATGTTCTTTAACCGAAGGTTAAGATCTCGCCTGGATTTGCTCAGACCAAACGTACGAAGAGATGTTGAGAGTAAGCAATTCCAGCACATCCATGAGAAGCCAACAAGGAGCTTCAGTGTAGGGCAACCAGTCTTGGCCCGCGACTACCGAACAGAAAAATGGCAGCCAGGAACGATATGCACACGGCAGGGCCCACTAATGTACACAGTGGACGTTGGGGAGAGCATCGTGAGACGCCATGCTGACCAGATCCTAGAGTCACAGGAACAAGTCAACCCCATGCCTCGCCCATACGTACCTGGTGATGAACCCGACGTACAGGTCGCATCTACCCCAGAAACAGTAGCATCGGAAGCAGATGAACCAACCGATGACAGGGGGCCAGAATCGCCTCCGCACCAAGAGCAAGACACTTGGGAAAGGCACTATCCAGAAAGGATCAGGAAGCCTCCCCAAAGACTGAATATATAAATAGACTATTTTCAGCTAATGTTGCATGTTAAAAGTGTTAATTGTAATTAGTTTGATATTTAATTGTTAAATGAGTGTTATGGTACTGTTAATCTAAAAGGTGAGGAATTGTAATGTATATACCTTTAAGGAGGGAACTATTTTTTACAGCTCATGTATACTGCAGTACCGGCAGTGACCACACCTGTATATAATACTGAGTAGTAATCTGTACAGATCAGTTGCAGTGTGAGCCACGTTGAGTAAACACCTGTTGTACCGTTCTCCGCAGTCTGTGTCTTATTATACACAGATGCAACATAACCCATGCTTTACCTGCCCTGGGAGTGATTGACGGGACAGCGTAGAAGGAGATTTACTCTGTATCTAACCCGTGCCGTACCTGCCCTGGGAGTGTTTGATGAGACAGTGTAGAGGGAGCTTTACTCTGTATCTAACCCCCTGTCACTGCACTGGGATTGTTTGATCGGACAGTGTAGAGGGATCATTACTCTATATCTAGCCCACGCTGTATCTGCCCTGGGATTGTTTGATGGGACAGTGTAAATTGAGATTTAGTCTGTATCTAACTCGTGCTGTACCTGCCCTGGGAGTGTTTGATGGGACAGTGTAGCAGGAGCTTTACTCTGTAACTAACCCTGTAGTAGTAATACTGTGGAGGAGGAATTCCTGGAGTGTATACGGGATGGTTTCCTGGACCAATATATCGAGGAACCAACTAGGGAGCAGGCCATCTTAGACTGGGTATTATGCAATGAGAAAGGATTAATTAGCAATCTTGTTGTGTGAGGCCCCTTGGGTCAGAGCGATCATAATATGATCGAATTCTTCATTAAGATGGAGAGGGAAGTAGTTGACTCAGAGACTAAGGTCCTGAATTTAACTAAAGGGAACTATGATGGTATGAGACGCGAGTTGGGTAGGATTGATTGGGGAACGTCACTCAAAGGGTTGACGGTGGATAGGCAATGGCAAACATTCAAAGATCACATGGATGAACTACAGAATTTGTTTATCCCAGTTTGGCATAAAAATAAAACAAAAAAGGTGACTCAACCGTGGCTAACAAGGGAAACATAAGATCCAAAGAGAGGGCATATAAATTGGCCAAAAGAAGCAGCAAACCTGAGGATTGGGAGCAGTTTAGGATTCAGCAAAGGAGGACAAAGGGATTAATTAAGAGGGGGAAAATAGATTATGAAAGAAAGCTTGCAGGGAACATAAAAACTGACTGTAAAAGCTTTTATAGATATGTGAAGAGAAAAAGATTGGTGAAGTCAAGCGTAGGTCCCTTGCAGTCAGAATCAGGGGAATTTATAATGGGGAACAAAGAAATGACAGACCAATTAAATACATATTTTGGTTCTGTCTTCACAAAGGAGGACACAAATAACCTCCCAGAGATGTCGGGGAACATAGGGTCTAATGAGGGGGAGGAACTGAAAGAAATCAGTATTTGTAGAGAAATGGTGTTGGGGAAGTTGACGGGATTGAAGGCCGATAAATCCCCAGGGCCTGATAATCTACATCCTAGGGTACTTAAGGAAGTGGCCCTGGAGATAGTAGATGCATTGCTGGTCATCTTCCAGAACTCGATAGATTCTGGAACAGTACCCATGGATTGGAGGGTAGCTAATGTTACCCCACTATTCAAAAAAGGTGGTAGAGAAAAAGCGGGGAATTATAGACCGGTAAGCCTGACATCGGTAGTGGGGAAAATGCTAGAGTCCATTATAAAAGATGTAATAGCAGAGCACTTGTAAAGCAGCGACAGGATCGGACAAAGTCAACATGGATTTACAAAAGGTAAATCGTGCTTGACTAATCTACTGGAATTTTTTGAGGATGTAACTGGTAAAATAGATAAGGGAGAACCAGTGGATGTGGTGTATTTGGACTTTCAGAAGGCTTTCGATAAGGTCCCGCATAAGAGATTAGCTTGTAAAATTAAGGCACATGGGATTGGGGGCAAGGCATTGACTTGGATAGAGAACTGGTTGGCAGATAGAAAGCAAAGAGTTGGAATAAATGGGTCATTTTCCGAGTGGCAGGCAGTGACTAGTGGGGTACCACAAGGATCGGTCCTAGGACCCCAGCTGTTCACAATATATATTAATGATCTGGACGAGGGAATTGGATGTAATATCTCCAAATTTGCAGATGACACAAAGCTGGGTGGGAGGGTATGCTGTGAGGAGGATGTTGTGAAACTCCAGTATGATTTGGACAGGTTGGGTGATTGGGCAGAAACATGTCAAATGCACTATAATGTGGATAAATGTGAGGTTATCCACTTTGGTAGCAAAAACAGGAAGGCAGATTATTATTTGAATGGCAATAGATTGGGAGAAGGGGAAGTGCAAAGAGACATGGGTGTTCTTGTGCACCAGTCGCTGAAGGTAAGCATGCAGGTGCAGCAGGCGGTTAAGAAGGCAAATGGTATGTTGGCCTTCGTAGCAAGAGGGTTTGAGTACAGGAACAAGGATGTCTTGCTGCAGTTGTACAGGACCTTGGTGAGACCGCACCTTGAGTATTGTGTGCAGTTTTGGTCGCCTTATCTGAGGAAGGATGTTCTTGCCATGGAAGGAGTGCAGCGGAGATTCACCAAGCTGATACCTGGGATGGCAGGAATGACATACGAGGAGAGATTGGGTCGATTGGGCTTGTACTCACTGGAGTTTAGAAGATTGAGAGGGGATCTCATCGAAACCTATAAAATTCTGTCAGGCCTGGACAGACTAGAAGCAGGAAGGCTGTTCCCGATGGCCGGGGAGTCCAGAACTAGGGGTCATAGTCCAAGGATAAGGGGGAAGCCATTTAGGACTGAGATGAGGAGGAATTTCTTCACCCAGAGAGTGGTGAACCTGTGGAATTCTCTACCACAGAAGGCAGTGGAGGCCAATTCATTAAATATATTCAAGAAGGAGTTGGATATATTTCTTAAGGCTAAAGGGATCAAGGGATATGGGGAGAAGGCAGGAATGGGGTACGGAATTTGGATGATCAGCCATGATCTCATTGAATGGCGGAGCAGGCTCGAGGGGCCAAATGGCCTACTCCTGCTCCTATCTTCTATGTTTTTATGTTTCTAACCCATGTTGTACCTGCCCTGGGAGTGTTTGATGGGACACTGTAGAGGGTGCTCTGCACTGTATCCAACCCATGCTGTACCTGCCCTGGGATTGTTTAATGGGACATTGTAGAGGGAGCTTTACTCTGCATCTGACCCGGGCTGTACCAGCCCTGGGAGTGTTAGTTGGGACAGAGTAGACGGTGCGTTACTCTCTATCTTACTCATTTTCCCTGCCCTGGGAGTGTTTGATGGGACAGTGTAGAGGGAGCTTTCCTCTGTATCTAACCCGTGCTGTACCTGCCCTGGGAGTGTTTGATGGGACAGTGTAGAGGGAGCTTTCCTCTGTATCTAACCCGTGCTGTACCTGCCCTGGGAGTGTTTGATGAGACAGTGTAGAGGGAGCTTTGCTCTGTATCTAACCCGGTGCTGTACCTGCCCTGGGAGTGTTTGATGGGACAGTGTAGAGGGAGCTTTACTCTGTATCTGACCCCGTGCTGTAGCTGGCCGGGGTGTGTTTGATGAGGCAGTGTAGAGGGAGCTTTGCTCTGTATCTAACCCCCAGACACTGCCCTGGGAATGTTTAATTGGACAGTGTAGAGGGAACTTTACGCTGCATCTAACCTGTGCTGTAACTGCCCTGGGAGTGTTTGATGGGACAGTGTAAAGGGAGCTTTACTCTGTATCTAACCCGCGGTCTACCTGCCCTGGGAATGTTTGATGGGACAGTTTAGAGGGAGCTCTATTCTGTATTTAATCTGTGCTGTACCTGCCCTGGGAGTGTTCAATGGGGCACTGTAAAGGGAGCTTTAAACTGTATCTAATCCATGCTCTACCTACCCTGGGAGTGTTTGATGGGACAGTGTAGAGGGAGCTTTACTCTGTATCTAACTTGTGCTGTACCTGCCCTGGGGGTGTTTGATGGGACAGTGTAGAGGGAGCTTTACTCTGTATCTAACCCATGCTGTACCTGCCCTGGGAGTGTTTGATGGGACAGTGTAGAGGGTGCTCTGCTCTGCATCTAACCCATGCTGTATCTGCCCTGGGATTGTTTAAAGGGACAGTGTAGAGGGAGCTTTACTCTGTATCTAACCCGTGCTTTACCTGCCCTGGGAGTGTTTGATGGGACAGTGTAGAGGGAGCTTTACTCTGTATCTAACCCATGCTGTACCTGCCCTGGAAGTGTTTGATGGGACAGTGTAGAGAACATAAGAACATAAGAAGTAGGAGCAGAAGTAGGCCATACGGCCCCTCGGGCCTGCTCCGCCATTCAATAGGATCATGGCTGATCCGAACCTAGACTCACGTCCACTTACCTGCCCGCTCCCCGTAACCCCTAATTCCCTTATCAGTTAGGAAACTGTCTATCTCCGTTTTAAATTTATTTAATGTCACAGCTTCCACAGCTCTATGAGGTAGCAAATTCCATAGATTTACTACCCTCTGAGTGAAGAAGTTTCTCCTCATCTCAGCTTTCAAACGGCAGCCCCTTATTCTATGATTATGCCCCCTAGTTCTAGTCTCACCCATCAGTGGAAACATCCTCCCCGCATCCACCCGATCAAGCCCCCTCACAATCTTATATGTTTTGATAAGATCGCCTCTCATTCTTCTGAATTCCAATGAGTAGAGGCCCAACCTACTCAACCTTTCCTCATAAGTCAACCCCCTCATCTCCGGAATCAACTTTCTCTGAACTGCCTCGAGAGCAAGTATATCTTTTCTTAAATATGGAAACCAAAACTGTACGCAATATTCCAGGTGTGGCCTCACCAGTACCCTGTGATGTGCCATCAATAACTCAAAGACAAGGAGTTTAAAGGATTCAACTGAAGGCTTTTAATCACTAAGAACATTGCAGGTCTTTCCACATCGGGTTCGTCTGATAGAATGACTCATACAGCTCTTGAGACCTTTATATGACAAAAGACAGGGGCGGAGCCAATACACACAATAGGAAAAAGGGGGCGGTACACACAATACAAAGCAGGTAAAACACAGGGGCTGATGAAGGCATATATTTCATCACATTCACCCCTTCTACAGATTTAGTCTGTCCGGGGGTGTGATAGTCCTTCCTGAACGTCACAATAGTACCTCGGGTTCCGACCGGGAGTCCGTGGTGCCCTCTTGGGCATACCCATGTGTTGGGGGTGTTGCCAGTACTTCTGGGGGTGGTGAGCCTGGGGATGGTGGAGGTTCTCCTGGGGGTGGTGGGGATGGGTCGTCGTCGCTTCCTGCCGAGGCGAGGTCCTTTATGGACACGGTGTCCTCACGCCCGTCGGCGTGCTTGACGTACGCGTACTGTGGGTTTGCGTGGAGTAGGTGTACTGCCTCCACGAGGGGATCCGTTTTGTGGCCCCTCACGTGCTTCCGTAATAGGACTGTCCCTGGGGTGGAGAGCCACGAGGGTAGGGACACTCCTGAGGTTGATTTGCGGGGAAAAACAAACATCTTCTCGTGAGGAGTGGCGTTAGTAGCAGTACACAGTAGCGACCTTATCGAGTGGAGTACGTCTGGGAGGACCTCTTGCCAGCGGGAGGTGGGGAGGCCTTTAGACCTTAGTGCTAAGGTGACCGCCTTCCACACTGTCACGTTCTCCCTCTCCACTTGCCCATTACCCCGGGGGTTATAACTAGTGGTCCGACTCGTGGCTATTCCCTTCGACAGCAGGTATTGGCGCAGTTCGTCGCTCATGAACGACGCCCCCCTGTCAGTGTGGATGTAGTTAGGCATGCCGAACGTGCAAAACAGGTTGCCGAGGCACTTGATGACCGTGGCACTTGTCGTGTCTGGGCAGGGGTAGGCGAATGGGAAGCGGGAGTACTCGTCCACAATGTTGAGAAAGTACACATTGCGGTCGGTGGAGGGGAGTGGTCCCTTGAAATCTAAGCTCAGGCACTTGAATGGCCGTGTAGCTTTGATCAGGTGGGCTCGGTCGGGCCTGAAAAAACGGGGCTTGCATTCCGCACAGGTGCGGCAGTCCCTGGTCATCGACCGGACCTCCTCGATGGAATAGGGGAGGTTACAGGATTTTATAAAGTGAAATAGCCGGGTGACTCCCGGGTGGCAGAGGCCATTGTGGAGGCGCTGTAGCCTGTCCCCCTGGATGCTGGCACACATCCCTCGTGATAGGGCGTCGGGGGATTCGTTGAGGGCCCCTGGCCTATATATTATGTCGTACTCAAACATGGAGAGTTCGATCCGCCACCTGAGAATTTTGTCGTTCTTGATCTTCCCCCTCTGTTTGTTGTTAAACATGAAGGCTACCGACCGCTGGTCGGTAAGCAGGGTGAAGCGTTTGCCGGCTAGGTAGTGCCTCCAGTGCCGCACTGCCTCCACTATGGCCTGGGCCTCCTTCTCTACCGAGGAGTGCCTGATCTCGGGCCCTTGGAGGATTCTTGAGAAAAAGGCTACGGGCCGCCCACCCTGGTTGAGGGTGGCTGCTAAAGCGAAGTCGGACGCATCGCTTTCGACCTGGAAAGGGATGTTTCGTCCACTGCCCGCAGCGCGGCCTTCTCAATGTCGTGTTTAATGCTGTTGAAGGCGGAGTGGGCCTCGGCCGTGAGCGGGAAGGACGTTGATTTCAGGAGGGGACGGGCCTTGTCGGAATAATTGGGGACCCATTGGGCGTAATAGGAGAAGAACCCCAGGCACCTTTTCAGGGCCTTGGGAGTGTTTGGTAGGGGTAGCTCCCATTGGGGGCGCAATCGGTCGGGGTCCAGACCGATTTCCCCGTTTTCCACCACGCAGCCCAGGATACAGAGGCGCGTGGTGCTAAAAACACACTTATCCTCGTTGTAGGTGAGATTGAGTCTGAGGGCGGTTTTCAGAAATCTCGCGAGGTTCGAGTCGTGGTCTTGCTGGTCGTGGCTGCAGATGGCGACGTTGTCTAGGTATGGATTGGTGGCTGTTAACTGGTTCTCATCGACCATGCGGTCCATCTCCCGCTGGAAGACCGAGACCCCATTCGTTACCCCAAAGGGGACTCTGAGGAAGTGGTAGAGGCGTCCGTTCGCCTCGAAGGCGGTGTATGGACGGTCCTCCGGCCTAATGGGGAGCTGGTGGTATGCTGATTTTAGGTCGATGGTGGAAAACACCCGGTATTGCGCAATTTGGTTAACCATATCCGCTATGCAGGGCAGAGGGTAGGCGTCTAGCTGGGTGTATAGATTAACCGTCTGGCTATAATCTATCACCATCCGCTTCTTTTCGCTACCCTTAACTACTACTACCTGGGCGCGCCACGGGCTGGTACTGCACTCGATGATACCCTCCCGCTTGAGTCTTTCTACTTCCGATGCAATGAACCGTCTATCCTCCCAGCTGTACCGCCTACTCTTGGTCGCTATGGGTCGACAGTTGGGTGCGAGGTTGGCGAACAGAGAGGGCGGCTTGACCTTCAGGGTAGCCAGACCGCACACTGTGAGGGGCGGCTGGGACCCATCGTAGGTAAGCGTGATACTTTGGTGGTGGCACTGGAAGTCCAGACCCAAGATCACGCTCACACAGAGATCTGGCATTATCAATAGTTTAAAATCTCTGTAATCAGTGCCTTTTACCGACAACATAACCACACAGAAACCTGTAATTTTTGAGGTATGAGTCTTATCAGCCATGGTGATTTTGCCCTGTGTGGGGACTATCGTTAGTGAAAGTCGTTTTACCAGGCTAGGATGAATAAAGCTTTCGGTGCTCCCGCAGTCAATCAAGCATTTAACCTTGTTCCCGTTTACCTCTATGTCCATCATCGATTTAGACAACGGATGCGGCCTGGATTGATCCACTGTGATCGAGGCCACCAGTGGGTCCTGGAAGTCCGTGTAGTCGGGGCAAGATGGTGGACTCCATAAGGGTGGACAAGATGGCGTCCAAGATGGCCGCCCCCACGGCGCGCACGCGGCGGTGGTGGAGTTGGAGGCGGGGTTCCCTCTGCAGACTTTGCTGAAATGTCCTTTCTTCCCGCATTTAAAACAGGTGGTGCCCTTCGCTGGGCACAGATGCCTGGAGTGTTTGTCCTGGCCGCAGAAGTAGCATTTCGGGCTCCGATGCATCGCGGCAGTAGTGGGGCTCCTGGGTGGGGGCTGGGGCTCCGATGGTGCTGGGCTGGCCTGAGACCTGGGAGGTGAAGATGGCTTCCAAGGTGGCGGCCCCCACGGCGCGCACGAGGCGGAGTGGGCCGCGTGGCCTGAGGAACAGGATTCAGAGTTCCTCTGGGCCATATCCAGCGATCGCGCTATGCCCATAGCCTGTTTTAAGTCCAGTCCCTCCTTTTCAAACAGTTTCTGCCGAATGTAATTTGAACTGAGGCCCGCAATAAAGGAGTCTCGGATCAGCTCCTCCGTGTACACGATGGCAGACACGGCCTTACAGTAACAGTCTCTGCCCAGTACTTTTAGGCTAAGCATGAAGTCCTCTAGTGACTCACCATGCCGCTGCGTGCGAGTAGTCAGAAGATGCCTGGCGTACACCTCGTTTATTGGCCGCACGTAGTGGGCCTTCAGAATGGTGCAGGCATCCCCGTAGCTGGTGGCATCTTGGATGAGAGGGGAGACCCGATGGCTCACCCAGTTTCGCAGGATTCCCAGTTTCACGTCTCCGGTGGCGGTTGCGGCTGCTATGACGGTGGATGAGTTTGCGATGAAAAATTCGAAGCATTGGAACCAGTGTCCGAACTGTGTGGCTGCGTCTGAGGCATGGGGGTCCAGATCCATGCGCTCAGGTTTCAGGAGTCGATCCATCTTGGTGTTTTAGTGATTAAAATTGATGTGCCATCAATAACTCAAAGACAAGGGGCTAAAAATTCAGTTAGGGGCGCCCAGCTCGCCTGGGCGCCGGAATTACCGCTGCGCGCGGAGCCACTTGCGCCAGCGGGAAATTCAGTTTCAGCGCCCCAAGTGGAAGCCGGCCGCTAAACAAGGGTTTCGGCGCCCCGCTTGGGGTGCTGAAACTGAATATCGGCGTGCAAAGTGCCGCAGCGCCACCCGCTGCGGCACGGCAGCCTGCGGTACTGCAGGCCTTCCTCTCACTCTTAAGGGGGAGGTGCCTGCAACAGCGCGATCCCCGCTCGCGAGTGCCGGCAAATGAGCCCGGCACCAAGGAGAAGTGCCGGGCTCTCTGGAAACAGCCAGCAATGCCGCGGGGGGGTGGTGTAGGAGGCCGGGGACAGAGGTGCGGGCAGGCGGCCGCCGAAAAAGCGGCCGGCCGCACCTCCACCTTAACTCACCCCACTACCGGCACAGGTAGGCCCCGTGTACCGGTCGCTGTTTGCGGCCGGCGCGGGGGAGGCGGCAGCAACCAAACATGGCCAGCGGGGCGATAGCGGGGCGCTGCGCACACCGATGACGTCATCGGTGGCGGCACAGCGCTACTGGCTAACGCCGCCATTAGCGCCCCACTAAATATCGCGGTAGGTTTGCACAGTGGCGCAAAAGCCCTCTTTGGGCGCAAACTGGTGGCGCAGGCCACTGAATTTCTAGGCCAAGGAGTTTAAAGGATTCAACTGAAGGCTTTTAATCACTAAGAACATTGCAGGTCTTTCCACATCGGGTTCGTCTGATAGAATGACTCATACAGCTCTTGAAACCTTTATATGACAAAAGACAGGGGCGTAGCCAATACACACAATAGGAAAAAGGGGGCGGTACACACAATACAAAGTAGGTAAAACACAGGGGCTGATGAAGGCATATATTTCATCACACCCTGTATAACTGAAGCAAGACGTCCCCCTTGCAATAAAAGCCAAGATTCCATTGGCCTTCCTGATCACCTGCTGTACCTGCATACTAACCTCCTGTGTTCCATGCACCAGGACCCCCAGATACCTTTGTACTGTAGCACTTTGCAGTTTCTCTCCATTTAGATAATAACTTGCTCTTTGATTTTTTCTGCCAAAGTGCATAACCTCACACTTTCCAACATTATATTCCATCTGCCAAATTTCTGCCCACTCACTTAGCCTGTCTATGTCCTTTTGCAGGTTTTTTATGTCCTCCTCACTCACTGCTTTCCCTCCCATCTTTGTATCGTCGGCAAACTTGGATATGTTGCACTCGGTCCCCTCCTCCACTGTATCTGACCCCCAGGCACTGCCCTGGGAATGTTTAATTGGACAGTGTAGAGGGAACTTTACGCTGCACCTAACCCCTGCTCCACCTGCCCTGGGAGTGTTTGATGGGACAGTGTGTAAGGCTCGCAAATTACACAATTTCCCCCAAAGTAAGAAAGAAGAGATATTGGACTGTTTGAAGGAAATAGTGGGCCAAAGGGATTTAAAATTCAAAACCCCTGGAAGATTTGGCTGGTTTAAAAGTCTCGACAGCAAAAGTTTGGCCCACCTGGGGGTGGTGGGGGCCAGGGGCCCCTTGAAAGCCAGTTTGTGATTCCCCATGGGACCCAACAGCTTAGGGCTATGGTAAGCCACCTGAGTAAGCTCACACACAAGGGAGACCCCTCAGTCCACTTTATGGAAGTGGAACAAGCAGCAGGCATCAATGAGTGCGACAACTCAGAAATGGCCAAGATGCTCCTGTTTACCTTAGATGGCAAGCTGTACCAGTCCCTCTCTGCTGAGTGCAAGAAGGGACAGGGAGGGTACGCTGCCATCCGGGATCAAGTTCTGGAGGCGATGGGGATGAATGATGGTAATCCATTCTCCCGGGTGGAGAAGATTACCCTGGTAGCAGGGGAGACCCCACAGGCTTTCGCAGGCAGGCTGTGGCCTGTGTACAGGAGTGCCTGTAATGGGGATCGTGACCAGGCTAACTTGAACCAGGACGAGCTGGCCCACTGACTCCGAAGTCTGGTGGCAAACAGCTTGCCATGGATCAGAGCCAAGGCCGAGCTGTGGTTCAACCTAAAAGGCCCCCAAGTCACCGAGGAGGCAGTGGTCAGACAACTGACCCTGGCTTACCGCAACAGTAGGGGGGCAGAAGAACCACAAGCTAAAGGGAAAGTTCACGAGTTAAAACCCAGCCAGGGTAAGAAGGAATGGCACCAGGAAGGGGGTAACCCTTCCGATACGAGGCGTAACTGCTTCGGGTGCGGGAAGAGTGGGCACTGGAGAAGGGACTGTAGAAATCCTTGGAAGGATAGTGTAGGGAAAACTCCCCCAGCTCCTGCCCCAAAGTCAGAAACACCGACCTCTCCCCCCACAGTAGATTCATTAGTAGCTGCACTTCGAGTTTTGTTGGCTGGTCCAGGGAGGGTAGCCACAGTCACGGGTGCTTTAACTCCATCTGCCCCACCCAACACAGACTTATGACTAGAGCCAGCGCAGCCTGTCTATCTGTGTCCCCTTGAGTACGATGTATGGAAGAGACCGCTTGTTAAGATGGAGGTGGAAAAGGTAAAAGGGACCTATCTGTTGGACACGGGAGCATCAAGCACCATCGTCTATTCAGATAACCCCGCTACCTCACCTCTGTCTAACGGGGTCCCATACAGCTTAGTGGGGTTCACAGGTAACGAACAGGCTGGCTCGTTCTCTATCCCGCTGTCCATTCATTTAGGAGCACTCCACACCAAGTGGACTTGTGTTTTAATGAAGTGGGAGCAGGAAGGGAAAGGGATCCTGGGGGCTGATTTTATCATAGGCCACAGGATCCTAGTGGATCTTAGGAACCACTGTCTGTGGGGAGCATGCACCGGCAAAGAGAATGAAGTGGCAGTTATCCCAGGGAAAAAGGGCAAGGGGACTTTGTGTACCCTAAAACCCATTACGACCTCGAGCAAATGGTCAGTAACACTCCAGTGGAGTACCAGGCATTTGTGCGAGCACACCTCGGCGCATTTGCCACTCACAAGCATGATTGTGGGAGGGTGAACAGGGTCGAGATTAGTGTAGACGGGGACCCCATGACCCGACCACAAAAGCAATATAATTTCCCCAAAGAGGCAGAGGCAGACATGGAAACGGCCATGACCTCTCTGGTCAAACAGGGGGTATTGAGACCAATAGCCACCCACATAAACTCTCCACTGTGGCCGGTCAGGAAACCGGACAACTCCTGGAGAGCCACAGTGGACTATCGGGTACTCAATCGAAACATCCCCGCCTGTGCACCCACGGTCGCAGCTGTCGCTGACCTCATTGGAAGTATTCCAGCCTCCGCAACCACCTTCACAGTGCTGGATATTTCCAACAGGTTTTGGTCCATCCCTCTACGGAGAGAGGACCAGTACAAGTTCGCCGTTACGTTTAAGGGCCAACAATACACCTGGAACTGCCTACCACAGGGGTTCCACAACAGCCCCAGCATCTTCCACCAGTGTATGGCAGATTGTTTAAAGGTCTTCAGCCGACCCCGACAGTTGGTCCAGTATGTGGATGACCTGCTCCGATTCACCGATGAAGGAGAGGAACACGGTCCACTACTAGCTGAACTGCTGGAGTTGCTCAAGCAGGAAGGTTTTAAGGTAAACCCCAAGAAGGTGCAGATCGGCCAAAATGAAGTAAAGTTCCTAGGGCTGGCTGTGCGCGCAGGGGAAAGGGCCATCGATAAAGCCAGAAGGGAAGCAGTGCAGGAGTTACCAGCCCCCAAGAGGGAGGGTAATCAAAGGGCAGATGAATTGGCCAAGCAGGGAGCTAGAGAAGGAGAGTTTTGGGACCCCTACCAGACAGGTTTGGTAGCCGCAATCCGGGACAAGGGAGGCACACAAGGGGTAGCCTTGGTCCCGGACCTAAAGCAGGCCCAGGTACGGGATCCCATCCTCAGAGCCGTCTTGAACGTGCTCACAAAAATAGAAGGCCCGTACGGTACAGCAGCCATCACCGCCAAGGAAGGCCTGCTGTTCAGGGGGGAGCAGTGGGTAGTGCCGCAGCAGCACCAAAGGGAATTCCTCCAACTGGCCCATGAGGGTCCAGGAGCGGGGCATCCCGGGCCTGAGGCCACCTGGCAGCGGGTGGAACAGGCAGGATGGTGTCCAGGACTGAGGGAACATGTCCGCGAGTTCTGTGCCAGCTGTCTGGTGTGTGCTGCCAATAACCCTGACCCCCAGAAAAGGAAGGTATCTTTGGGACACACCAGGAGGGTAGCGGGACCATGGCAGTCGATCCAGATCGATTACATCGGGCCCCTACCCACCGCCCAGGGAGGCTGCAAGTACTGCCTAGTCCTGGTGGATGTGTTCTCAAAGAGGGTGGAAGCTGTTCCCTGCCGAACAGCTACCGCGTTGGGTAAGATCCTGGTCAGGGAAGTGTTCTCACGATGGGGACTCCCACAGTATGTGGAGTCTGACCAAGGGAGTCACTTCACCGGACAGGTCATGCAAGAGACCCTCATGGTACTCGGCATTGAAGGGAAATGGCACGTCGCCTACAAGCCGCAGTCACCGGGTCCTGTAGAGCGTTTAAACCGCACCATCAAAGAAAGGCTGCGTAAGGAGACGGGAGGCTCACCCAAGAAGTGGGTAAAAGTCCTCCCGTTGGTCCTAATGGGGATCCGAGCCAACCAGTCAAAAAGCACGGGGTATTCCCCACACGAGCTGATGACTGGCAGGGTTATGCGGACCCCCACCCATGTGCTAGCCCCGGTGCTCACGGAGGATCAGCTCAGAGAGGTGAACCGGGACAGCTTCGTCAGGAATCTGTTTGAACACCTTAAACAGGTTCACTGGCAGGCTGCTAGCAACATGGGAGAACAGCAGCACCGGAGTAACCGACTGCTGCTAGAACCCAACAGGCACCACGAGTGGGAGATAGGGGATCAGGTCATGGTGAGGAACTTTGCCTGGTTGGGAAGTTTCGAACCATTGTATATGGGGCTGCACAGCATTGTGGATAAGGCAAGCCCCATGGTCTATGCCATCAAGGTGCCCCGCCACACAAAGTGGTTCCACGTTAATCAATGCAAGCTGTTCAAAACTGAGAGTGGGGAATGGCCAGCAAGGGCGAACCGTGTTAAAGTTAGAGAACATCAGCCTGCAGCTGTGACAGAATCACAGACCGCAAAGGTGGGGACAGTGACGTGTGTGACTGGAGAGGCCCTCCCACCAATTATGTGGGACTCAGGTACACCCCCAGTAGCCGGAGCCTTAAGAAGGTCTCCTCGCATACCACAGCCTAAACTACCGTGGTCACCCAAGTATCAATTTAAATGGTCCAGCCCCAGGAGAGCCCTTAACAGAAAGGGAAAAACCAAGGTCAGGGACCAGTCTAATGACACAGATCCCCAGCCTGCCGCCTCCAAAGGTGAGGGACTCACAGGAGAGGTAGCGTTGGGCAGAGAGAGAGAGAAGGGTCCCCAGCCTGCGGCATCAGGCTGCGCGGAACGCACAGGACAGGATAGGGACTCGGCAGCCACACAGAAAGGGGTAGTGTGCTGCAGCACAGGAGGGCACACTCCCCCGGTTAACTGGGAGTCAGGGAAACTCCCAGGTGTTTTAAGGAGGCATCTCCGAGTCCGGTGGCACAGGTCACCTTACACCCAGGCATACAAGCGGCCCAGATTCCACAAAAGGTACAGGCCTATCAGGAATTAGCCTGGCCGTCCGGAGACGAGCGGCGGGTGTATATAGCTTTCTGAAGTATTTTAAGTGTGTTTTACAGTTTGGAAGTTTGGAATATTTAGTAGTTTAATTTTAGTTTATGATAAGTTTAAGTTTTGAAAATTTCGGTAACTGTGTCAGGCCAGAGAACCTTCTTGGGATAGGGCTATTTTGTTTGTGTGTCCCTACAGAGAGGAAATCGGGATGAGGAAGGTTCTGCTCCTGCTCGCCCTGGTAGGGGTGAGCATCAGTGACCGAGGAGACGTGGAGGACTCCCACATCTATGGGTGCTCGGGAGAGAGAGCACCGATCGTTACCGCAGGGGAGGGCGAACGGGGTGTGGAGGAGCTCGCCATTTACTTCCATGAGGGAAGGTGGCCAGGGTGGCTGGGGTCTAACTTGACTCAATACTCCAGCCAGACTGGGTTCACGTACGGGGAGGCCTCCATCCCGTGCCCCAGGGTACAGGTCGTGGCCACAAGGGTCAGTGTCACCGAGGGGAAACGTGTGTGTTTGACATGTAAGGGACAGGTTCCCTTGGATAGGTGGTGGTGGCTCAGAAAGCTGAGCCGGGACATAGGGGACCGGACAGTCGATTGGGAACGATTGGGGAACAATACCCACCATATGATCACAGGGATCGAGGGGGAGTGAGTGTGTGCTGGGACAAATGGTGGGAACCGGAACAGGGAGTTTACATTTGTATGTGGGGGTCAGGGAAAGTCTGCTCCGCAGGAATATCCATCATTTTCCACAGACAATGGCAAGATGCCGGGGAGGGGATGGGGTGGGGTTCTAGCCTGCATGCGTGCGCGGTCCCACACTCCCCGGTCCCAGTGAATGCCACTGAACTTGTGACCCACCCCTAGAAAGCCCCTGCCCATGACCACGACATCACGGACTATCGTCCAGTGGCGTCCTACCACCACCAAGGGACCAGGAAATGGTTTAGTCCTAGTACCAACAGATAAGCTGCTGTACCAGGGGGTACACTATGCAGTGGCCTCAGTGATCCTGAACCTGACCGAGGTACACTTACCTGAGTGGTGCCCTAAGGAGACAGAACAGTTGTACCAAGCCTGCTGAAGGAAATGTTTAGAAAGTTTTATGAATTCGACTTTGCCAGTGTAGACAAAGCAAAACTGTACAGTTTACACCCTGAGCATAATATGGGCGCAGGGAGACAAAGAAGGGGACCTGGAATGATATTTTTACAGCTTATAGTACAGGATCCTCAGTGATAAACAGCCTAGACAATATAGAGTTACAAACCCAGATAAATGGTTTAAAGACCCAGTTAAGAAAAATCCTAACAGAGGAGAACACAATGGTCAGCTCAGAGCTACACGAGGACCAGGCTATGAAGGTCCATTTAAAAGAGATAGTAGCTGAGCTGGAGAGACACGCCAAAACAGTTATGCACTCATATGGGAGGACAGGAATGCTTCGGATCAGGCTGCACAGAATGAGGTGTGCGTGCTATACGGGGCATGGTTGCTGGGCGAGGGCCGCAGCAACCTGGAGGATTTAAAACAAGGTTTAGTCCCCTCCTGGATTAGCAACAAGCACCTCGCAGCCCTCCACCCATTTAGTAATTCGCTGAGCCCGTGTCAGCTCTGCCTAGCCTCTGAAGCCTACCCTGTCCCAGTGGATTGTGGACGTTCCAATCACACTATCATGGGGATAGTAGTGAGGATGCCAGTCATGGGTGGGACAGCCCGACCCGCACTGGTATACAGGGTGGAGAACATTGGGATAATTCAAGGGGGTGCACACGTCCGTTTCGCAGAGGTCCCACCTTATGTCATAAAGTGGGAGCATGCTATGACAGGTACTGACCTCTCCGGGTGTCGGAGCCGGGGAGCACACATAATACTGTGTCCCCAGCACTTGAATGCCTATTCGAGACCACAGTGCGGGTTTAAAGCTGTTGGCGCACAACCTGTGAACTGTACCATGGAGGTAATGGCACAAGGCCATGTTTCCCCACAGGTAGCATTCATAGGGGTTGGGACATATTGGCCCCGATTTTCCCGAAGGTGCGGGGAATTGTCGGGTTCCCCGAATGTTGGGTTCCGACCCGAATCTAAATGGGTCAGCCAGCTGCACGCAATTTTCCCTCAATTGGCCAATTAAGTTCCAGTGTGTGGGCACCCTTGCTAAGTGTCCAATTCCAGTCAGAAAGCCCCACATTATGATGTCATCATTTGTGGTGCTTTTAAAGTGTCCAGCAAGCTTCTCAACCTCTGCAGGCTTCCCAACCAGTCGTACAGAATGGCAGAGGAGCCTGCACCAGCTGCTGCCAGCGGCAGAGGACGAGCTGCCGCCAAATTTGACGAGACCTCATTGCAGGCATTGGTGGACGGGGTTAGGGCCCACAGGGAGGTCCTCTTCCCTAGCTCAGGGAGGAAGAGGCCTCCCAAAGAGACCAGGGCTGCCTGGATGGAGGTGGCTGCAGAGGTCAACTCTCTGGGAGTCACCCGTCGCACCTGGATGCAGTGCAGGAAGCGCTTCCATGACCTTCACCGCACAGGGAAAGTAAGTACGAAGTTTCCATCACCCTCAACCTGATCCCCATTGCCTTTCCCCAACAGCACTTAGCTTCAGCAATCTCTTCCTCCACATCCCACTTCACAGTCACATCCATGCACCCTTACCCATTCCGTATCTCTCTATGCTCACATTCACATAACTATTCCACCATGCAGCCCTCACACTGCCTCTCACTCTGATGCTTGGAACACAACTGACAACACATAGGGAGGGCCCTTGGTCTTGCAGCCTCACAACATCTTTGTCTCCTTCTAAGTATCTATGCTATGCAATCTCTACACTCACTCCTGCACTCTCACTCAAACTCCACTTGTCTCTCTCATTGCAGGAAAAGAGAGCTCACAATAGACGAGAGCGTGCGAGGACTGGAGGAGGACCACCCTCAGTCGCCCACCTGAGCCCCTGGGAGGAAGCAGTGATGGAGATTGCTGGGGCTGACATGTCTGTGGATGCTGGGCCAGGAGAGACAGGAGCAAGCCCGCAAGCTGGTGACAGAATAGTTCCCCATCTCGCTCATTGACATAGCATGAGTTGCTGATATGATTCTGAAGCCACATCATTTGGACTTATGAGCATCTGCCAAATCCAATGTGCAAGTAGCCTTGGCATCACATCTCTAACTCTTTCCTTTACTCCCCCACAGGACCATCCGGAGCCCCCGTCGCCACTGCCGAGGAGGAAGAGGCTTTGCAGCCAGACTCCTCAGAGGAAGCTCCAGCCTCTGAGGGCGCAGCGTCAGCAGAAGTAAGCGCACCCAGCACCAGCGCAGACACTCACACCTCGGTGGGACCTTCGGGACATAGGGTAATGTTGTCACCTGGTGTATCACAGCTCACAAGTGAGCATCAGCAGAGTGTGGAGACAGGGACAGCAGTGGAGAGTCCTCGTCAGAGGGCGCAGGCCTCTGCCAGCTCAGCTCAGCTGCATGTCGATCCTATGCCTCTGGGTCCATCCACAAGAGAGGAGGTGATGGATCTCCATGCACTGGCAGGTTTTGTCTCCAGGGTCGCTGCGAGTGTGGAGCGAATGGAGGAGTCCATGGCGAGCATGAGCAGAGCCTTATTGGAGTCAATGGCGCATGAAAGCATCACCATGGAAAGGTTGGCTACCTCCGTGGTAAGGCTGGCAACCGCCGAGGAGAGGAGGGCTGCAGCCGAGGAGAGGAGGGCTGCGGCCATGGAGGAGCTTAGTCGCCAGGGTATCGAAAACATGGTGAGTGCTCTGAATAGAATGGCATCTCTTGAGGAGCGATGGGCATCTATTGAGCACTGAAACCAGACCTTCATGGAAGTCCCTCTGAGCAGGACTTCCAGTGCTGAGACGAGTCCCCATGGCCCCCCTGATGTGCAGCAAGGTGCTCTCCAGCCACTTGCAGGCGCTGAGGGGGAGCTGACCCATGAAAGGGAGGTTGTTGGCACACCTCAAGGAAGTGGGGGCTCCTCTCCACGCACTCACACTTCCATGTCACTTCAGAGCCCTCGGTCAGAGCCCCACCGGAGTCCACACCCCAGTGAGATAGGAGTCTCAAGCCCTGCACAGCCGCAGGAGCAGCAGATTGCTGGTGAGCCCTCACAGGCTCGCCACCCCAGAGGACGCCCGCCAAAGGTGTCGAGACAGGCGCGGCAGGAAAGTGAGCAAGGGGCCTCCACATCTGCTGAAGCCACAGGGGTACCACTACGTAGGAGCACGCGTAAGAGAAAAATAAAGCACCACTAATCACAAGGGTAGTCATTTGGGTGAAAAGTCTTGTAAATAGTTTTAATGCCATCAGTTTCCTGTACATAAAAAATCTGGTGGCAACTGCTGCAGTTTTGGCGTCTGTCATTTGGCGAATGGGGATATCACATAGAGGCCTTAGGATAACTTGCAGATGTCAGCAAGCTGGTCAAATAGGTAGGAATGGGCCGGCATGGGCCACTGTCCATGGTCAGTTAAGAAGCAGTGAGGCTGCAGTGTTTGATGTACCAGGCTACGCAAATCTGCCCAGGATGAGTGCATTCCTTGCATTCCGCCCAGCAATGTTCTCGCGCACTGGTGCCGCTGGTTGGCGGGCCTCTGCAGGATGCTCGTTTCCGTCCTCCTCCTTCTCCTCCTCCTCCTCCTCCTCAGCATCATCCTCAGCATCATCCTCATCCGAGGCGGCTCTGTGAGGGGTCTCTTGGTCCTGCGGAATCGGCAAGCCACGACGCTGTGCCATGTTGTGAAGCACACAGCATACCACGACGATTTTGGAGACCCTGGCTGATGAGTACTGTAGGGCTCCACCTGATCTATTGAGGCATCTGAAGCGCATCTTCAGCAATCCGATGGTTTGCTCGATAATGCATCTGGTGGTAATGTGGCTGGAGTTGTAGCGCTCCTCAGCTTCGTTGGCTGGTCTCCTCAATGGCGTCATTAGCCAAGAGTGCAGGGGATATCCCGTGTCTCCAAGTAGCCATCCCTGAAGTTCGTTTGGCGGACTGAATAGCGGAGGCACAGCAGACTGGCACAGTATGAAGGAGTCATGGTAGCTGCCAGGGTACTTGGCACAAACATGTAAAATCACCTTCTTGTGGTCACACACCAGCTGAACGTTAAGGGAGTGGAAGCCCTTGCGGTTGACAAAAACTCCTGGATTGCGGTGGGGTGCCCTAAGGGCCACATGTGTGCAGTCAATGACACCCTGCACCCTTGGAAAGTCTGCCAGCTGAGCTAATCCAAGCGCTCGCGCCCTCACACTTGGGCGATCCCTGGTGAAATGGATGTGATTGTGCGCGAGGGCAAAGAGGGCATCGGTGACCTGTTTGATGCAAGTGTGTGCGGCCGCCTGGGAGATGCCGCTGATGTCTGCTGCTGATCCCTGGAAGGAGCCTGAGGCATAAAAGTTGAGTGTGGTGGTGACTTTGATGGCCACTGGTAAGTAGTGTGGACCTGGTGCTCTGGGCTCCAGGTCTTTCTGCAGCATTGCGCAGATGTCAGTCACAACCTCTCGCGAAAGTCGGAGCCGCCTCTGGCACTGCTGCTCAGTCATGTTGAGATAGCTGACCCTGTGTCTGTAGACCCTGTTTGGGGGGTATCTCCTGCGCCGATGACCTTCCATGCGCTGGCCCCTTCTGGCCTGTGCTGCCCCAGCCTGCCGCTCCTGCTGGTGCTGCTGTTGTTGCTGTTGCTCCAGCCTCCTCTGCTGTTGGAGATCCTCTAATGCCAGGAAGGGAAGGAACAAAAGGCCTCCCATGCTTCTGGCAGATGCCTCCGTTGAGGAGGCGCTGAGTTAGGGTGGTGAGGGGGCCTTCCCAGGAGCTCACACTGGAGAAGTGTGTGAGGCTCCAACCTTCCACAGCTGTGCCTAAGCCTTCAACAAGTTGCCCCAAGCCTTCAGCAACAAGGTCCTGCAGCCTGCAAATGCTGTCTGATTAAATCTCTTCAGTCCTGATTGACCTGCAGCTGAAAGCAAGCAAGCCAACCCTGTTCACGCCAGGTTTCATCAGCGGCATTCCCACCAGGCGCGTTTTACGTGGGGAAAGGCTGAAAATTGCAAAGGACCCTGAAAATAGGATTAAACATGCTAATAATTGATCATTAGGCTCCCGCCGACCATTCCCGCCTGCTGCGGGCGGGACTGATTCGGGTCGCGCTGAAACACAGGGGCGAAAGTCGGGCGGGGCGGGGAATCGGGTGGGGGGGTCGCGACCCCCTATTTCTGCGATTTTCGGCCCCCGCCTGCCTGAAAACCCGCCCGACAGCTGGGGGAAAATCGGGGCCATTGTGTCACCACAAGTGCGCCCCACTACCGGCATGGACAGCACATCTGGTGAGTGACAGCAGTTTTTGTTTTAAACCCGAGGCAGAAGTTCTGTTCACCTCACTGTCAGGGAAAACATCACCAACCTGCAAAGTTACGTAACACATTTCGGCTATGAAATTCCCCCTCTACCCAAACATCTTACCGCCCTATTAAAAACAGTGGTCATCTCACAGAAACATTTCTATACATTAGAGCAGAAGACAGTTGAGATAGGGGCCAAGATCTTGGATATTGTAGTTCCACCCTGGTGGGACATTTTTGAAAATATAGAGGTCCCTTCTTGGATTCGAATGGCTTCAGACATTTTAGTGGTTTGCCAGCTGGGCGTAGTTTTCTACCTGTTGTGTACAAAGTGCAAAGGAAGGGACCAGATGCTCCACTCTCAACATGAGGGAGCATGGGACAGAAACAAAAATAAAGTCTATGACCAGGTATAAAACAAACCTTAACCGTGATTAAAAATAAAGTTTGATGAGTGTGTGTGTGTCAATTTATTCTTCCTATGTCTATGTGATTTTTCCAAGTGGTGCAGGGGTGTTGGACCCCCTCCGTGCTTGGATGTGAATGTAATAAAAGTTTTTTTACCTTGTGTATTCTGATAAACACTACACCTAAAGGGAACGGGAGAGAATGTTTTGTTTGGGTATTAGTTTAGGTAACACAGGGGAAGGTTGGCTCCCGAGGATCAGAAAATTTTGCTCACAACTGCATGATACTGTAGTAATAAAGTATCACAGGGGGGGGTGTAAGGCTCACAAAATTACACAATTTCCCCCAAAGTAAAAAAGAAGAGATATTGGACTGTTTGATGGAAATATTGGGCCAAAGGGATTTAAAAATCAAAACCCCTGGAAGATTTGGCTAGTTTTAAAAGACATGTTCAGGCTTGTGGAAAAACCTGTGACAAAGGGGAGGTGGGAGGAGCCCCCGAAACACACAGTTTGAGTATTGGGCCGTCTGGGAATGTTCTGGGCCACCCCAGCCTTTACATAAAGACAATAAAACCTGTTCCCGCCGAAACTCGCAGAGCCACCAAAGTACATGAATAAAACAGTACATGCCCACAGCAAAACAAAAGAGAACATGGCCCAGCAGGAAACAACAATCAAACAGCAGTTCAAAAACAATCAGAGAGATTTCCAAAACGTTTTACATTTTTAAACTGGTTTCAAGGCAATCCCAAAACCAGTTAAAGGTCAATTAAGAATAGATGGACCATCCCCAAAGCTCATTAAAGTTAAATGGGCCATCCCCGAAGCTCGTTAAAGTTTTAAAACATATTAAAAATAACGAGCCAGCCAAATTTTACAAAGGAACCAGAGATTTGGCGGTCAGATAAGCCAGGCCTCAAACCAGTATCATTGAGGTCTGCTTGTTCAGTGAAACAGTTCGTCATCAGAAGCAGTTCAGTCATCCAACAGTGCGTTCATCATCGGAGCACACAGTCAGAACACGAGTTCAGTACAGGAGAGAAAGTACGGTTCAGAAAAAGATATCATCATTACCGTACTTAGTCGGAGAATCAGAGACTTGAAGAAAGAAGAAGGAAAAGGAAAGTCGCGGCATCCAAAAGCTTCAAGAAACCAACAACTACCAATATACAGTATTACCACCAACCAGGTAATATTGGGCCACCACGACCAACAAGAAATCAACCACCAAAAATTCGAAAATCAAAACTTGTTTCCACTCTACAGGCTAGTCTGGCTTACCCCTGGGTAAGATTTGACACAAAAGACCCTAAACACTTTACCTAACCAAAGACATTTGAGTCTTACCCGATACATCCAACTATGCAGCTAACCGCATCAGCGGACAAACCCAAACTGAAGACCCAACGCAGGTGCAGTCTTCTACCACTTCCGGGGTACGGCAGGCCCCAACCGCCACAACTAAGGAGAACCCCGAAATCGCGAACCTCTACAATCTGTCAAGAAAGTTGTTTGGCGAGCATTTCCTGGTCCTCTGGATTTCAACTTAGTTAGGATAGTGGGGTTGGGAGGGTAAGGCATTTTTTTGTCTATTGTAATTCTCCCTCGCATATTCTGAGTGTTCCCCACCCTTTTAGAGTATAAGTTTTATTGTATTGTATATTTTCCTGTCTCAAAATAAAGATCTCAATTCTTTTGACCAACCCAGTTGTCTGTTGCAATTTCATTACAACCCCCAAATAAGTCCAAAGTCTAGAACCAAAGGAATGGGAGCGATTCGAACCGCTCAGGGAGTCAGAGGTGAAGCTGACCACACACACCACTCCTTACAATTGTAGAGGGAGCTTTACGCTGTATCTAGCCCATGCTGTACCTGCCCTGGGAGTGTTTGATGGGACAGTGTAGAGGGAGCTTTATTATGTATCTAACCCGTGCTGTACTTGCCCTGGGGGTGTTTGATGGGACAGTGTAGAGGGAGCTTTACTTTGTATCTGACCCTGTGCTGTAGCTGGCCGGGGAGTGTTTCATGAGACATTGTAGAGGGAGCTGTAGCAAAAGGGGGGGGGTAGTTGGGGTGTGATTTTGGTTGCCCCTGGGGTTTGTCTCTGGCCAGGCAGAAGTATCTGAGCTGCTCCAGGCCCCTTGCGGTTTCAAATCGCTCCCCTTTCTGGTTCTGACCGCCGGACTTATTTCAGTAGCGATGTAGACAAAACGAGACTCGTGGTTGGGTGCAAAGAAGACCAGGATTTATTTAAATAAAGAATAAATTGAAAATAATGATGAATACAGCACACTTTTACTTAATACAGCACACTTTTACTTAATACAGCACACCTTTGCTTAATACAGCACACTTTTACTTAACGGGGAGGAGAAACAGACACATCGAGGGAAAATTGACTAAAATTACAATTTGGCAAAATTCCCCTTTAATTCCCACCCCTAACACCTATCTAGGTTGCCTTGTAATGGGCCAGAAAGCTTAAGCTCACCAGTGAACGCCTGCTCCGTGCCCCTGCGGTCTGTCTTAGATTCTTCACCGCCCCGAAGTAGAGATACCCCAGTAATTCAAAAGTAACTGCTGGAATTCCACTTCTTTGGGCGGGCTGTTGAGCTGTTCCTCTTGTAAGCAGGGCATCGGAGGCAAGGCGGCAGAGAGAGAGAGAATGGCTTCCTGAGGGGCTATCTTTATACCCCATTGGGAGCTGTTATCTTCGCGACCAAATCTGGATGTATCTGGGCTATACAAAAGGGACCGATCTGTCCCCATTGACTGTAATGGGTTTGAATGTGTTTCCCATTCGTTTAACTGGTTTGTGCTCAGTTTAAAATGTCTCAAGTGCTGGACAAACAAATCCTTAAGTGTTCAGTCAACAGCACTCAAGTGCTTTGTAAACAATCCATTGTCTTGTGGTCACCGCCCACCCACAACTGATTGACAGCTTTAAGTACTTAAGCCCTTGAGTCAACATTGTAGAGAGCTCGTGTAAACAAACAATCCTTTTGTTCCTCTGTTGAACTTCCTAAACCGCAGTTGATTGACAGTTTTAAGTACCTCAAGTACTTCAGTCAGTGATGGCAGATGTTCAGACAGGCTGCCTTTGTCTTCTGCCACGAGGCCTGACAGCCATTTTTGATGCCCTGGGTTTTTAAGGTACATTCCAACCAGGTTTTCTTTTAATCAAATAATCTTCAGGGGCTACAGAAATTTCCAAAATTTTGCGAAATCTTACAAAACTTTTATCTGACCCCCAGACACTGCCCTGGGAATGTTTATTTGGACAGTGTAGAGGGAACTTTACGCTGCATCTAACCCATGCTGTACCTGCCCCGGGAGTGTTTGATAGGGCAGTGTAGAGGGTGCTTTACTCTGTATCTAACTGAGCTGTACCTGCTCTGGGAATGTTTGATGGGAAAGTGTGGATGGATATTTACTCTGTATGTTACCCACTGTCCCTGCTCTCGGAGTGTTTGTTGGGAAAGTGTAAAGGGAGATTTAATCTGTATCTAACTCATGCTGTACCTGCCCTGGGAGTGTTTGATGGGACAGTGTAACAGAAGCTTTACTCTGTATTTAACCCGTGCTGTACCTGCCCTGGGAGTGTTTGATGGGACAGAGTAAAGTGAGCTTTAATCTGCATCTTACCCGTGCTCTACCTGCCCTGGGAGTGTTTGATGGGGCAGTGATGGGAGCCCCCTGCCGGTGCAGTGAAGACTTGCCTTGGCTGTTGCATTACGTCACCTGAAGTCAGACAAAAGCCTGTTGATTACGTCACCCCCGCGGCACGGGCAGCCCGCCCCTCTCCCCGGCAATGACTGACAGGAGCCGCAGCCAATACAGCGGCTGGTTTTGTTTGAAAGCCCGCCCACCGTGTGTTTTTCACGCCAGTGAGGTAGCGAGTGGCGGGACAGCCTGGGGTTTGCACCAATGGGAGAGCAGCAGGGGCGGGGCCTGGCGAGGGCGGTTTATAAAGAAGCGGCGGCGAGCGGGCAGTTGCTGGCAAGAGACGGAGGAGCGCGAGCTTATAGCGGACTGGGAGAGAAGGGAAGCAGCGACCGGCGCTCGACATGACCACCACCACCATATACCAGGGCCTCGACTCCACGGGCCGCAGCAGCTCCAGGTAGCCCTGTGGCGGTCGGCCGCTCCAACCCTGGACACCGGCTTTGTGCTGCTCAGGAGGGAGGGGCGGGGAAAGGTACCGGGCCCCGGCCCGGACCCTGCCCCTGGCCCGGACCGACCCTCCCCTCCCGTCCCTCCCCCCGGCCGGTTCCCTCCATCCCCCCGGCCGGTTCCCTCCATTCCCCCCCCCCCCCCCCCGGCCCGGACCTCCCTCGCCACCCCCCCCCCCCCGGCCCGGTGTGAGGCGCAGAGACGAAGGGCCGGCGGTTGCAGTGGTCTGTCTATCCCCCCGGGTTGTGGGCGGGTCTGGGCCGGCTATCGCCCGGTGTCTGCGCAGGGAGGGGTCCGGAGCCGCCCGCTGTGTGTGGGATATCCCGCCCACTCCATCAATTGCACTCTGGGGCGCTGCCCCTTGAACCCTGGCTGTCCCCCCTCGGGGGCGCTGCCCCTTGAACCCTGGCTGTCCCCCCTCTGGGGCGTTGAACCCTGGCTGTCCCCCCTCTGGGGCGCTGCCCCTTGAACCCTGGCTGTCCCCCTATTCTGGGGAACTGCCCCTCGAACCCTGGCTGTTCCCCCCTCACTTTGGGGCGCTGCCCCTTGAACCTGGGCTGTTCCCCCTCACTCTGGGGTGCTGCCCCTTGAACCCTGGCTGTTTCTCTCCTTTTCTCCCCCCCCCCCCCCCCCTCCCCCCTCCCCCCTCCTCTCTGGGGTGCTGCCCCTTGAACCCTGGCTGTTCCCCACTCGGGTGCTGTGCTGCATTTTTTTAATAAAGCTAATTCTAACCTGATTCTTTGAGGCAGACGCAGTGCGTGTGGCTTAATCTGTTACAGCCAACTGTGAGCAGTGGGGTTAATGGATGAGTCACTAATAATGGACTCAGTCCATTAACAGCTACTTTGGAACATGGGTACATCTTTAAACTGTGCTGGAGCAGTTGTGGCAATAACCTTAATTGGAAAAAATGAGCCCTTTGTTTAAGCCTTTTTGGAAGATATTCAGTATGTTCTTTGTGTTCTAAGGGGTCAGTATGAATGTAAAGAGAGCTGAATGATTCTGACAGAATGGCGTTCATCTCGAGCAGTCTGTACACATCTTGAACGCAAATTGCCGTCCATCTTTTATTCAGAATTTTTCCAAAGCTCTGCTGCTGGTGGTTGCTCCTGTCATAGTTGGTGAATGTGTTAAGAGTGTGGTGGTTTTGAGATGACTGAGTCAGCAATATTCAATGCTGTAGCAGTGCCTGAAATGATATTGGTCCCTGTTAAATGATCCTGTTCCAGAAACATGGGTGGGTCTTCCATTCACTCTCTATTGTAGGAAACCGGTGGTCTTCAGCTATGCTATTTCCAGTCATGTTTGTTCAGCAATTGCCTTTTTAAGGAAGGGTGTCACTGATCAGGGGCAGGAACCCTGGATTGCGTTCTCCCCACCACCCCAGCTTTTTTGGAGGGGAAGATGAGTTTAGATAAAGCCAGTTGCGTACTCCCAGATCCGGCTGTACCCATGATCTTTTAGCTGACGTACAAATTGTCTGCATGTGTAGAGAGGAGACTGCCTGTGTTTGGGTGCAGACCTTTTGTCTGGCTTGGTGCTATACCAGTGGGTAATGTGCACTGGGGAGCTCAGTTAGTCTGTCTTTAATGAGGGTTTACAATCCAGATTTGCTTGTTTGAACATGGTGCATATGCATGGCAGAACGCACATTTTGCACAGCTCCTTTGGCATTAATTCATTGTTCTGATTTAACACAGCCTCTGGTTCAGTAACTTAAACTTGGATGCTGCTAAGTGGAGGGAGTGGTTGTGCATTTGCCATCTGCTGTTTCATTCAATAATGTCTGTTCGCCAGCACTTTAAATGTGCTCCTGTTTAAAATGCTTACAGTATACTAATCCTTCAATCTGCTAGAAGTTTCCTTGTGATTTGGTATAGAGAATGAGATGACAAAGGTGGGGTCTTGCTGTATTATCTGAAGTTTAAAGGGTCTAGGGCTAGATTGATTCAGGTGGCTTTTCTGATCTTTATTCTGACACTGCATTTGGTTAAATTCTCATTGTTTCCAAATTTATTTCCATTTAAGTGAGCTTCCCTGTACTTGTGGGCTGATGTGTTGGGAATGGATTGTTTCAGAAGCTTTGTGGTGGACAGCTGTACTGCCCAGCCTTTCTGAAGCTGTGTAGGGAGAGAGAATTGACACTACTTTTGAGGTACTGTTCCTATTGAACAGCATGTTCATACTGTAATAAAAACACACAATGCTGGGAATACTGAGCAGGTCAGGCAGCATCTGTGGGGAGAGAAACGATAAATGTTTTAGGTGGCTGACTTTTTGTTCATACTGTCTTGTTAGTGGAATTTGCGTTCATTCAAGATTATATATAAAAACAGATAGTAAGAGTTTTTATAGTTATATAAAAAGAGAAAGGGTGGCTAAAGTAAATGTTGGTCCCTTAGAGGATGAGACTGGGAAATTAATGGTGGGAAATATGGCGATGACAAAAACCCTGAATATTTTACATCAGTCTTTACAGTAGAGGACACTAAGAATATCCCAACACTGGACAAACAGGGGGCTAAAGGGGGGGGGAGGAGCTAAACACGATCAAAATCACTAAGGAAGTGGTACTCGGTAAAATAATGGGACTCAAGGCGGATAAATCACCTGGACCTGATGGCTTACATCCTAGGGTCTTGAGGGAAGTGGCGGTAGGGATTGTGGATGCATTGGTAATAATCTTCCAAAACTCCCTGGACTCGGCAATGGTCCCAGCAGACTGGGAAACTGCTAATGTACCACCCTTTATTTAAAAAGGGCAGCAGACAGAAGGCTGGAAACTATAGACCGGTTAGCCTAACATCTGTGGTAGGTAAAATTTTGGAGTCCATTATTAAGGAGACAGTAACAGGACATTTGGATAATCATAATTTAATAGGACAAAGTCAGCATGGTTTTATGAAGGGGAAGTCATGTTTGACAAATTTGCTGGAGTTCTTTGAGGAAGTAACATATAGGGTGGATAAAGGGGAACCAGTGGATATAGTGTATTTAGACTTCCAAAAGGCATTTGACAAGGTGCCACACAAGATTATTGCTTAAGATAAAAATCACAGGATTGGGGGTAATATTCTGGCATGGATAGAGGATTGGCTATCTAACAGAAGGCAGAGAGTTGGGATAAATGGTTCATTCTCAGACTGGCAATCAGTAACTAGTGGTGTTCCGCAGGGGTCAGTGCTGGGTCCCCAACTCTTTACAATCTATATTAACAATTTGGAGGAGGGGACCGAGTGTAACATATCAAAGTTTGCAGATGATACTAAGATGGGAGGGAAAGTAGTGAGTGAGGAGGACATAAAAAACCTGCAAGGGGACATAGACAGGCTAAATAAGTGGGCAGAGATTTGGCAGATGGAATACAATACTGGAAAGTGTGAGGTTATGCACTTTGGCAGGAAAAATCGTAGAGCAAGTTATTATCTTAATGGCAAGAAACTGGAAAGTACTGAAGTACAAAGGGATCTGGGGGTCCTGGTGCACGAAACTCAAAAGGTTAGTATGCAGGTGCAGCAAGTGATTAAGAAGGCCAATGGAATGTTGGCTTTCATTGCTAGGGGGATAGAATATAAAAATAGGGAGGCATTGCTTCAGTTGTACAAGGTATTGGTGAGACCGCACCTGGAATACTGCGTACAGTTTTGGTGTCCATACTTAAGAAAGGACGTACTTGCTCTCGAGTCAGTACAAAGAAGGTTCACTCGGTTAATCCCGGGGATGAGGGGATGGACATATGAGGAGAGGTTGAGTAGATTGGGACTCTACTCATTGGAGTTCAGAAGAATGAGAGGCGATCTTATTGAAACATAAGATTGTGAAGGGGTTGGATCGGGTGGATGCGGGGAGGATGTTCCCGATGATGGGTGAAACTAGAACTAGGGGGCATAGTCTTAGAATAAGGGGCTGCTCGTTCTAAACTGAGATGAGGAGGAACTACTTCACTCAGAGGGTGGTAGGTCCATGGAATATGCTGCCCCAAAAAACTGTAGAAGCTACATCATTACATAAATTTAAAACAGAAATAGACAGTTTCCTAGAAGTAAAGGGAATTAAGGGTTGCGGGCAGGAATTTGGACATGAGTCTAGGTTCGGATCGGTCATGGCCCTGTGGGTAGCGGAGCGGGCCCAGGGGCCATGTAGCCTGATCCTGCTCCTATTTCATGTGTCTAATTCTTAGATTCAGGAGATGGTTCTGTGATAGTGGGTTGGCGGTTAGGATCAGATATGATCTTATTGAATGGCGGAGCAGGCTCGAGGGGCCGATTGGCCTACTCCTGCTCCTATTTGTTATGTTATTAGATTGGACAGGTGGATGAAGGAATGTGGGATCAGGATGGGTAATTGTGATTTCGAACTATTTGCTCATGTGGAGGGTAAATGCTGACACAACTGGTTGGACCGACTGGCCTGCTTCAATGTTGTAACTTGTAAAATTAATTTGGCAGGGGGCTGGATACCAGGATGTAATTAGAAAGGGGACATGCAGTGCTTGGAGGATTGGAAGAGGCAGCGAGCACTGAAATAAAACAGTAAGGTATTGGGTGGGGTCCAACTAAGAATACAAGATGGTCTCGGATGGGTTTACAGTGTATGTATGTGACTGCACGAAGCGTAGTAAACAAGGTAAGTGAGCTGCAGGCAGAAATAGACACATGGGGATATGATGTGGCAATGATGGAGACCTGGCTCAAAAAAGGGCAGGATTGGGTATTAAATATTCCTGGTTATAAGGTGTTTAGGGAAGGAAAGATGGGAGGTGGTGTGGCAGTAATGGTTAGAGAGAAGGTTGGTGCTGGAGAGGGAGGATGTCCTGGAGGGGTCAAGGACAGAATCTATATGGCTAGAGTTAATAAATAATAAAGGTGCATGACACTAGGTGTATTCTATAGGCTACCAACTTGTGGGAAAGATATGGAGGGGCAAATTTGCAGAGAAATTAGTGGTGCAAGAACTAGAGTAGTGATAATGGGGGACTTCAATTATCCTAATATAGACTGGGATAATAGTGTAAAAGGCAGAGAGGGGGAAGAATTTCTGAAGTGTTCAGGAGAACTTTCTTGATCAGTGTTTCTGGCCCAATGAGGAAGGAGGCATTGCTGGTTCTGGGGATGAGGTAGCTCAAGTGGAGCAAGTGACAGTAGGAGAACATTTAGGGAACTGTGATCATAGTGTCATAATGTGTAGATTAGCTTTGGAAAAGGACAGGGAGCAATCTAGAGTAAGAGAATGTTTAACTGGGGGAAGGCCAATTTCAGTTGGATGAGAATGGATCTGGCCTGGGTAAACTGGAATCAAAGATTGGCAGGCAAAACTGTAGTGGAACAATGGGCTGCCTTTAAAGAGGAAATAGTTTGGGTACAGTCGAGGTACATTCCCACTAGGGGAGGGGGTGGGGGGGAAGACAGGGCAACTAAAGTCAGTTCCTTGGATGACGAAACAGATAGCCAATATGTTGAAGCGCAAAGAGCGTGTATGACGGATGTCAGGTTGCAAATACATCTGAGAATGAGATTATATACAGAAAGGTCAGGAAGTGAAAGAGGGGCACGAGAATAGATTGGCAGCCAACATAATAGGTAATTCAAAAGTCTTCTATAGGCTTATAAATAGTAAAAGGGTAGTAAGAGGAGGGGTGGGGCCGATTAGGGACCAAAAAGGAGACCTATGCATGGAGGCAGAGGGTATGGCTGAGGTACTAAATGAGTACTTTGCATCTGTTTTCACCAAATAAGAGGATGCTGCCATAGACATAGTGAAGGAGGGGGTAGAGGAGATACTGGATGGGATAAGAATTGAGAAAGAAGTAGTATTAGAAAGGCAGGCTGTACTTGAATCACCAGGAGTGGATGGGATGCATCCTAGGATATTGAGGGTGGAAATTGTGGAGGTACTGGCCATAATATTCCAATCCTCAAAAAAGGGTGTAAAGATAAACCCAGCAACTACAGGCCAGTCAGTTTAACCTCAGTAGTGGGGAAGCTTTTAGAAACAGTAATCAGGGACAAAATTAGGTCCACAATGCTGCCTGATCTGAGTGTTTACAGCATTTTCTGTGACAAAATTAAGTCACTTGGAGGGGGGGGAATTAATTAAGGAAAGCCAGCACAGATTTGTTAAAGGCAAATCGTGTTTAACCAACTTGATCGAGTTTTTTGATGAGGTAACAGGGT
This sequence comes from Somniosus microcephalus, assembly GCF_052327205.1. Taxonomy (NCBI): domain Eukaryota; kingdom Metazoa; phylum Chordata; class Chondrichthyes; order Squaliformes; family Somniosidae; genus Somniosus; species Somniosus microcephalus. The sequence goes on from NC_141007.1 coordinate 5,068,199, forward strand.
TGATGAGGGTAATGTGGTTGATGTGGTGTACATGGATTTCCAAAAGGCATTTGTCAAAGTGCCACATAATGGGCTCGCCAGCAAAGTTGAAGCCCATGGAATAAAAGGGACAGTGGCAGCATGGATATGGAATTGGCTAAGGAAACAGTGGTGAGCGGTTGTTTTTCAGACTGGAGGAAGGTATACAGTGGTGTTCCCCAGGGGTCGGTTCTAGGACCACTGCTTTCTTGATGTATATTAATGACTTGGATGTGGGTGCACAGGGCACAATTTCAACATTTGCAGACGAGACAAAACTTGGAAGTATAGTGAACAGTGAGGAGGAGAGTGATAGACTTCAGGAAGACAAACAGGCCGGTGAAATGGGCAGATATGTGGCAGATGAAATGTAACGCAGAAAAGTGTGAAGTGATGCATTTTGGTAGAAAGAATGAGGAGAGGACAAATAAACTAAATGGTACAATCCTAAAGGGGTGCACAGAGACCTGGGGGTATGTGTGCACAAATCGTTGAAGGTGGCAGGGCAGGTTGAGAAAGCAGTTAAAAAGGCTTATGGGATCCTGGGCTTCATAGAGGTATCGAGTACAAAAGTGTGGAAATTATGATGATCCTGTATAAAACACTGGTCTGGCCCCAACTGGAGTACTGTGTCCAATTCTGGGCACTGCATTTTAGGAAGGATGTGAAGGCCTTCGAGAAGATGCAGAAACAATTTGAGAATGATTCCAGGAATGAGGGACTTCAGTTACATTGATAGACTGGAGAAGCTGGGGTTGTTCTCCTTGGAGCAGAGAGGATTGAGAGGAGATTTGATGGAGGTGTTCAAAATCATGAAGGGTCTGAACAGAGTGGCTAGAGGAACTGTTCCCATTGGCGGAAGGGTAGAGAACCAGAGGACACAGATTTAAGTGATTGGCGAAAGAACCAAACTTTTTATGCAGCGAGTGGTTAGGATCTGGAATACACTGCCTGAAGGGTGGTGGAGGAAGACTCGATCTTGTCTTTCAAAAGGGAGCTGGATAAGTATTTGAAAGAGAAAACTTTGCAGGGCTATGGGGAACGGGCAGGAGAGTGGGACTAGCTGAGTCAGCACGGGGTGAATGGCTGCCTTCTGTGCAGTAAGATTTCTTTACACTTGTGCTCCAATCCCTTTTGTAATAAAAGCTAACGTACCATTTGCTTTCCATGATGCTGTATGTGTAACCTTTTCCTGGTGATTAGCTGAATAATGCTCTTCAGTAGCCCTCTTCGAGGGCTGTTTCGATGTTGTGGATATTTGAGATTTATGGAAGTTTAAATATTTTATTTTATAAGCAGAGTGTTGCAGCCTCCCGGTGGCGGATCCAGCATCTCATTTGGGGTGGAGGAAAATGTCAAACCAGTGCATTCTCGGTCAAACAAGACGGCATCGAATATCTTTGGACCGCCAGTTGACAGCCAGCCTGTGGCTAGAAGAAGCAACCCTCCAGGTACAGTGCAATGTGTGATGGCTGGTTGAGTAAACAGGCCTGACTTGAGTTGAATTTCTGCCTCGCATGTTCCCTACAATCCCTCATTATAGCCTGTTGAAAATGGTGCCTGCTGTTGGCGGGCATTATACTGAATTGTGTTTTAGTTCTCCACTTTTGGTATTTTATGCCATCAAAGACTTGCAGTCTCCGAGCAGACCTTTGTGTAGAATGTCACTCCAGAGTTTGAGTGGATTGTGTGCCATGCAATAGAATTCACACTTCGATTTATGTTCAGAACAGACATTTTGTGTAACGGTAATAGTCTGTTCTAACAGACAATGCAGATCGGTAAGGGTTTGAGGAATTCTGTATGCTGGGAGGTGAAACTAAGTCTGTTGGAATAACTATGGGGTTGTGCTGTACCTCAAGACAAGTCATGGGCTTCTGAATCCAAGATTAAACTAGCTCCTTGTATCGACTAATATCTAATTCCACAAGGCATATCTGCACCTTGCGCCAATATTCTTTTGTGAAATCTAAACTTGAGTCTATGGACCAAATGTACTTTTGCCTCCAGAGAATCTGTTCCTGAAGGCTCATGGTATTCTCTAGTTTAAAACATCTGGTCCAAGCTAAATGAGTCTTCAAGCAGTCAGTGCTGAGGGAGTGCTGCACTGTTAACAGTGCTGTCTTTTGTATAGCTGATGTCCAGTCTGCTCTCGGGTGGATGTAAAAGATCGAGTCACTTTGAAGAGCTGGGGAGGTCTCCTGATATCCTGGCCTACATTAATCCCTCATTCAACATCAGTAAAACAGATTCTCTGGTCGTTTATGGAGTCTTGTGCAAATTGGCTGCAATATTTCCCTCGGTGAAGGGTGCTTAAATAACACCAACTTGCATTCGTAGAGCACTTTTAATGTAGTCAAATGTACCAAGGTGCTTCATAGAGTAATTGGTCAAAAGTTGACATTGAGCCAAAGGAGCAGACATTAGGACAGGTGACCAAAGACTTGATCAAAAAGGTAACTTTTAAAGGTGAGAGGCAGAAAGGTTTAGGGAGGAAATTCCAGAGCGTGGGGCCTAGACGGCCGCAAATGGTGGGACAAAGGAAGCGGCGGATGCACAGGAGGTCAGGGTTGGAGGAATGCAGGCTATGGAGGGATTTGGACAAGAGGGTGAGAATTTTAAGATCGTGGTGTTGTGTCAGGAGCCAGTGTCGGGCTGAGAGCGCGGTTGATGAGTGAGTGGGGTTTACTGCTAGGATACAGGCAGCAGAGTTTTGGATGAGCTTAAAATTTATGGGGGGTAGAAGAGGTGCGGCTGACCAAGAGTAGTGGAATAGTTAAGTCTAGAGGTAACAAGCATGGTTAAGGGTTTCAGCAGTAGGGGTGGATTAGAGTTGGAAGTAGGTGGTCTTTGTGACTGAGGATATGGGGTCGGAAGCTGATCTTGGGGTGGGGTGGGGGGGGGGGGCCGGGGGGCCCCCCAAGTAGGATGCAAACAGTCTAGTTCAGCATAGCAAGGGAGGGTATGGAGTTTGTGGTGGGGACTGAAGACAATGACTTTGGTCTTCCCACTGTTAAATTGGAGGAAATTTCTGCTCATGCAGGACTGGATGTTGAACAAGCAGCGTGATCGCATTGAGGGAGAGGTGGTGGTGAGGTAGGAGCTGGGGGTCATCTGTGTACATGTGGCGTGTTGAGCCAAAGGCTAGCATGTAAATGGGGAGCTCGGATAGATCCTTGGAACACTACGTAGTGGGAAGAGAAGCCACTGCAGGAGATTCTCTGGCTATTGCTGGATAGGCAAGAGTGGAACTAGGCGAGGGCACCCTGATTAACTGGACAACAGAAGAGAGGTGTTGGAGAATGGTGTGGTCAACTTTGGCAAAGGCTGCAGACAGGTCAAGAAGGATGGAGGTATTGTGCACCATGGCTAGTCACGAGATGTCCTTTGTGACTGTTTCAGTGCTGTGGAAGGGGTGAAAACCTGATTGGAGAGGTTCTAAATGCAAGTTCAGTTCATTAATGTTGAATGCCAACAGAATTGGAATCTGTCAGTTGGGATAGTGACCTGAGCCCTTGGTCAACATGAGTCAGCATGGATTTGTAAATGGCAAATCAAGCCTAACTACAGGAAACTCTGGTATCCGGCACTGACGGGACCGGGATGGTGCCGGTTGATTAAAAATTTCGGATGATGGAGAGGGTTATCTACCGAGGCTATTTTTAACAGTCAGACTCCTGTTATTGAGGTGTTTGGACTTCCGACCGCGCCAAGAAGCCGAGTAGTGGCAGTTTGGAGAACTACCCCCACTGACTAACTCGGCCACCGCAGGAGACTCGGACTCGGCAACATTTCCGGTTATTGAGGTGTTTTTGGAGTATGAATTTTGCCGGTTAATAGAGAATTCCGGATATTTAGGTGCTGTTTAAACAGGAGTTTCCTGTACCCTAGTTGGAATTTTTGAGAAGGTCACTAATGTGGTAGATAAGGGAGTGGGATGTTGTTTATCAACTTCCAGAAGGCATTTGATAAGGTTCCACACGAGACTGTTAACAAAAGTGGAAGCATGTGGAATTGGAGGCAATGTTTTGACCTGGGTAGGGAATTGGTTAGGAGACGGTGTAGGAATAATGGGTGTGTACTCCAGTTGGCAGGATGTGAGGAGTGGTGTCCCCCAGGGATCTGTACTGGGGCCTCAGCTTTTCACTATTTATAAATGACTTGGATGAAGGAATAGAGAGCCGTATTGCCACGTTTGCTGATGACACCAAGTTAGGAGGCACAGTAAGGAGTGTAGATGGGAGCAATGGGCTATGGAACCAGGGTGGGTAAATTAATTACATATAATGTACAGCACAGACCGGCCATTTGTCTCAATTACTGGTTGTGGTAACAAGTTCCCTATCCTAATTGCTCTCTGGGTAAAGAAGTTCCTTCTGAATTCCCTATTGGATTTATTAGTGACTACCGTGTATTTATGACCCCTAGTTTTAGTTGTCTTCCTCTGCTTTCACTGCCCCCCCCCCCCCCCCCCCCAAAAAAAAACCTCAGCCTGTTCAATCTTTCCTGATGGGTATATCCTCCCAGTTCTGGTATCACCCTTGTAAATCTTTTTTCACCGTCTCCAGTGCCTTTGTCCTTTGTAATATGGAGACCAAAACTGTTCACCGTCCTCGAGTGTGGTCTCACCAATGTTCTATGCAAGTTTAACATAACTTCTCTGCTTTTCAATTCTATCCCTCTAGAAATTAATCCCAGTGCTTTGTTTGCTTTCTATGGCCTTATTAACATTACTAATTTGTGTATCTGTACCTCTAGATCCCTTTGCTCCTCTACCCCATTTACACTCTTTTCGAAGCAGTATGTGGCCCCTATTCTTCCTGCTAAAACGCACCACCTCACACTTGTCTATATTGAAATTCATTTACCAATTGTACACCCATTCTGCAAGTTTATTAATGTCGTCTTGTATTTTGTCATGATCCTCCTCTATTAACTAGACACCCAATTGGGTGTCATCTGCAAATTATGAAATTGTACTTCCGATTCCAGAGTCCAAACCGTTTATGTAACTAGTGAACTGGTCCGAGCACTGATCCTTGTGGAACACCACTTCCCACCTTTTGCCAATCTGACTAGCTACCCTTAACCCCCTAATCCATTTTTAATTTTGTAGCCAGCTTGCTATCCATTCTGCTACTTGTCCTGATTTCATATCCTCTGGCCTTTATAATGGAGTTGAGATACAGATCAACCATGATCTAATTGAATGGTAGAATAGGCTCAAGGGGCTGAATGGCCTCCTCATGTTCCTATGTTCTTCCTATGTAACTTTAGAACATTTTGGACACTTGAAAAGGCAGCTTTTATGTGCATGCATTTCCAGGTAGATTTAGTTGAATTAATGGATGGGCATCAAAACTCTGATACTACTGCATTCCTACCCTGGAGTGTGCACTGGCTGCTAGCAGGAGATTAGCTTCAGGTTGTTGTACATTCTTGCCTTTGATTGCTATCAACACTGTCATTCCTATTAGCTATGTCTTGTGGGACACTGACAACTGTTGCAGTGCCACTGAGGCTGACCAGAGACTAAATGGAACTGCAAGGACTAGTTTTAAGTGCCTTGTTGCCTAGCCAAATATTACCTCCTTTGCTATTACTCAAGTGTACAGTTGATCACCCATTAAGCAAATGTTTTCCCTTCGCACCATTTGTTTATAGAGTTGGAATCTGAAGGTATGGCTGACTGGTATGGAAATGCCTCGTGCTGGATGATGCCTGTGTTATGCTGTCCAGTTCTTATTTTTCTGCCATTTCTAGGTGGAAAGAGCAGCGGTATCTTTGGAGCAGCTACCACTGAATCACCAGATCCAAAGCAACGGAGAAACCCTCCTGGTGGCAAGACAAGTGGCATCTTTGACACTGTGAAAACACCCCCCAACACTCTGGTAAACTATTCAGGCAACATTCAGCTGGATTTGTAACTTAAACTTGAGTTTTGCTACAGAGTATCTGGGCATCTCGTAGTACATGTTGGGCTGAAGTTATCCCTGGTTGATTGGACTGGTCTCGAGCCTTTTCTTAACTTGCCACTTCCCATTAGTTGTAAGCTAGTGCAGTGTCTGTGGGACACGAGTGCGGTCCCATGGTGTGATGTTCAGCTGTAATTTAGCCAACACAACGCTTCAGATTCTGAATCTTCCCAGAACAATGCAGAATAAATTGATCAGAACTGAGCAATGACCAGTAATGGGCTTAATTTTAATTTTGATCTAAGTGGAAAAATGTGGGAGATTCCTTTTTTGGTTCTGGAAGAATTGTGGGGACCATTGTAATAAGATGCAGTTCTATATGGGTGTGTTTCCAATATTGGCTGGGTCGAGCATTTAGACCTGATGAGCATGCTCCTTTTGCTGGATTTGAATATCACCCACTTCTCACCATGTCCTTAATCCCTTCTCCAGAAAGGCATTTCACCATGGCTCTCTGGATTCAAGCCCCACTCCAGAATTTGAGCACAAGAGGTGTTGAACAGAAGCCCTGTAGATGTTGTGGTCCTACAGCACTAATTGAAATAGAGCAGCTAATTCTCCTGGTCCTTCAACTAGTACTGCCAAAAACCGATCAACTGCTCGTCATCTCATTGCTGTTTGTGGAACCTTGCTGAGTGCATTCACCTGTACAACAGTAATTGTACTTCCTTTGTGAAGTGATTTGTGATGTGATGAGATGCTATGGAAATGTAAGAGAATTTATTTACACACACATCCTTTTTTCCTCAACTTGTCACCTAGTATTTGAGCACTTCCTGTAGTGAACAATTTATCTGGAGAAAGTTGGTATGCTGCCTGAAACATTGGACCAAGTGGTATGATTTCAATTGATGTGCTATAATCAGCCAGGGAAGGGGGCTTAATGAGTTGTTGAGGTTATTTTACCCAGGAGATTCAATATAACAGATACCAGGAAAAGTCACTGGGGGAACGGGCTTTGTTTCAGGTGGATGTCCGAAACGTAAGATAGATAGAAAGTACTTCCTGAATATTGTGAATAAAAGTACATCTGCACAATCAGTGATGGAAATAGATTGTCAGCATCTGTAAACAGAAAAGACAGGTTAATGTTTTATGTACTCTTCATCAGAACTGAACTAAAGATCAAACATTTTGGTAAATTGGAAAGCAAGTTTTGTTTGAGAATTTTGGCTTGCCATGGATTTTGATAAACTGTTTTTACCTGAGATGCCTTCAACAACAACTTGCATTTATATAGCACTAATGTAGTAAAACATCCTGAGGTGCTTCACAGGAGTGTTTCCAAGCTAAATTTGATACTGAGCCACAATGTGATATTAGGACACGTGACCAAAAGCCTGGTCAAAGAGGTGGGTTTTAAGGAGAGAGGTGGGGGGAGAGAGACATTTGAGCTTGGGGCCTTGGCAGCTGAAGGCATGGTCTCCAATGGTGAAGTGATGAAAATCAGGAATGCACAAGATGCCAGAATTGGAGGAGCGCAGAGATCTTGGAGGGTTGTGGGGCTGGAGGAGGTTACAGAGCCTGGGAGGGGTGAGGCCATGGAGGGATTTGAACACAAGAATGCGAATGATAAAATTGGTGTTGCTGAACTGGCAGCCACTTTAGGTCAGCGAGCACAGGGGACTTGGTGCGAGTTAGGACCCAGGCAGGACAGTCTTTGAGGGTGGAAGGCCAGCCAGGAGACCATTGGAATCGTCGAGTCTAGAGGTAGCGGCGGCATGGTTGAGTGTTTCAGCAGCAGATGAGCTAAGGGAGGGACAGGAGGGTGATGTCATGGAGGCAGTCTTGATGATGGAGTGGATATGTGGCTAGAAGCTTGTCTTGGTGAAATAGGACTCCCAAGGTTGTGAACAGTCTGGTTCACACCCTGGCAGTGACCAGGGAGAAAGATGGAGTTGGTGGCTAGGGAACAGAATTTGTGACGGACCGAAGACAATGGCTTCGGTCTTCCCAATATGTGGTTGGAGGAAGTGTCTGCTCACCCGGTACTGGATGTCGGACAAGCAGTGTGATAAATCAGTTAGTGGAGGAGTTGAGATGGTGAGCAAAGTCTCTGGTATATCGGTTACAATGCTATATTGAATACAGTATGGACAGTTCTTGGTAAATCTCATAATGTCCATTCTGAGACACGAAATGTTTCAATGCTGTCACTTTAATTTCCTACCTGATGGAGACTTGCTATTTTGGGCTTCCTTCCTTTTGAGGCTGTTGCAGCTCATAATTGAGGTCACTGGCTGTATCTGAGTGGATTTATCGCCATCACCCAGGCAGTAAGAGCATGCTGCATGTTCTCAAGTGTTTGGGTCTGGAGCTGGAATTGTATCCGCTTCGAGAAAGAGTTACCTGCTGGTGCTGTCTAAAACTAGCACTGGTGGATTAAGTTATATCGAGCTTTTCACATCTGTCTGTATGTCCTCCTGCAATCTCAATCATTGCTCTTAAACCATGCTCCCTATTTGTTTGAAAATGTTGATCTTGTGCCCTCTATATACCTGAATCCATCTCTTCCCTCCCCACACCTCACAAGACACCATTAACGTTCTCCTATCACGCTGCCACATAGGCCCCTGTCTGCCTTGAAGACCGTGTATCGTTCATTTTTTCAAGCCTGTAACAGCACTTTTTATTGTCTTTTCAAAATCCATTTACATAAGTCACAGCATTTCCTTTCTCAGTACACTATTTCCTCCAACTCAGTGCAGCCAATTTGCACACTGCAAAGTTCCACAAACAGCAATTAAATGACCAGATAATCTGTTTAATGTTTGAGGGATAAATGTTGGCCAGGACACCGGGGAGAACTCCCCTACTCTTATTCAAATAGTGCCATGGGATCTTTTACAACCACCTGAGTGCAGACTGTTTAACGTCTCATCCGAAAGAGAGGCACCTCCGTGCAGCAGTCCCGCGGTACTCCACTGGAGTGTCAGTCTAAATTACCTGCTCGAATCTACCCTTATTTTTCCTCCCAAAATGTATTGCTTCACACTTCTCTAAATTTCATCTGCTTTCTGCCCAATCTACTAAACTGTTGTCCCAAGTTTATTTATCCTTTTCTGTTAACTGCTCCCTGTTTTTGTAATCTGCAAATTGTGTACCCCATGTCAAATCCAGATTCTTTAAGAGCAATGGTCCCAATGCTAACCCCTGGGGGACACCACTGTTTGCATTCCTCCAGTCCAAAACCTCCGTTAAGCAGTTGTGTTTATCCGTGTGTCTGCTGCCACATTCCCTTTCATACCAGTGCCTTAATATTTACCAGCAAGCTTCCTTTGACAATCCGCACACACCCATTGCATTTCCTTTCTCAATGCACTCCACTATTAAATTTGTCCTAATTACTTGCCTTTTACAAATCCATGTTGACTGCTGTTAATTAACTCCTGTCTTTCCAGGTGACTCTTTTGTAGAATACATGTCCTTTCTCCCCCTCTTTGCATTGTATGCTATCAAGGCATTCTGTTTTTCACCATTCCTTTCAGTACTATGCTTATGGCTATCCTATGCTGTTACCCCACTCCTCTACTTATCTTTTCCTTGAAGTGTCACCCATGGCTCAGTTGGTAGTGTCTGAGTCAACAGGTTGTGGGTTTGGGTCCCACTCCAGAGACTGGAGCACAGAAATCTAGACTGATACTCCAGTGCTGTACTGAGGGAGTGCTGCACTGTCAGAGGTGCAGTCTTTCCGATGAGATGTTTTAACAAGGCCCTGTCTGCTCTTGGGTGGATGTAAAAGATCCCATGGCACTACTTTGAAAAAGAGCAGGGAAGCTCTCCCGTGTGTCCTGGCCAGTATTTATTCCCTCAATCAACATTTTTTTTTTTTACAAACAGATCATCAATCTGATCATTATCACACTGATGTTTGTGGGAGCTTGCTGTGTGCAAATTGGCTGCTCTTAATTTCCTACATTACAACAGCGATTGCACTTCAAAAATTGGCTGTAAAGCCCTTTGGGATGTCCTGAGGTTGTGAAAGGTGCTATCTAAATGCAATTTCTATTCCCCTCACTTCCCTTGTTTAGCAATGTATAGTCAGCTCCCAATAGAGTAACAGCTCCTTTTACTCTGCTCTAACCAAATTGATTCCCCCAGTGATGCCTGTGTTGTGCTATATTGGAATTTTTGATGGGCATTGTCATGCCTCCTCGCTCTTACTTGACTGTCCCTCCTGAATAGTTGCTAACCAAGAATATTCAACTCTATCCTACCCCAGCTTAAGCCATAACGGTGTGCTCTAGTTAACAATTATGTTCACAATATTTTCTCTCATTCTGACCTATTTCTAGAAAGTGTTTCCATCCAAATGTATTTAAATGAGACTGCAGTGAGTGTCTGCTTACACAGTCACAAGTGCAGCACAGCCGAACCAAATGTTGTTCACCTAACATGAGCATCTTTCTGAAGAGGTGGCTAAATATTGATCAGGGGCAGGACTCTCCTCACTAACTGGAGTGCTGTGGTCAATTGTAGCACTCCTATTGAAAATTAATTCAGCACAGACCGTGTATTCCTGGTCTGTGGCTTGGCCGCTGGGAAGGTTGACCCAAATATTTATAGCCCCGAGCAGGAGTGTGAACTCTGGCTCTTTCTATCCTCTCCCCTGGGATAGTGGGGTTAGTTGCAATGTCTCGAGTGCTGCCCCAACTGAATAACACTGCTCTGCAAGGACCTGGGATCCTGCTCTGTAATCTAATACTAATGACTCCATGTGGCAAATTTGTCCCACTGAACCTTGGGCAGCACGGTGGCAGTGGTTAGCACTGTTGCCTCACAGCGCCAGGGACCCGGGTTCGAATCCGGCCTCGGGCGACTGTCTGTGGAGTTTGCACATTCTCCCCGTGTTTGTGTGGGTTTTCTCCGGGTGCTCCGGTTTCCTCCCACAGTCCAAAGATGTGCGGGTTAGGTTGATTGGCTATGATAAATTGACCCTTAGTGTTAGGGGGATTAAATGCGTGGGGTTACGGGGATAGGGTGGGATGTGTGTTGGTGTAGGGGTTACGGGGATCGGGTGGGATATGTGTCGGTGCAGGCTCGATGGGCCGAAATGGCCTCTATCTGCACTGTGGGGTTTCTGTGATTTCTGTGAACCTCTGGGGCGTGCATGAATTGTTGTCATAGCAACTTGTTCACAATCGAGCATCTTAATTGTACCTAAAATGTGAAATTGTTCAATCTGCTTTGTACTTGTCTGTTGCTCCTGTTACTGTGCATTGTGATTTTTAACAATATGAAATTGGTCTATAGCCTTTTTTTTAGGCTAATGACATTTAATGCTTTTTTTCATCTAGGGCTTAACAATGGGGGAAGGTGAAAAGTGCCCAGGTTCGGGTAAGTAAGATTCTAGATTAACTGGCATGCTGGAGATTGTTCAGTGTTTTCCACATTTTTTTTTTTCTGTGTGCACTTTCTCTCAACCGTTGTCCTAAAAACAGCCCAATGAAGCTTGTGGTTTGCTTATTGAATAAGCCTTCGTGGGTTTGATGTTTAGTTTAAACTGCTGTGCCTGGTATCTGTCAGCTGGGTTTCCTCATGCAGTTCTGCTAACTGTCCCAATCTTGCTTCCATATGTCAACTGTAACCCACTGCGATGTATGCTTGTGCATGGACTAACAGTGCTGTTAACCATTCTGAACTGAGACTTTGCACTTGAGGCAGCTTTAACTTGGCCTAACAGCAAGTGTGACTCCTGTCTGATTAGCTGGCTCCTGTGGTGTGAAACTGGTCTACATTTTTGCATTGTAAAAGTATGCCAGCCCAGTTCCAGTCATTGCAGTTCCTAAAGAATTGTTTTATTAGAAGTCAATAAACTTGCATGTGGGCAGAAAACTGGTCTGTCTTGTGAAACCCACTGCAGGAGTGATGTCAATCATCGAGTCTCAAGTGGCCCTTGAAAGCCATTAGTGCTGCTCTCCCAGGAAAGTCAAATTGCCTTGGGTAGGAGCTGGGGCTTGAAAGGGCCACTGGTGTACAGAGGGGCTTGGAAACCTTTTCAGAGTAAGTGCTAGATTTTGACGACTCAGATTAACAGGATTTGTGCAAAAAGGGAAGTTTATTTTTTTTTTAAATTCATTGATGGGATGTGGGTGTCGCTAATTGCTGTTGAGAAGATGGTGGTGAGCCACTTGTAGGTGGTGATGTTCCCATGCGTCTGCTGCCCTTGTCCTTCTAAGTGGTAGAGGTCGCGGGTTTGGAAGGTGCTGTTGAAGGAGCTTTGGCGAGTTGCTGCAGTGCATCTTGTAGATGGTACACACTGCAGCCACAGTGCGCCGGTGGTGGAGGGAGTGAATGTTGAAGGTGGTGGATGGAATGGGATTATTGAATAGGATCAGTGAAATTGGCTTGAGGCTGGGCCTATTTTCTGTAGCAGAAGAGGATGTAATGCACTCCTGTTTAAAAGTATACCAAACATGGGCTCTAGTTATAACCAGGTATTGCCGATTATGCTTTGAAGGGTTTTTCAGTTATTCAATATTCTCCCTGCTGGGTATAGTTCAATGGATGTCGGTCATCTTTTGGACACTCGCCCAGCTGGCCATTTACGAGTGACTATTGGCAGGTTATTTCTCCTGGGGTGATCAAGATCGTGATACCCGTGCATTTCCAGCCTGGCTAATCAGGTGCCAGAACCTTGATTTTCCCCAACAGCTGGGCACTGAGGCCAATAGTAGAGTCCCTAATATCCCAGCAGAGATCAACTCACATTAGACCAGGCAGTGAACCTGGGACCTTGTAGTTTCTGTGGCTGAGCTACAGATCAGTTATTGGGGGTGCAGAGTCCATCTAGATGGTGGTGGCAACGAGAGAAGAGGTGACTCCTATGAAAGGACTTGATCTGTACACAGTAATATTTTATATTCTCATTGAGATGGTGACAGTGGCTGCAGCTACCCATTTCACCATTAGGAAAAGTATTAACTTTTGCAGTCATGATTGGTTGGTTTGAAGATTAATCTTGGCCTTGCATGTCCATGCACAGGGCATGATTGAGGGAGTACTGGTTTAACTAGTGTTGCACTCCAGCTGACTGCAGTTACTGAAGGTGCTTTAGTCTCGTGACTACCTGAGAATTGAACCCATGACTAATGGAGCTACTAGAACTTTGCAGCAAGAGAATGTAGAAGTTGGCACCCAGCCGCCACGTGGTGGATTTCACAGGGAATCTCGCTTGTCTGTGTTGTATTCTGCGTATGCTGCCTGTTAGTAAATGCACTGAAGGAGTCCCAATGGGGAAGAAATGGTTCCTATAGAATACCAGAACTGTGGAGGCTGTGACAAACATTGCTGTTGGCAGGTCACTTGCTATCCACTCATTTCCCTGAACTTTATTGATCCCAGCTGATCTGTTGGGTATATTGTGCACACTAGCATGCTTTGACTGGAAATGCTGACTCCTGCATGTTGAATCTTTAAACTGGTCTTCCATTGTTCAGCCTCAATTCTCAAGTGGCTTTATTCTGGCTTCGGGTTATAGCACTGACCACTTCAGTACTTTCAGAATACTGGCTCTAGTCTAGTCAAATGCACATGCCCATAAGTGGACAGATTTTTACAGCTTCTAATATTGTTGTGACTTGGTTCACAGTAACCTTTTATTTGGCTCTTTGACATTACTTTCCATGTTTTAACTTGCTGTTATGAGCCTATCCCTTTCTAAATCCAGCTCTGGGAGGTGCTGATTGGAGCTCCTTTAGCCACTCTTCTGCAGGTGATCATTTTAGTTCAGGAAGAGTGCTGGCTGGTGTTTGCAATGCAGTAACCAGCTGTCTTCTCCTGCTGCTGGAGCAGTATGAGAGAGTTTGAGCCCAACACCCTCACCAACTTCAGACTAAAAGGGCCCCACTTTTCTAGTCTGCTACTATTCTACCCAGTCTCACTCCCTCAACACAAGTGATGGGAATTATGCACCTCAAGCATTTCTGAACTGCACTCATTTAAGGTGTCCAGAATTGGAGATCATTTATAGTACAGCTGGTTACTGCATGCTCAAGAGAAGCTGTTCAAAGCTTGTATTTTATCAACTATGTGCTATCCATATCTGGCGCCTGGATTCAGTGGCAGATTAGTTAAAGATCTAGCCTGCTTACTGCACCTTATCGTGCTTCACTATGAACTTTTTGCCAGGATTGTTAAATGCCTTTTGAGAATTGTCCTCCTTTACTTGAGCATGAAGTTGACTGCCATCATTCCCATGCATGATGTAACTTAATGCCTACATTCCTTTTGATTTCCCATTGTGCCTTGTACAATAACCTTTTCAAACATGTACTTTCATCCACCCACATTTTTTTAAAAAGGGTCTTGAATTTGTTTGTTTTAGTAACTGTTGAGAAGCTAGAACAATGGTGCACTAGGGAGAGCCTAGTGAGCAGTGGCTTCAAATGAACTGACGTCACCAACCAAGTTCAAGCAGGGTGATGCAGGTCCCAGTACAACTATATTGTACTGTTTGACTATGTACATTTCAGTGAAGTGGACACTGCATTTAAATATAATTGAATGAGGTTGCTCAGTTACTTGGGTTAATGGTGGCTGTATGAGCCTATCCTGCCACTGGAATAGTAGCTTCAAATTGTCAGCAGAAATCTGACCAATGTGGTGTGTGAAAAGCAGGCAGGATTTCAGATGAGGGCTATTTAGAGGTGCTAATTTGTATGTGTAAGCCAGGTCTAATGGGCACACCTGGCAACTTGGCGTAGAAAAATATACATTGCAATTCTGTGTCACTTTGTACTCTGAGGATAGAAGCACCTACTGTGACCTTAACTGGTAATGAACTGCAAAATTGTGCACTGAGATGTAGGGTCATTTGGGATTTGCTATTGATCGCTCTCTTGCTGTTCATAGCCTGGGGTTTGAATATTGAAACTATGTAGCAAGAGAAAATCAATTTTCAGAATCTGGCATTTTATAAAGGCAAAATTGCCCCTGTCCTGCAGCTCTCCGTGCATTCTCTTCACAGCTCTGTTATTTTCAGTATGAGCACTTTGATCGATTAGCAGCTTAATGTACACCTGTCCTCACTTGCTGATTCCAGCTGAATCTCAGCATGTGTTAGTAATGTCAGATGTTGGACCCTTTTGGTGTTCTGTAATTTCAGTACAGAGCCCCACTGATTTAACAGGGCAGATGCAGCAGAAGAATCACCTCTCAATGTACACAGTAATCCCTGTGCTGACAGTCTGGAGTGCACCACTGTCTTGATTAACTTAAGCCCACTCTTGCTTCTGATGCACTTGGCTGTGTAGGACTATTCCTGATGCTTGAAGTGAACATTAGGAATCTCTGATCCATAAAGGATTTGAGGTGCACAAAAGCCAAGTTGTTGTACATGCCTCCTGTTGATACAATCTGGAGTGCAGTGAGAGAAGTAAAATGAAAAGGGAGAATGACAAATGCTTAAATCGGAGAGTACTGGGAATAAATCGGCCAGTCAGGAACTAATGAGATAAGGTGGGTTATGGAGGTTTGGGTGCAACTCCATTGGAACGCAATCTCCTTGCCTGCCTTTTTTGGTACAGGTCTGTGTATTTCAAGGGGGCTTAACCTTAACATTAGAGCTAGACCATACAGGGGTGAGGTCAGAAAGCATTACTTCACCCAAAGGGTAGTGGAAACCTGGAACACTCTCTCTTTCTTTTTTTCTTCTCTTTTCTCCCCCCCCCCCCCCCCACAAAGGCTGAGGCTGGTGGTGAATTGAAAACCTCAAAACAGAGATTGATAGATTTGTGTTGGGTGAGGGTTATGTATGGAACCAGGGCAGGTGGATAGAGTTGATACAGATCAGCTGTGATCTAATTGAATGGCACAAGAGGCTGAATGGTCACCCCCTGTTCCTATGTTCCAGGAATTTCTGTCTTTAATGTGTACTATCTAATCAGGAGGATCTAGTCATTGGCCAAAGGTAGTGAGATTTAACTGGGTTTTTATAGTGACTTGGATTTCTATCGCTTGGAACGGTCACGCTGAAGTGAGACTGCAACATGTTGGGCCTTGTGCAGCATTATCTGAAGCTAGCTTTATTTTTCCCCCTCAAAGTTAACTCTTTGTATCTTGATCAAGAGGGAAGTACATTCACCACTATTTCCTGTCCTTTGAACAGTGGACGTGAGGGGCACCTGGACCCAGTATTCAAAGGTCAGCATGAGGTCCCATGGATTTCTCCTGATGCAAGTTCTGTGCAATCAGCTGCTGTTGCCTTGCACAGCTTGGGAAGGAAGAAAATCTTTTTAAAAATTGCACCCATTTTAGCAGCAGCTCAGGCTGCTGGTACCTTGCACTACAGCAAAACTCTGCTTGACCCAATGGAGCTCTCTGGTAAAAGCTAGAGTCTACATTCTGTACATAAATGACAGTCTGGTAACTTGCCTGGGCCGGGACAGGAGTGTATCTCATGGGAACTTGAAGATGAGTCGGCCATTCAGCATCTCGAGTCTGCTGCCATTCAATTAGATCATGGCTGATTTGCACCTTGACTCCATTTACCCGGCTTTGCTCCGTATCGCTCGATACCCAGACCTCCATTTACCCGGCTTTGCTCCGTATCGCTCGATACCCAGACCCCCATTTACCCGGCTTTGCTCCGTATCGCTCGATACCCAGACCCCCATTTACCCGGCTTTGCTCCGTATCGCTCGATACCCAGACCCCCATTTACCCGGCTTTGCTCCGTATCGCTCGATACCCAGACCTCCATTTACCCGGCTTTGCTCCGTATCGCTCGATACCCAGACCCCCATTTACCCGGCTTTGCTCCGTATCGCTCGATACCCAGACCCCCATTTACCCGGCTTTGCTCCGTATCGCTCGATACCCAGACCCCCATTTACCCGGCTTTGCTCCGTATCGCTCGATACCCAGACCCCCATTTACCCGGCTTTGCTCCGTATCGCTCGATACCCAGACCCCCATTTACCCGGCTTTGCTCCGTATCGCTCGATACCCAGACCCCCATTTACCCGGCTTTGCTCCGTATCGCTCGATACCCAGACCCCCATTTACCCGGCTTTGCTCCGTATCGCTCGATACCCAGACCCCCATTTACCCGGCTTTGCTCCGTATCGCTCGATACCCAGACCTCCATTTACCCGGCTTTGCTCCGTATCGCTCGATACCCAGACCTAACAAAAATCTTTCACTGTCTTGAAAGCTCCAGTTGACCCACAGCCTTTGGGAGAGTTCCAGATTTCTGCTACCCTTTGTGGAAAAAGTGCTTCCTGAATGGCCCGGCTCTAATTTTAGGGTTCTGCCCCCTGGCTTTTTGATTTTCCCCTACCAGAGGGAATAGTTTCCCTATCAAACCCTTGTAATGGTAACGGTGACTGCTGCCAACAAACCGGAAGCTGCTGCACTAAATCAAGGAGAAGAAAAATAATAAGCTCCATGGAAAGGGAAAGAAAACTAATAAAAATGGCTGTTTTGAGTTTTGCTGGCACAGGAGCCCCCCCCCCCCCCCCCCCCGGATCACTGACTCTCATTCCCAGAGAAGATGAAGAGCTCTCGCTCGCTCTCCTCAGGAATGCAGTGAGGGGTGGAAATAACTGCAAAGCTGTGGGTTTTTAAAAAAAAAAAAATAAAACATTGACTATTTCACTTATCTAACTTGGATTTTTTTAATTAACTTTTTCATAAGCCGATATAAAACTGAATTCAACTTGATTTTTATTTTCTTCTCCTGACCCGGCTCAGTTCGGCAGCAGCAGTGATCTCTTTCCCCAGTTAGCAAGCAACCAAAAAAAACAAACTGCATGCGCCACTAAATTTCATTGGCATCCTATTTTAAACACTATCGGATCACCCCCTCAACCTTCTATACTCTGATCTTCTATACTCGAATACCAGCCAAGGTTCTGCCACCTGTCCTTGTAATTTAACCCTCGGTATCATTCTTGTGTATCTGCACTATACCCCCGCCAAGACCAAGGTAGCCCCCCTGAGGTGCGGAGCGGTGCGGTGAACTGAACGCACCGCTCCAGATGGGGTCTGATCAAGGCTCTACAATTGAAGCATAACTGCCTCCAGCTTGTATTCCAGCCCCTTGCGATACAGGCCAACACTCAATTAGACTTTTAATTGCTTTTTGTACCTGCCCACCAGCTTTGATTTCAGTACCTGGGCTCCCAGATCTCTCTCGGCTCCTCCACAGTTCCTAGTTTCTCACCATTTAGAAAATACTCCGATTAATCTTTCTTGTGTCAAAGTGGATGACTTCACTTGCCCACATTGAGCTCCATTTGCCCATTCACTTAATCTGACTGGCCCTTTGCAACCTCCTGCTCCCATCTGCACTACTTGCTACCCCTCCGAACTTAGTATCATCTTGCAAACTTCGATGAAGGAATAGTTGTATATCCAAGTCATGAATAAGTTGTGTTCCCAAAACAGGTCCCTGGGGAACACCTGCCAATCTGAGTACCTACCTCTATTTTTGTGTGCTCTCATTTTGCTAGTCTCTTGTGTGGAACCTTAATAAATGCCTTCTAGAAGTCCATATAGATGACATCCATAGTGATCTCTCAAAATTCAGTTATATCGGACATGACTTACCCTTAACAAAGCCATGCTGGCTCTCAGATCAGCTCATATTTGTTCAAGTGCTCAGTCATTCTGTCCCTAATGACATTCTAGTAATTCCCCACAACTGACATTAAACTGACAGGCCTGTAGTTACCCAGTATCTCTCGTCATGCCATGTGACATTAGCAAATTCCCAATCTAATGGGACAATACCAGAATCAAGAACTTGGAAAATTGATTAACTCTTGGAGTAGAAGCCATCGGGTCCTGGAGATTTATCTAGCTGGAGTCTCATTATTTTCTCCATTGCCATTTTTTAATTTGTATTGAAGCCAATAAGTTCCTTGATTTTTATTTTTACTTTCCCTTATCACTGATATTTTACTGTTCTCCCTCTACTGTGAAAACTGATGAGCATGAATTTAATAAATCTATTACCTTGTCATTGATGGGTAGAAGTCCTGACCCCCCCCCCCCCCCCAACCTTTAACTGTGTCTGAGGGCACTAGATGTCCAGGCCCCAATCTCCAGGTAGAATATGCAAGTTTTGAAATGACACTTTGTACAGCCCTAAACTGTCCCACGCACTGAGCCCAGTGTTTGAAGTTTGGGGGTTTAGTACCATACCTGCTCAATCCCTTTGCAGCTGTTTTATAAGCAGACATTTGTTCCTTACCATGCTGCAGCTGCCCCATAGCTATATTCTTCCCCCTGAGGGGTAACCAGTCCTGCACGTGCAGAATCTACTGAAGATTCAAGAGGTTCACACCACACTATCCAATTCTCTTCAGAATAGATGATCAGAGGCTTGCAGACTTGAAGTAAATAGACACTCCCTTATCTACCACATTAATTACCTCAAAATTCAACTAGGTTTGTTAGACATGACTTGCCCTTTACCCTCTTATCCAAGTGCTTAGTCACTGTCCCTAATAACAGATTCTGATTAATTTCCCATGACAGATATTGGACTAATAGGTCTATAATTTCCTAATTTATCTCTCCTACCTGTCTTAAATAATGGAGTGACATTGGAAATTTCCAATCCAAGAGGACAATTCTGAAACCAAAGTTTGGAAGATCCTGACTAGAGCATCTACAATTTCCTCACACTTTTAATACCCTGGGGTGGAAACAGTCAGTCCCTGGAGCTTTGTCTATCTTTTTTAATCTCATTGTTTTCTCCACTACCATTTTATTTACTTGTTAAATCTTGTCTGGGACAAGGCCTTGACATCCTTTCTAAAGTGGTGCCCAGAATTGGCCACTACTCCAGCTGAGGGCTAACCAGTGCTTTATAAAGGTTTAGCATCGCTTCTTTGCTTTTGTACCCTATGCCTCTCTTTATAAAGTCAAGGAGCCTGTATAGAAACACAGAAGATGGGAGCAGGAGTAGGCCATTCAATGATCATGGCTGATCATCCAAATTCAGTACCTGGTCCCTGCTTTCTCCCCATATCCCTTGATCCCTTTAGCCTTAAGAAATATATCCAACTCCTTCTTGAATATATTTAATGAATTGGCCTCAACTGCCTTCTGTGGTAGAGAATTCCACAGGTTCACCACTCTCTGAAGAAATTCCTCATCTCAGTCCTAAATGGCTTACACCTTATCCTTAGACTGCAACCCCTGGTTCTGGACTCCCCGGCCATCGGGAACATCCTTCCTGCATCTAGTCTGTCTAGTCCTGTTAGAATTTTATAAGCTTCAATGCAATCCCCTCTCATTCTTCTAAACTCCAGCGAGTATAAGCCCAATCGACCCAATCTCTCCTCGTACGTCATTCCTGCCATCCCAGGTATCAGCCTGCTGAATCTTTGCTGCACTCCCTCCATGGCAAGAACATCCTTTAACAGCGCTATCAACTTGTCCTGCCATCTTCAAAGATGTATGTACACAAACCCCAGATCTCTCTTCCTGCACCCCCCCCCCCCCCCCCTTAGTTTATATTGCATTTTGGGAGGAAGAATGAGGATATGCATTTCTTTGTTCAATTTCATCTGCCATGTGTCACCAGTGTGTCTTGTGTCCTTCTGAAGTCTGCTACTATTCTCCTCACTGTTTACTCATTTTGAGTTGTCATCTGCAAACTTTGAAATTATGCCCTGTATTCCCAAGTCAAGGTCATAATATAGATCAACAGAGCAGTAGTCCTAATCAACGTTCCCTGTAATTTTTTTTTGGTGCTTGTGGCCCCTTTAAGCGACTGCACAGGCCATTCAAAATACTGCATGTGGTTTTTGCATTGAAAAGCCGGCTACACAGGATGCCTGGAGCGCCGCATGGCCATGCAGCTTACAGAAAACATTGGTCCTAATACTAACACCAGGGAAACACCACTACTTCCCTCTAGCCTGAAACAACCATTCACCATGACTCTCATTTCTGTCCCTTAGTCAATGTTGTCTCCACACTGCCACTGCCCCTTTATTCCCACGGGCTTCACTTTTGCTAATGTTATGTGGCATTTTATCATTCTTTTGAATCCATATATACATCAACTGCACTATCTTCATCAATCCTGTTATTTAATTGAAGAACTCCAATCAAATTTCAGACACTATTTACCTTTAACAAATCTGTTGGCTGTCCTTTATTAAACCATGTTCTTCCAAGTAACAATTAATTTTGTCCTGGATTATGGGCTCTAGAAGTTTTCCCACCACTGATGTTAAGCTGACTGACCTGTAGTTACCTGGTTTATATCTTTCTGGAACAGGTGTAACATTTGCAACACTCCTGTCCTAAGGAGGATTGTGGTCCGTGCCTCTGCTATTTCCACCCTTCCCTCAGCAACCTAGGATGCATCCCATCTGGAACGGGTGACTTTTCTACTTTGAGCATTGCCAACCTTTTAAGTACAACCCTTCTATTTTTATCCTATCCAGTTTCTCTACCCTGACCTCCTTTACTGTGACATATGCAGCATCCTCTTTAATGAAGATTGATGCTAAGTACTTGTTTAGTATCACAGCTATGCCCTCTGCTGCCACAATTTATTTTGGGTCCCTAATTGGTCCCACCCTTTTTACTGTTATAAAATACTTTAGTATTCCCTTTTTGTTACCTAATCTATTCTCAGACATTTTCTTTGCACCTCCTTTCCTCTTTTGGTTCTATTCTCTATTCTGCTTGATTCTCTAATATATGGAACCTGCCATTTATGATCAGTCTTTGTTTCATTTTCATCTTCATTTCTTTAGTCATCAGGGAGCTCTAGCTTTGAACACCCTTCCTTTCCCCTTCGTAGGAATGTCTAGTTTATACCTGATCGATCTCCTCCTCGAAGGCCTTCCATTGCTCATTTACTGTATAATCTGATCTGTTTTCAATCCACCCTTTTCAACTCACTGAAATTAGCCCTCTTCCTGTCTTCCTTTATCATTGCTACCTTTTATTCCTTGTCCTTTTCCATAACTACTCTAAACCTAATGATCTTGTGATCACTGTCAAATGCTCTCCCATTGAAACATACTCCATTTGTCCCACCTTCCCTAGAACTAGATTGAGCACAGCTTGTTGGGCTGGAAAAATACTGATCAAAAAGTTCTCTTGTACACATTTCAGGAACCCCCTCATTTCCCTTTATTATTTTTTCCTCCCCAGTGTATTGGGATAATTGAAGTCTCCCATCATCGGTACTCTCTTGCTTTACCCGTCCCTAATGGGTTAGCTATCCACAGCGTCTCATCTTGTCCAAATCTCAGTTTTAACCTGCATGACAATCATCTTTTGCAGAGGGACTCATGACATCTGCAGACCAACATCTTTTCTAAAGAACTCCCTCTTCCACATAGCCTGTTTTTATTCTGTGGCTGTCAAAAGCACCACTTCTAGACTGGTTGATAGTTGTCTTTCCGATCAGGTCAAATGCAAGACCACATATTTTCAGTTATGGGAGAAAACGAAGACATTGTGGGATATGAGCTCCTAAAACACTGGTAAACACCCTGGGAAATCTTCTAATGCCATACATGAAAATGGAAGTTGACGTAACCAGTGGACTATTTATAAATGGTCAGATCTGTGGAATACAATCCCCAAAACAGGTTTTTAAAAAAACATAATTTGTATTATTCAACCGATCGGAAACTGACCATGTAAATAAAATGCCTTGTGTAACTTTGATTAGCATTCCCCAAAAATCAAACCATGCTTCACAATCAATCCAATTAGTGTGGGGACGTAAAGCTTCCCAGTGTATATATTGGGCTGCTCACACCACTTCGAACAGAGAAAATGCAAATAAAAACAATGCTGGAAATACTCTGGTCAGGCAGCATCTGTGGAGAGAGAGTTAACGTTTCAGGTCCATGACCTTTCGTCAGAACTGCATTCTACAGCTCTGACAAAAGGTCATCGACCTGAAATGTTAACTCTCTCAACAGATACTGCCTGATCTGTTGAATATTTCCAACATCCGCAGTATTTTGCATTTGTATTGGGAATATGCAAATCTGTCTGGACAAAAATAATTTATATGTAAAATTTGAATAAGTCAAAACACCAGAGAATACAAGACCAGTAAGTTATGCAATCCATCTGGCTAGTCCCAAAAGGTGATGCACCTCAATCAACTACTCTCAAATATCTCTTCAATTATTTTTTTTCATTACCTCCATGCACAGCCAAGCTATCACCTTCTGCATAAAATAGTTCAATCTAAACTCTCTGCATCTTCCCTCGTCTAAGCTCGAGTTTATGGCAATCCCAAGCAGTAAGTTAATTGGTTGAACTGTTGAACAACCAGGTCTATATGTTGCAACCTTCACTAATTAATTACACCAGTGACCCTATCTGCTATTTAGATCTGACACTGAACATTGTCAAGGAGACAAACATTTCAGACCATGTCTCCCCAGCGACTTGGCTTGCATTCCACTCCAAACAGTTGCCCCTCGAATCATTGCAGGGGCTGTTTGTTTCTCCATCATTCAAAATGAGCACCTGCTGCTGAATCAATTCTCCCAGTAATTACTGCTCGATTAGCCATTGCTTTTAATTCTAGAAGAAATGTTAAAAGTTGAAGAGGCAACTTTCCATTATTGTGCACTTTCTGAAAGTTTCCTATACAGGCAGGGGATGGCATGCCCTGACATGACTTGTATGAGGGACAGATTCGACACACTGAACATAAGATTTCAGAATCTCACTAGCCTTTTTCTGAAGAGCATCAGCCCAAAGCTTTACGTGAAACTCTGACCGTCATGTGAAGAATGTGTGGAAATGCAGTTGCTTGATGAGGGTGTGCTTTAATACTCTTCAGTGACCCTTTGATGACTTCCTTGTTTGTGATGTCTTTGGAAAAAGACTGAAGACTTTCAAACTGCATTAACCTCTTGTATAGTCTTGCTGATGAGCTTTGTTCTATAGTGGCTTCTACTGCATTGTGAAAAGATATCCTGTATTTGTACAGTTTGAATGGCATTGGTAAAAATGAACACCTGGAGTAATTGAGTACATAGCTTGCTTGGACAATGGGTGAAGCTTAGAATTCTGTAAATGGCCTTTGGAAAGATTCCAACTGCACAGGCTCAAACTGATGGTTTCCATTTCCTTCAGACTTCTGCAGTTTGTGGAATAATTACCTGAATTGTGGATTTGCTGCCATTTTTGCTAACCTCCTTTCTCTCTCCTTCTAGTTCCCACTGGCAAGTAGGAGTGTCAGGTAACAAATGCATGCACAAACTATACATTTGAACCTGTCTTGTGTGTGTTCTGGACTTTGAGAATCGAAAGGTTTTGCTGTGCTTTTGTAAACTTAATTTGCAATTTCCTTGGGTTCTAGTTGTATGCATTTTGAATCATTTATGACAGGGAAAGCTTTACTCCTTCTGGAGTAGAGGTGGGGCCTTGGAACCAGATTTATGGTTTTAAGTAGTTTGCACTGGGCTGCCTAATACAGCTTTCGGCTTAGTTGGATATTACCAGTTCAGTTGAGCCATTCATCAACGTGTCTACCAGAAATGAGGTTTGAAGCAAACGTAGTGTACCCATCCTCCCACTGGTGACGACGGTGGACAGTGTGGCCTGCACAGGTCCACTTCGAATTCTGCACTTGTGACTTTGCTGCTCCAGCTTCAAAACACTGTCTAAAGTTAGCCTTGCTGCTATCTGTGTTGTCATTGGGAAAGCGGGATGGTCCAATTGGACTGGAAGCTGACTAACCAGGTCAATTACTTGTACACTTGTGCAGTTCTTGCTATATGTTTAACAAAAGGCAGCCAGTTTAAGGCTTGAGATGAAATAGTAAAATGTGACCAATCTATTCAGTTTCTAGAGATGCCATCAGTTTTGCTCTTCAATAAATTTGCTAGGTGGTTTGATCAAGGTAGTAAAAGGCCCCCTTAAGTTGGCTTCTCTATATTGCTCCCTTTCCACAGCTGCCAGCAGTGTGATTGCTCCACTCTAAGTATGTTTGTGCAGAGTTAAGTGAAGAACACTCGTTCTGCTGGAGATACTTGTCTTGCGTTCCCCTTGATGGCCGAGCTAATGTTTCAATTGGGGATGCTCTTATTTGATGTAAATAAATGATACGGACAATAGTCAAATTTACTGAGGGTGCCAAATTGGTAAATTATGCGGAATGAGACTGCAGGGGGATATATGTGAGCATATTGACCGATGGGTGGCAAATGCAGTTCAATGTAGAGAAAATACATTTTGGAAGTGAGGAGATTTTAAATGAAGAGGAGTGAGAGCATTTGATGTGCAGATACACTGGTTGCAAAACATGGCAAGGCAAGTAGATAGGACCAGAAAAAGAAACTTGAATCCTTAGATTCATATCTGAGGTATAAAGTACAAAAGCAAGAAAGTAATATTGACCTTGTACAAGCCCTTAGCTAGGCCACAGTTGTTAGCAGTGTTGAGGGGTTAGTTATGAAGGGACTTGGAAAGCTTAGGCCATTTTCATTGGAGCTGAGAAGACTGAGGAATGACCCGATGAAGACCTTCAAGGTTATGATTGGGTAAATTGTACGATTGTTTATATTGGTCAGAGATGATGGAGTGGGCACAAATTGAAGATACTGAAGAAATAATGGAGATTAGGAAACCTTCATGAGGCTAGTTTGAATGGAATTCTCTGCCACAAACTGTTGTAGGGTTGAAGAGTACTTTTAAAAGGGACTATTAACAGGTATAGGCAGAGAGTTTGTGTAGACAGCTCGTGTAGGGGGAGAAACAAGACCCCAGACTTGATGGGCTAAATGATTGGTTTCTGTGCTGGGACTTTCTATGACTTGCACCAAAAACTCCATCCAGAAAATTGCAGAATTTAATGATTCTGCGTTTTCTACCCATGGCCGTTGGAAACACCATGAAATGATCAGACTAATGCATGGCTTCCTGTGCCTGCCATTAAACCATCCTCCACCCACTCCAGTCTTCCAGTGCACGTGCTGACAATGTGTAACTTTTGCACATAATATTTAGCAATGGGGGAATCACTGGTGACAATCTTTTTAAAAAATCGTTCCACCAACTTGGAAAAATATCTGGCATTTATAGGGGAAATCCTTAATGGTATTTACAGTGCTGTCATCGGAAATTGCTTGAACACTTGCTGTGTCCCTGCTAGCAGCCACTGAGGAGCAGACTGCATCGCTTCACTTCCCTGTTGTGGGTGCTGCCCTACATCGTAGCACTGCTTGTAAACTTGCTGGCCACAAACTACACTACAAAAGCATCAAGCAAAGGCGCCAGACACTAACTCCTGTCTCACCCTATGGGGTAATGCCGAGGAGGCCAGTAACTTTCCCCTCTGGAGGTTAGAAACTGCTGTTGCTGATGGCCAATCACTTAACATCTCTGTACAACATCCTCTGCTCCCCATTTTAATGGAGGTGTTAACCGGTCTATTTGAAACGGGTTGACGCTCCCTCAAGGTACCAGGAATATAATGCAGACACTTTAACCGATTGTTCACTATCGCCAGCAGCAACTTCTGATCAAGTACCCATGGGCCTTGCCCTTCACCTACAGCTGAGTAGAGACTGGTGTTCCCAGACCCTTCAGTAGGGGGTGGTATGTGAGTAGACTGGATGTTGTCAAAAGTACAAAAACAGAATTTACAGCACAAGCAGGCTATTCTGCCCAACTGGTCTATGCCATTCCCCTGTTACATACCACACTAGGCTGGTGTACATTCCTGTTTTATGCCATGCCCCTGTTGTATGCCACACTAGGCTGGTGTACATTCCTGTTTTATACCATGCCCCTGTTGTATGCCACACTAGGCTGGTGTACATTCCTGTTTTATGCCATGCCCCTGTTGTATGCCACACTAGGCTGGTGTACATTCCTGTTGTATACCATGCCCCTGTTGTATGCCACACTAGGCTGGTGTACATTCCTGTTTTATGCCATGCCCCTGTTGTATGCCACACTAGGCTGGTGTACATTCCTGTTGTATACCATGCCCCTGTTGTATGCCACACTAGGCTGGTGTACATTCCTGTTTTATACCATGCCCCTGTTGTATGCCACACTAGGCTGGTGTACATTCCTGTTTTATGCCATGCCCCTGTTGTATGCCACACTAGGCTGGTGTACATTCCTGTTTTATGCCATGCCCCTGTTGTATGCCACACTAGGCTGGTGTACATTCCTGTTTTATACCATGCCCCTGTTGTATGCCACACTAGGCTGGTGTACATTCCTGTTGTATACCATGCCCCTGTTGTATGCCACACTAGGCTGTTGCTGAGACCCATTAGTAAAGATCGTGCTTACTTGTGGACATTGTACCAGCAGTTGAGTTTAACCGTGCATGGTAAATGTTAGGTCAAGTGCTCTAAGCCTGGCTGAGCTTAGCTGTGTTAGTCTCTCCTGTAATGACACTTTTTTTTTGTTCCTGGGATGTGGGCATTGCAGGCAAGGCCAGCATTTATTGCCCATCCCTAATTGCCCTTGAGAAGGTGAGCTGCCGCTGCAGTCTGTGTGGTGAAGGTACTCCCACAGTGCTGTTGGGGAGGGAGTTCCAGGATTTTGATGAAGGATCGGCAATATGTTTCCAAGTCAGGATGGTGTGTGACTTGGAGGGGAGCTGGGAGGTGATGTTCCCATGTGCCTGCTGCCCTTGTCCTTCTAGGTGGTAGTGGTTGCAGATTTGGGAGGTAATGTTGAAAAAGCCTTGGTGAGTTGCTGCAGTTAACCCTACAGAAATAAACTTAAACCTTAAACCACTCCCCAGCTACTCGCCACTCGGCTCCTTTCCCTCGTGCCAACGTCACTTTTTTTGCTCTGCGGTCACTTTTTCCAAAAACTGCCTCTTGAGTTGCCACTCGGGACTGCTCCGCTCTCGCGATGCTCCTTCCGGTGTTCCATCGCACTCCTGACTTGTACCGTGTAGATGGTGGAAAGGCTTTGGGGAGTCAGAAGGCAAGACACTCACTGTGGAATACCCAGCCTCTGACCTCTTGTAGCCACAGTATTTGTGGCTGGTCAATGGTGACTCCCAGGGTGTTGATGGTGGGGGATTTGGCAATAGTTATGCTGTGGAATGTCATGGGGCAGTGGCTAGACTCTTGCTTGTTGAGATAGTCATTGACTGGCACTTGTGTGGAGTGAATATTATTTGCAAATATCAGCCCAAGCCTGAATGTTGTCCAGGTCTTGTTGCATGCGGGCATGGACTGCTTCATTATCTGAGGAGTTGCGAATGGCACTGAACACTGTGCAGTCATCAGCGAACATCCCCACTCCTGACCTTATGATGGAGGGAAGGTCATTAATGAAGCAGCTGAAGATGATTGGGCCAATGACACTGCCCTGAGGAACTCCTGCAGCGATGTCCTGGGGCTGAGATGATTGACCTCCAACAACTGCAACCATCTTCCTTTGTGCTAGGTATGACTCCAGCCAGTGGAGAGTTTTCCCCCGATTCCCATTGACTTCAGTTTTACTAGGGATCCTTGATGCCACACTGACGAATGCTGCCTCGATGTCAAGGGCAGTCACTCTCACCTTGCCTGGAATTCATTCTTTTGCCCATGTTTGGACCAAGGCTATAATGAGGTCGGGAGCCGAGTGGTCCTGGCGGAACCCAAACTCAGCAGCGGTGAAGAGGTTATTGGTGAGTAAGTGCTGCTTGATAGCACTGTTAACGACACCTTCCATCACTTTGCTCATGATTGAGAGTAGACTGATGGGGCAGTAATTGGCTGGATTGGATTTGTCTTGCTTTTTGTGGACAGGACCTACCTAGGCAGTTTTCCACATTGTCAGATAGATGCCAGTGTTGTAGCTGTACTGCAACAGCTTGGCTAGAGATGTGGCTAGTTCTAGAGCACAAGTCTTCAGCACGACAGCTGGGATGTTGTCAGGGCCCAGAGCCTTTGCTGTATCCAGTGCGCTCAGCCGTTTCTTGATCTCACGTGGAGTGAATCGAATTGGCTGAAGACTGGCTTCTGTGATGGTGGGGACCTCAGAAGGAGGCAGAAATGGATCATCCACTCGGCACTTCTGGCTGAAGATGGCTGCAAACGCTTCAGCCTTGTCTTTTGCACTCGCGTGCTGGGCCTGCCCATCATTGAGGATGGGGATATTCATGGAGCCTCCTCCTGTTAGTTGTTTAATTGTCCACCATTCACGACTGGATGTGGCAGGACTGCAGAGCTTTGATCTGATCCAGTGGTTAGGGGATCACTTAGCTCTGTCTTGTAGCATGCTGCTTCTGCTGTTTAGCATGCATGGAGTCCTGTGTTGCAGCTTCCCCAGGTTGGCTCTCCTGTGCTCTTCATTGAACCAGGCTTGTCCCCTGGCTTAATGGTAATGAGGAATATGCTGGGCCATGAGGTTACGGATTGTGGTGGAATACAATTCTGCTGATGACCCACAGCACCTCCATGGATGCCCAGTTTTTGAGCTGCTAGATCTGTTCTGAATCTATCCCATTTAGCAGAGTGGTAATGCCACAGAACATGACAGGACTTTGTCTCCACAAGGACTATGCGGTGGTCATTCCTATCAATACTGTCATGGACAGAGGCATCTGCGACAGGTAGATTGGTGAGGACGAGGTCAAAGGTTTTTCCCTCACTGGTTCTCTCTCTCCACCTGTCGCAGGCCCAGTTTGGCAGCTATGTCCTTCAGGACGCTGCCAGCTCGGTCAGTAGTGGTACTACAACACTACTGATGGACATTGAAGTCCCCCACTCCGAGTACATTCTGTGCCCTTGCTACCCTCCATGCTTCTTCCAACTGGTGTTCAACATGGAGTACTGATTAATTAGCTGAGGGAGGGCGGTAGGTGGTAATCAGCAGGTGGTTTCCTTGCCCATGCTTGACCTGTAACCGTGAGACTTCATGGGGTCGGGAGTCAATGAGAACTCCCATGGTCACTCCTGGCTGACTACCACTGCCAATTCCTCTGGTCCAGGGATGGTAATGGAGGAGTCTGGGACATTGGCTGAAAGGTATGATTCTGAGTGTGACTCAGGCTGTTGCTTGACTAGTCTGTGGGACAGCTCTCCAACATCTGGGAACTTGTGCCTAAATTGGGTGAGGAGGACTTTACCGGGTCGACTGGGCTGGGTGTGCTGTTGTCGTGTCCAAAGCCGGTGCCTAGGTCGATGCCGGGTGGTCTGTCCAGTTTTATTCATCATACTGTTTTTGTAGTGGTTTTTTACAACTGAGTGGCTTGCTGGGCCATTTCAGAGGGTAGTTAAAAGGTAACCACATTGCTGTGGGTCTGGAGTCATATAGGCCAGACCGGGTAAGGACAGCAGATTTCCTTCCCTAAAGGACATTGGTGAACCAAATGAGTTTTTACAACAATCCGGTAGTTTCATGGTCACCGTTACTGATACTAGCTTTTTATTCCGGATTTATTTAATTAATTGAATCTAAATTCCCCAGCTGCCGTGGTGGGATTTGAACTCGCGTCTCTGGATTACTAGCCCAGTAACATAACCACTATCCTACCATTCCCGGCATACCACTTCATCAAAGTGCATCAACCTTCTCCAGCTGATAGTCCAATAATCGGCTGGTTTTGCTGTTGTGCTGATCGTCCTATTGTGCTGCATTGTAAATGTTCCCTTCCTGCACTACCAGCTCCTTTTCGTAATAAGAATTTCGAGTGAGATTATGACTCTCTTCCCCTCCCTGATTTAACTTATTACATGCGATGCACCTAGCCGATCTTTCACTGTTGATCTGTTTTCGACCGGCCCTTTAAACTATGTTCAAAGGTAATTTCTGCTGGAGAAATGAGTTCTTGCCCTCTCCCGCTCGTCATAACGGAGTGGTGTGTCGGGGAGGGAGGGGCTCTGTGTATAATAAAGCATTGCTGTGTGGAGGTCCATTGGGATCCAATCTGCAATAACACATTGGACTGTATTTTCAGAGAATTGAGGCAGAAACACCAGAAAGATGGGCAGTGAGGCCTCCTGCCCTGATCTGGATGTTCCTCCGTGTTCCTGCTGTTGCCTGCCTCTTTCCCCCATCCCCCCACATGCAAGTGTTGGAGCCTTTCCTTCCTCAACCCATCTTACCCCCACTCCTTGGGACCAACGGGTGAAAGATGGCGGGAGGCCTGGGGTGGTGTCTGTAATAACCTGAAGTCTCCTGATCGAGAAGGGCCTATAGCGACCTCTTCTCCACTGTCAAATAGGCCTTGGAGAGACCTGCTGCTTTATAAAAACTGCTATAATTTTCACCTTGGGGGCTCCTGC
This sequence comes from Somniosus microcephalus, assembly GCF_052327205.1. Taxonomy (NCBI): domain Eukaryota; kingdom Metazoa; phylum Chordata; class Chondrichthyes; order Squaliformes; family Somniosidae; genus Somniosus; species Somniosus microcephalus. Next base: position 5,099,394 of record NC_141007.1, read on the forward strand.
CACTTTATGCAGTGGTCCATGCCAGCTCTCTGTACAGTAATCCAGTCAGTTCCATTCCCCTGCTGTAGCCCTGCAAGTTTATTTCTCTCCAAGTGCCTATCCAATTTCCTTTTGCAATCATTGATCATCTCCACTTCCACCACCCTCGTCGGCAGCAAGTTCCAGGTCATTAACACTTGCTGCGTGATAAAGTCCTTCCTTGCATCTCCTGCCCAAAACCTTAAATCTATGTCCTCTTGTCCTTATACCATCAGCTAATGGGAAAAGCCTTTCTGTCTGTCTATCTTATCCAAACCTGTCAATCTTGTACACCTCTCAAATCTCCTCCACCTACTTTGCTTCCAAGGAGAACAACCCAAGCTTCTCCAACCTAACCTTGTAGCTAAAATCCCTGGAACTATTTTGTTTCATATTCTCTATCTCCCTCATCCAAGGAGTCCTGGCTTTGGTTCCCCTTCCTTTCTCTCTTGTTGGAATGTACCCAAAACATCTCCTTAAAGAACATCCATTGTTCAGTTAGTCTTTCCTGTCCATCTTTGGTTCTATTTTACACTAGCTAGATCCCATTGAAGTTAGCCCTCTTCTGATTTAGAAGTTCCTCGCTCTCCATTACTAATCTAAACCTAATACAATGATCACTCTTACCTGTGTTCTCCCACAGACACTTGGCCCACCTCATTCCCCAGCACTAGATCCAGCAATGCCTCCTTCCTAGTTGGGCCAAGAACATATTGGTCATAGAAGTTCTCCTGAACACATTTCAGAAATTCCTCCCCCTCCTTTCCTTTTACTCTTACAGAATCCCAATTGATATTTGGATAATTAAAGTCCCCCAATATCACCACTAGTTCTTGAACAACTTTGATTTCCCTGCAGATTTGCTCCTGTATCTCTCTCTATTTGGAGGCCCATAGAATATCCCCAATAGCGTGATCATACCCTTTTTGCATCTCAACTCTAACCAAATGGATGCTGTCCTTGCCCCCTCAAGGACATCCTCTCTTTCCAACACTACAATGTCTTCCCTAATCAGAACTGCCATCCCACCTCCCTTTTTCCTACCCCTATCTTTGCTGAACACCTTGTATCTGTGAATATTAAGCACCCAGTCCTCACCATTTTTAAGCCACGTTTCCGTTATTGCCACTACATCATATTCCCACACGGCTAGTTGTGCTTGTAGCTCACCAACCTTATTCACCATATTTTGTGCATTTACATACATGCATTCCAAACCTGACTTTGTATTCCTTGTAGACCACCTTGGTCTGCTACTATCTAATATGGTACTACTCCCTTCTCTAGTATTATCCAACACTCTCCCTCCTTTATACAACACATTCCTATTTTGTTTAAACCCTCCCCAACCATACTAGTGAACCTCCCTGCAAGGACATTGGTCCCAGTCCTGTTGAGGAGCAACCTGTCCCTTTTTTGAATAGGTGCCTCCTGCCCCAGAACTGGTCCCAATGCCCCAAGAATCTGAAGCCCTCCCTCCTGCACCATGCCTCAAGCCAAGCATTGATCCTATCTTTCAGTTTCTACTCTCGCTGGCATGTGGCACTGGGAGTAATCCAGAGATTACTGCCTTTTGAGGTCCTACTTTTTAAACTTCCTCCCTAGTTCCTGAAAGTCTGACAGTAGGACCTCAATACCCTCTGTCATTGGCACTGACGTATACCACAACTTCTGCCTCACTCCCTTCCACCTGCATCCTCTCCGTGATGTCCTTTACCCTGGCACCAGGCAGGCAACACACCATGAGGGACTCACGGTGACGGTTACAGAAACGCCTGTCAGTCCCCCCCTAACTATGGAATCTCCTATAATGACCATTTCTATGCTGTGCTGTCGTCTCTCCGCCCCGGTGCAGTCCTGTGCCTATTGGTGCCATGGTCTAGACTGCACTCCTTCAAGGTGTCGTCACTCCCAGCAGTCTCCAGTGCTGCGTACCAGTTTGAGTGACACACACGCTGGAGACTCCTGCACTTCCTGCCTCTTCCTAGTCTTCTGGGTGACCACCCATTTACTACCCTGAACTCTCTCTGCCTGTGGGGTGGCCACCTCCTGGAATGTACGGTCCAGGAAACTCTCAGCCTCCCAGATGCTCAGCAGTGACTCCAGCTGCCCCTCAAGCTTGGAAACCTTGAGCTTGAGCAGCTGGAAACACTTCCTACACACATGGTCCCCCAAGACACATGAAGGGCCCTGCAGTTCCCACATGGTGCAGGAATTGCAAGCAACAGGCATCCAGCTGCCCATTCACGATCTAAAAAATGTCTCTTCCCCTCTTTCAGAAGCTAATTAGTATCTTGTTTAAACTATTAATTATAATGAGTGACTCCACTCACGGATGTCGCTGTCTTGTGCTCCCTCTCTCGGACTGCTCCTTGCTTTTTTAAAATGCAAGAAAAGCACTGCTGCCCTCAATGCACCACATTCCCTCACTCTCCAAATTCCGAGTTTAGTGCTCTGTCGAACTGGACTCTGTGCTACCTACTTATAGCGGTAAGTTCCTTCTTACCTCTGGCAGCCCACCCTGTGTGGCCAGGTAACCCTGTACTGCAGGGAGCCCGCCCTGTGTGGCCAGGTAACCCTGTACTGCAGGGAGCCCGCCCTGTGTGGCCAGGTAACCCTGTACTGCAGGGAGCCCGCCCTGTGTGGCCAGGTAACCCTGTACTGCAGGGAGCCCGCCCTGTGGCCAGGTAACCCTGTACTGCAGGGAGCCCGCCCTGTGTGGCCAGGTAACCCTGTACTGCAGGGAGCCCGCCCTGTGGCCAGGTAACCTCGTACTGCAGGGATCCCGCCCTGTGTGGCCAGGTAACCTCGTACTGCAGGGATCCCGCCCTGTGTGGCCAGGTAACCTCGTACTGCAGGGATCCCACCCTGTGTGGCCAGGTAACCTCGTACTGCAGGGATCCCACCCTGTGTGGCCAGGTAACCTCGTACTGCAGGGAGCCTGCCCTGTGTGGCCAGGTAACCTCGTACTGCAGGGATCCCGCCCTGTGTGGCCAGGTAACCTCATACTGCAGGGAGCCCGCCCTGTGGCCAGGTAACCTCGTACTGCAGGGATCCCGCCCTGTGTGGCCAGGTAACCTCGTACTGCAGGGAGCCTGCCCTGTGTGGCCAGGTAACCTCGTACTGCAGGGAGCCCGCCCTGTGTGGCCAGGTAACCTCGTACTGCAGGGATCCCACCCTGTGTGGCCAGGTAACCTCGTACTGCAGGGAGCCTGCCCTGTGTGGCCAGGTAACCTCGTACTGCAGGGAGCCCGCCCTGTGTGGCCAGGTAACCTCGTACTGCAGGGAGCCTGCCCTGTGTGGCCAGGTAACCCCATACTCCAGGGAGCCTGCCCTGTGTGGCCAGGTAACCCTGTACTGCAGGGAGCCTGCCCTGTGTGGCCAGGTAACCTCGTACTGCAGGGAGCCTGCCCTGTGTGGCCAGGTAACCTCGTACTGCAGGGATCCCGCCTTGTGTGGACAGGTAACCTCATACTGCAGGGAGCCCGCCCTGTGTGGCCAGGTAACCTCGTACTGCAGGGAGCCCGCCCTGTGTGGCCAGGTAACCTCGTACTGCAGGGAGCCTGCCCTGTGTGGCCAGGTAACCTCGTACTGCAGGGAGCCTGCCCTGTGTGGCCAGGTAACCTCGTACTGCAGGGAGCCCGCCCTGTGTGGCCAGGTAACCTCGTACTGCAGGGATCCTGCCCTGTGTGGCCAGGTAACCTCGTACTGCAGGGAGCCCGCCCTGTGTGGCCAGGTAACCTCGTACTGCAGGGAGCCTGCCCTGTGTGGCCAGGTAACCTCGTACTGCAGGGAGCCTGCCCTGTGTGGCCAGGTAACCTCGTACTGCAGGGAGCCCGCCCTGTGTGGCCAGGTAACCTCATACTGCAGGGAGCCTGCCCTGTGTGGCCAGGTAACCTCGTACTGCAGGGAGCCTGCCCTGTGTGGCCAGGTAACCTCGTACTGCAGGGAGCCTGCCCTGTGTGGCCAGGTAACCTCGTACTGCAGGGATCCCGCCCTGTGTGGCCAGGTAACCTCGTACTGCAGGGATCCTGCCCTGTGTGGCCAGGTAACCTCGTACTGCAGGGAGCCCGCCCTGTGTGGCCAGGTAACCTCGTACTGCAGGGAGCCTGCCCTGTGTGGCCAGGTAACCTCGTACTGCAGGGAGCCCGCCCTGTGTGGCCAGGTAACCTCGTACTGCAGGGAGCCTGCCCTGTGTGGCCAGGTAACCCTGTACTGCAGGGAGCCCGCCCTGTGTGGACAGGTAACCTCATACTGCAGGGAGCCTGCCCTGTGTGGCCAGGTAACCTCGTACTGCAGGGAGCCTGCCCTGTGTGGCCAGGTAACCCTGTACTGCAGGGAGCCTGCCCTGTGGCCAGGTAACCCTGTACTGCAGGGAGCCTGCCCTGTGTGGCCTGGTAACTCTACTGCAGGGAGCCCGCCCTGTGTGGCCAGGTAACCCTGTACTGCAGGGAGCCTGCCCTGTGTGGCCTGGTAACTCTACTGCAGGGAGCCTGCCCTGTGGGGCCAGGTAACCTCGTACTGCAGGGAGCCCGCCCTGTGTGGCCTGGTAACTCTACTGCAGGGAGCCTGCCCTGTGGGGCCAGGTAACCTCGTACTGCAGGGAGCCCGCCCTGTGTGGCCTGGTAACTCTACTGCAGGGAGCCTGCCCTGTGGGGCCAGGTAACCTCGTACTGCAGGGAGCCCGCCCTGTGTGGCCTGGTAACTCTACTGCAGGGAGCCTGCCCTGTGGGGCCAGGTAACCTCGTACTGCAGGGAGCCCGCCCTGTGTGGCCAGGTAACCTCGTACTGCAGGGAGCCCGCCCTGTGTGGACAGGTAACCCTGTACTGCAGGGAGCCTGCCCTGTGTGGCCAGGTAACCCTGTACTGCAGGGAGCCTGCCCTGTGTGGACAGGTAACCCTGTACTGCAGGGAGCCTGCCCTGTGTGGCCAGGTAACCTCGTACTGCAGGGAGCCCGCCCTGTGTGGCCAGGTAACCTCGTACTGCAGGGAGCCTGCCCTGTGTGGACAGGTAACCTCGTACTGCAGGGAGCCTGCCCTGTGTGGCCAGGTAACCCTGTACTGCAGGGAGCCCGCCCTGTGTGGCCAGGTAACCTCGTACTGCAGGGAGCCTGCCCTGTGTGGACAGGTAACCTCGTACTGCAGGGAGCCCGCCCTGTGTGGCCAGGTAACCTCGTACTGCAGGGAGCCCGCCCTGTGTGGCCAGGTAACCTCGTACTGCAGGGAGCCCGCCCTGTGTGGCCAGGTAACCTCGTACTGCAGGGAGCCTGCCCTGTGTGGACAGGTAACCTCGTACTGCAGGGAGCCTGCCCTGTGTGGCCAGGTAACCTCGTACTGCAGGGAGCCTGCCCTGTGTGGCCAGGTAACCTCGTACTGCAGGGAGCCTGCCCTGTGTGGCCAGGTAACCTCGTACTGCAGGGAGCCCGCCCTGTGTGGCCAGGTAACCTCGTACTGCAGGGAGCCTGCCCTGTGTGGCCAGGTAACCTCGTACTGCAGGGAGCCTGCCCTGTGGGGCCAGGTAACCTCGTACTGCAGGGAGCCTGCCCTGTGTGGCCAGGTAACCTCATACTGCAGGGAGCCTGCCCTGTGTGGCCAGGTAACCTCGTACTGCAGGGAGCCCGCCCTGTGTGGACAGGTAACCCTGTACTGCAGGGAGCCTGCCCTGTGTGGACAGGTAACCTCGTACTGCAGGGAGCCCGCCCTGTGGCCAGGTAACCTCGTACTGCAGGGAGCCTGCCCTGTGTGGACAGGTAACCCTGTACTGCAGGGAGCCTGCCCTGTGTGGACAGGTAACCCTGTACTGCAGGGAGCCTGCCCTGTGTGGCCAGGTAACCTCGTACTGCAGGGAGCCCGCCCTGTGGCCAGGTAACCTCGTACTGCAGGGAGCCCGCCCTGTGGCCAGGTAACCTCGTACTGCAGGGAGCCCGCCCTGTGGCCAGGTAACCTCGTACTGCAGGGAGCCTGCCCTGTGTGGCCAGGTAACCCTGTACTGCAGGGAGCCTGCCCTGTGTGGCCTGGTAACCCTGTACTGCAGGGAGCTCGCCCTGTGTGGCCAGGTAACCCTGTACTGCAGGGAGCTCGCCCTGTGTGGCCAGGTAACCTCGTACTGCAGGGAGCCTGCCCTGTGTGGCCAGGTAACCTCATACTGCAGGGAGCTCGCCCTGTGTGGCCAGGTAACCTCGTACTGCAGGGAGCCCGCCCTGTGTGGACAGGTAACCCTGTACTGCAGGGAGCTCGCCCTGTGTGGCCAGGTAACCCTGTACTGCAGGGAGCCCGCCCTGTGTGGCCTGGTAACTCTACTGCAGGGAGCTTGCCCTGTGTGGCCAGGTAACCCTGTACTGCAGGGAGCTCGCCCTGTGTGGCCAGGTAACCCTGTACTGCAGGGAGCCTGCCCTGTGGCCCGGTAACCCCGTACTGCAGGGAGTCTGCCCTGTGTGGCCAGGTAACCCCATACTCCAGGGAGCCCACCCTGTGTGGCCAGGTAACCCTGTACTGCAGGGAGCCTGCCCTGTGTGGACAGGTAACCCTGTACTGCAGGGATCCCGCCCTGTGTGGCCAGGTAACCTCGTACTGCAGGGAGCCTGCCCTGTGGCCAGGTAACCTCGTACTGCAGGGAGCCCGCCCTGTGGCCAGGTAACCTCGTACTGCAGGGAGCCCGCCCTGTGGCCAGGTAACCTCGTACTGCAGGGAGCCTGCCCTGTGTGGCCAGGTAACCTCGTACTGCAGGGAGCCTGCCCTGTGTGGCCAGGTAACCTCGTACTGCAGGGAGCCTGCCCTGTGTGGCCAGGTAACCCTGTACTGCAGGGAGCTCGCCCTGTGTGGCCAGGTAACCCTGTACTGCAGGGAGCTCGCCCTGTGTGGCCAGGTAACCCTGTACTGCAGGGAGCCTGCCCTGTGGCCCAGTAACCTCGTACTGCAGGGAGCCTGCCCTGTGGCCAGGTAACCTCGTACTGCAGGGAGTCTGCCCTGTGTGGCCAGGTAACCCCATACTCCAGGGAGTCTGCCCTGTGTGGCCAGGTAACCCCGTACTGCAGGGAGCTTGCCCTGTGTGGCCAGGTAACCCCGTACTGCAGGGAGCTCGCCCTGTGTGGCCAGGTAACCCCATACTCCAGGGAGCCCGCCCTGTGTGGCCAGGTAACCCCATACTCCAGGGAGCCTGCCCTGTGTGGCCAGGTAACCCCATACTCCAGGGAGCCCGCCCTGTGGCCCGGTAACCCCGTACTGCAGGGAGCCTGCCCTGTGTGGCCAGGTAACCCCATACTCCAGGGAGCTCGCCCTGTGTGGCCAGGTAACCCCATACTCCAGGGAGTCTGCCCTGTGTGGCCAGGTAACCTCGGCCCAGTGAATTGGGATTAGAGACTGGCAGATGTCCCACCCCATTGGAAACGGGTAAACTCAGCCTGTCATCTCATCGGGATATTCGGTTTGAAGCTTCACTGAGACTGAAATGCCTGCCTGCTCCGGAGAGCATCCAGCTGCTGTTGCTGTCCTTGCAGATGCTACAGGGGAAAAGGGGGCTCCATTCTGTGTGTGCAGTTCTATTTATCAAATGACCATCACGCTAGATTGCAGGCAGCCCTATTTTAAATGCTGTGCATTGTCTTGTCTAGTTTTGCATTACTGTACATGCATGCCAGTGGTTAGATCATAACTTTCAAATAGATTTGTTTAATAAATTAAACTATGAATTTAAATTTGTATCACCTCATTCCTGCTTCGAGAGGCTGTAGATTCTCTGTCTTAACTGTTGTGCTTTTTTCAGACAACAGTGAAATTGAAAACAAAGAGGCGGCCCAGGGAAAGACAGCAGAGTCCATGCCCAGCCCAGTAACACCTACTCAACCTGCATCATTTCGGCCCAGAAAAATCCCGCCTGGTGGTGCCTCCAGCCTTGTTCTGGGATAAACACACCATTTACTTCATTATCTGAGTTGCAGACTGAATAAATGTGTTTAATTTTATTGTGAACTACAAAGTTTGAGCCCTACTTTTTGTTTTGTACTAGCACTTTACATTTTACAGCTCCATAGGTGCCAGCTCCATTTCCTAAAGTGCACCAAACATGAGGCCTGCTGGGAAAGGCATGAGTGATTCCTCCCTGTGATGTATGTTGATATGTTTGTGTTTCATATGTGACTTCAGACTAAATTCTGGCATTTTGGACTTTGTATTTGGGACTATCAGAGTATGTTTTGTCATGCAAATAAAAATTGTTCTCCAAATTGGACTTTGACTTCATCCTTCAGCCCATTGACTATAACCTGCCCACAGCAGCAACTTTAGAGCAAGAGTGACTGCCAAGTATCTAAAATAGAGGGAGCAGGTGAGAGCTGAGTTAACAATTGGCTATCAGATGAGCCTTGTATTCTGTCGCGGTATATGAGGTGTTTGCACCTCCTTTTGTTAAGAGCAATATCGAAAGTCTTGGACAGACTTGGGCCTTGGTTCAGGCAAAAAGTGTTTTGCAGGAAAAGAGCAAACCAAGCTTCTTGGAAGCATCTTTGGTATTGGATGAGATGTGGCAGTTAGAGAGGCCACGAGCAATGATAAAGAATTTAGGTTGGAGTAACCATGGTTGTCACTGTTGATTAGACTTTGAGCCAAACCTGTACGAAGCATCGAAAGAAGTGGGTAGAGACGCAAACTCATTAGGTTTAGAGTAGTTATAGTTACCGTAATTACAGGAACTTCCATAGCAGAAGGAACAATCAAAGGTGAAGATACTCCACTGGAGGAGGGCTAATTTCAGTGAGTTGAAAAGGGATCTGGCCCAGGTGGAATGGAATCAAAGATTGGCAGGAAAAACAATAAATGAGCAATGGGAGGCCTTCAAAGAGGAGCTAGTTTGTGTACAGACTCGACACATTCCTATAAGGGGGAAAGGAAGGGTGTCCAAAGCTAGAGCACCCTGGATGACTAAAGAAATTGATTAAAATGAAACACAAACTGAGGCTTCTGATAAATCTCAGAATCATATGGTAGACAATTAAGCAGAACACTAGGTCAAGGAACCAACTATGGAACAGGCTAATTTAGATCTTGTGTAATAAGACAGGGTTAATTAGTCATCTTAGTCAAGGATCCTCAGGGGAAGAGTGATCATATAGAATTTCATAGAGTTTGAGTGATGTGGTTAAGCTCAAAACTAGGGTCTTCAATATAAACAAAGACAATTACATAGGTATGAGGGGTGAGTTGGCTAAAGTAGATTAGGAAATTATATTAAAAGATGACATAAGTAATGAAGACCATTTAAAGAAATAATTCTCAATGAATATACATTCCCTTGAGGGATTTTTTTTTTAAATTCCACAGGAAAAGTGGTCCAACCGTAGCTAACTGGAGAAGTTAAGGATAGTATTTGATTAAGAGGCTTATAATGTAGTCAGTAGCAAGCCTGAGGATTGGGAGGGATTTAGAAATCAGCAGAGGCTGACCAAGAAATTGATGGAGGGAGAAATTATAATGGGAGTAAGCTAGCAAGAAATATAAAAACATTAAGAGCTTCTACAAGTATGTAAAAAGGAAGCGATTAGTAGAAGTAAACGTGGGTCCCTTTGAAGCAGAGACAGGAGAAATTATAATGGGGAATAAGGAAATGGCAGAGAGGTTAAACAAATAGTCGCAATGGCAGACACAAAAACCATACTGGAAATTGTGGGGAACAGAGGGTCGAATGAAAATGAGGAACTTAAAGTAATATTAGTAAAAGAAAAAGTACTGGAGAAATTAATGGGGCAAAAAACTGACAAGCCGCTGGACCTGATGGCCTACATCCTAAGGTTTTAACAGAGGTGGATGCAAAGATAGTGGATGCATTGGTTTTGATATTCTAGAATGGTCCCCCATGGATTGAAAGGTAGCAAATGTAACCCTGCTATTCAAGAAAGGAGGAACTTAGAAAATCATATGATTAGGTAGAGTCAACAGTATTATGAAAAGGAAATAGTGTTTTCTGAGGGTTTAACTGGAATGGTTACAGCACGGAAGGAGGCCGTTTGGCCCATCCAGCCCACCCTGTATGGCTGGGTAACCTCGGCTTTGTACCGCAGCGAGCATGCCCTGTATGGTCAGGTGACCTCACTGCTGGGAGCCCGCCCCCTCTAGCAGGGTAGATAAGGATGAACCAGTGGATGTTGTATATTTGGATTTTCAAAAAGCATTCAGTAAGATGCCACACGAGGTTATACAAAATTAGGGCTCGTGGGATTGGGGGGTAATATTAGCATAGATCAAGGATTGGCTAACGGACTTAAAACAGTAGGAATAAACAGGTCATTTTTGGATTGGCAGGCTGTAACTGGTGGGGTACTGCAAGGATCAGAGCTTGGGCCTCAGCTATTTACAATCTAGATCAATGACCTAGATGAGGGGGCCAAGTGTAATATATGTTTGCTGACGATACAAAGCATGGTGGGAAAGTAAGCTGTGAGGAGGCTGCAAAGGGATATAGACAGGTTAAGTAAGTGGGCAAGAAGCTGGCCGATGGAGTATAATGTGGCAAATGTGAAATTATCCACTTTGGTAGGAAGAATGGAAAAGCAGAATCATTTTTAAAAGGTGAGTGACTAGTAAATGTTAATATTCAGAGGGATTTGGGTGTCCTTGTACATGAATCACAAAGTTAACATGCAAGCAATTAGGGAAGCAAATGGTATGTTAGCCTTTATTGCAAGGGGATTTGAGTATAAGAGTAAAGAAATCTTGCTGCAATTAAATAGGGCCCTGGTGAGACCACACCTGGAGTACTGTGTTTTGATCTTACCTAAGGAAGGATATACTTGCCTTAGAGCAGGTGCACTGAAGCTTCACTAGATTGATTCCTGGGATGAGAGGGTTGTTGTATGAGGAGAGATTGTGTAGAATGGGCCGATACTCTCTGGAGTTTAGAAGCATAAGGTGATCTCATTGAAACATATAAAATTCTTAAAGGGCTTGACAGGGTAGATGTTGAGAGGACAGAACTAGGGGTCATATTCTCACAATAAGGGGTCGGCCATTTAGGACTGAGATGAGAAATTTCTTCACTCAAGGTTGTGAATCTTTAGAATTCTCTACCTCTGCTGTGGAGGCTCAGTCGTTGAGCATATTCAAGGCTGAGATCGATAGATTTTGGGATTCTGGAGGAATCAAGGGATATGGGGATCGGGCGGGAAAGTGGAGTTGAGGCCGATGATCAGCCATGATCTTATTGAATGGCGGAGCAGGTTCGCGGGGCCGTATGGCCGACTCCTGCTCCTATTTCTTGTTAGTATACACAAAATGCAGAGTAGAACTGAAAAAGGAAATAAGGGCAGAGAGAGATTATGAGAAAACATTAGTGGGTAACATAAAAGGGAACACTAAAGTATTTTATAAATGTATAAAGAGTGAAAGGAAAGGTGGGGCCGAATAGGGACAAAAAAATCTTGTGGAAGCAGAAGGCATGGCTGAGGTACTAAATGAGTCCAGTGGCAGCGTGGATACAAAATTGACAAGGAGAGAAAGCAGAGAGTGGTGGTTGTTTATCAGAGTGGAGGGCAGTATACAGTGGTGTTCCCCAGGGGAAGGTATTGCGACCACTGCTGTTTTTGATATATATATTAATGACCTGGACTTGGGTATAATGTCAAAGTTTGCAGATGACACAAAGCTTGGAAATGTAAACAGTGAGGCAGATAGTAGCAAATGTTGGGAGGACGTAGACATGCAGATGGAATTTAATGCAGAGAAGTGTGAAGTGATGGAATTTGGAAGAAAAAATGAGACGCAATATAAACAAAATGGTACAGTTTTAAAGGGTTGCAGGAACAGAGACCTGGGGGGTCAATGTTCCCCCTAATTTGATTTTGGTCCCTTTAACGGGCTGTGTGGCCCATTCAAAGTTTCACATTGGAAAAGCCGGTCCCAGGCTGCGCGGGACCTGGCCGCACAGCTTAGAGGGGACGTTGCTAGCGGTGTATGTACACAAATCCTTGAAGGTGGCGGGACAAATTGAGAAGGCTGGTAAAAAAGCACATGGGATTCTAGGCTTTATAAATAGAGGTATAGAGTACAAAAGCAAGGAAGTTATGCTAAACCTTTATAAATCACTGGTCCGGCCTCAGCCAATTCTGGGCACCACACTTCAGAAAGGATGTCAAGGCCTTGGAGGAGAGATTTACTAGAATAGTACTAGGGATGAGGGACTTCAGTTATGTGGAGAAACGGGGATTGATATCCTTGGAGCAGAGAAGGTTAATTGGAGATTTAATAGAGGTCTTTAATATGATGACGGGTTACAATAGAGTAATTAAAGAGAAACTGTTTCCAGTGGCAGGAGGGTCAGTAACCAGAGGACATAGGTTTAAAGGATTGGCAAAAAACCCAGGGGGAAAATGACTCTTTTTTACGCAGCGAGTTGTTGTGATCTGGAATGCGCTGCCTGAAAGGGCAGTGGAAGTAGATTCAATAGTAACTTTCAAAAGGGAATTAGAGAAATACTTAAAAAATGAGAAATTTGCAGGACTGTGGGGAAAGAGCAGGGGGAGTGGGACTAATTGGAGAGCTCTTTCAAAGAGCTGCCACAGGCACGATGGGCCGAATGGCCTCCTTCTGTGCTGTCCGATTGTATGATTGTACTCGGAGAGAAGCCTGGAATTTATACACACTGGATGTGCAATCTGAAGAAAGGGAATGTAGAGTAATCCAAGGAATGTAGATGATCAGGGGAGGCCATTGATACGGAGAAGGAACCGAGTGGGAAACTCCCGAGATAGTGGGCAGCACAGACACTCGATCAGAGGAGAAAGTGGGACCCATGTTCTTTCTCAAGAGATTATAAGCACTAAACCAAGGAAATTCCCTCCTCCGTCACTGCTCCATCCAATGAATCCGGACAGCAACCTACAATTGAGGATGTTTCAAATATTTTTATTTGTACATAATGTACTAGCAAATTTGCCCATGATGTTCACTGTTGATGAATATACAAGTTCTTTTTTATATATAAGAGATAGGATTGTTAAGCGATTAAAAAGAATAATCGCAATTAATCTGGCACTTGGGATCTGTTAATCTTGGTCCCAAACGCTGGGCCTGCTGAAGAGGTCAGACATTACACAGAGGGTGATTGTATCTCAGGCTACTCACAGCGGGAGGCGATTAGATCCTTGTCCCGATCTCACCCTGCTGCACAGCAACTTCTCCACCTCCACCTTTTGCTGTAAACTGCTGAACAAAATAACGTCAGGCTGTTGGTGGTGAGGAGTGAGGCTGCTCTGCAGCAGGAGGCTGGGCCAGGCTACATGTCTTTATTGTCAATTCAAATTCAAGTTCCCTTCCTGTTCATTAACATTTCATTCTATATATATGATACTAGCTGAAGTGCCCGGCAGTGCCGAGGCTTTTTCGAGGGCATGTTGTTGGGAGAGAGAGAGAGAGAGAGCGCGACTGGGGGGGAAGAGAGAGAGCGACTGGGGGGTAGAGAGAGAGAGACTGGGGGGAAGAGAGAGAGAGACTGGGGGGAAGAGAGGGCGGGTGGGGGGGGAAGGGAGGCGGGGGGGAAAAGGGGAAGGAGGGGGGGAGAGGGAGGAAGGGAGGGCTTGAGGCTGAGAGACGGCCACGACCGGTTGCCGGGGTAACCCTGCCGCGCCGCCCCGCACTCCCGAGAGCCCCGCTCTCGAAGCCCCAGCCGCCCCGCCCCGCACTCCCGAGAGCCCCGCCCCCCCCGGCCGAGAGCCCCGCTCTCCAAGCCCCAGCCGCCCCGCCCCGCACTCCCGAGAGCCCCACTCATCAAGGCCGAGATCCGCACTCTCGAGAGCCCCGCACCCCGCCCGAGCCGAGCAACAGAGACGCCGCGTCTCACCTGCTCCTGCTGCGCGCGCACCCTGACCCTCGTGGCTGACGCCGTTGCCCCGGGTAACGTGACACCGGGGGGGGGGGGGGGGCGTGAGGAGATTAGCAGCAGCCCAATTACCTAGCTCGGGCCTGGCTGGGCAAGAAAGGCCCAGGCTTTCAGGCCTAAGAAAAAAACGGGGAAAGGTAGGAAAAAGAACCTTCAGGTTAGATAAAGTATTTACAAATGAGTGATTTATTTTAAAACAATTTAATAAATTCAATTTTATTTTGCTGGAAATGTATATTTGAAAAGAAAGACGCAGAAAGCAGGAAAAAGAATGGAAGCAAGATGGCAGCTACTCACCTCGGTTCAGAACGATAAGGCCCGCCCACACACGCACCGATTGGCCCGGCGGCACACGCCAGCAACCCGGCGTACGATTGGTCGAGCTCGAGGTCACTCTGTTGCTAATGAGCGGATAATGAGATGCTAATGAGCGGAATGTTAAGGTTTTTCGGATACCGCGGGCGCGATTTTAGCCCGGCCGAAACGTAAATACGCTTAAAACCATCTCGGAAGCGTAAGCTTTCTTTGGCGGTAACGCGCGCGTAGGTACGCCCTGTAACTTTCGAGCGCATAGCCCGACAGACGCACACGCGATGACAGACAGACGGACAGACAGACGGACAGACAGAAGGACAGACAGATCGACCAATTTACATATATAGACTAGCTGGAGTGCCCGGCGGTGCCGAGGCTTTTTCGAGGGCATGTTGTTGTTGGAAGAGAGAGAGAGCGAGTGAGCGACTGGGGGGGAAGAGAGAGAGAGCGACTGGGGGAAGAGAGAGAGCGACTGGGGGGAAGAGAGAGAGCGACTGGGGGAAGAGGGGGGGAAGAGAGGGGGGGAAGGAGGAGGGGGAAGGGGAGGGAGGGGGGAGGGGAGGGAGGGGGAGGAGGGGGGGAAGGGGTGCTGGAGGGGGGTGGGGGCTGGGGGGGAAGTGGGTGTGGGGGGGAGGGGGCTGGGGGGGAGTGGGTGTGGGGGTGGAAAGGGAGGGGGGAGATAAACTTAAAGTACAGGAAACTTTGTGCTATCCGGCACCCACTCTTCAGAGTTAATGTTGAGAGATACAGAGATTCTTATCTCTGTATTTAACAACAAACACTGTTGCTTAGCAACAGCTTGTAAACACAGGTGTGGCCCTGAAGCTCTGTAGCTAAAGCTGTTGCTATAGCTACAGACCTTGCACAGCTACACAGTCGATTGTCTGTCACAGACACAGATTTGGAGCACAGAAGCCCCACCCACTCTATGTTCCTGTACTAAGATGGCCGCGCATGCACTCTGTTACACACTGAATCAAAATGGCATCGCACTGAAACTTTTTGCCCTCCTTGACAAACATGGCTGCCATTAACCGGGGGCTGTCTGCAGAAGAAATTTCCTCAGCTGCAAACACAGGATCTTCAGATTATTATTTGGGGCTTGCAACCTTACCCCAGTTGCTTATGAAGCCTCCCCACCTACTGACCCCGGGAATGGAGCTGAGGCAGCACACCCTCTGCCCTCTGCCAGTGTTTGTCTCTGTCTAGGCCGGGAGCCTGGGTCTAGAGTTGCACTGCTGGCAGTTGGAGAAGCCTAGGCCCCGGGCCTGGAAAAACGGTGAAAGGTAGGAGAATTATAGAGGTTAGACAAAAGATTTACAAATTAATTAACTTTTTTAAAAAACAATTTGTGTTTTAAAAGCAACTTTTTTTTTGCTGGAAATGTATATTTGAAAAGAAAGACGCAGAAAGCAGGAAAAAGAATGGAAGCAAGATGGCGGCTACTCACCTCGGTTCAGAACGATAAGGCCCGCCCACACACGCACCGATTGGTCGGCGGCACACGCCAGCAACCCGGCGTACGATTGGTCGACCTCGAGGTCACTCTGTCGCTAATGAGCGGATAATGAGATGCTAATAAGCGAAATGTTAAGGTTTTTTGGATACCGCGGGCGCGATTTTAGCCCGGCCGAAACGTAAATACGCTTAAAACCGTTTTGGAAAGGTAAGCTTTCTTTCGACGTAACGCACGCGTAGGTACGCCCTGTAACTTTCGAGCGCATAGCCCGACACGCACACGCGATGACAGACAGAATGACAGACAGACAGAAGGACAGACAGAAGGACCGATTTATATATATAGACCAGTTGAAGTGCCCGGCGGTGCCGAGGCTTTTTCGAGGGCATGTTGTTGTTGGAAGAGAGAGAGAGAGCGACTGGGGGGAAGAGAGAGAGCGACTGGGGGGAAGAGAGAGAGCGGGTGGGGGGAATGGAGGGTGGGTGGGGGGAAGGGAGGGAGGGCGGGGGGGGAAGGGCGGGGGGGGAAGGGAGGGGGGAAGGGGGGGGCGGGGGGGAAGGGGAGGCGGCGGAAGGGGGGGCGGGGGCGAAGGGGGAGGCGGGGGGAGGGGGAGGGGGGGCGGCGGGGGGGAAGGGGCCGCTCTCGGAGCCCCCGCCCCGCACTCTCGAGAGCCCTGCTCTCCAAGCCCCAGCCGCCCCGCTGTCCGAGCCCCGAGCCCCGCCCGAGCCGAGCGCGGAACACTCACCGAGGCCGAGAGCACTGTCGAGAGCCCCGCCCCCCACCCGCCCGAGCCGAGCGCGGAACACTCACCAAGGCCGAGAGCACTGTCGAGAGCCCCGCCCCCCCCCCGCCCGAGCCGAGCCGAGCGCGGAACACTCACCAAGGCCGAGAGCACTGTCGAGAGCCACGCCCCCCCGCCCGAGCCGAGCGCGGAACACTCACCAAGGCCGAGAGCACTGTCGAGAGCCCCGCCCCCCCCGCCCGAGCCGAGCGCGGAACAGAGACGCCGCGTCTCACCTGCTCCTGCTGCGCGCGCACCCTGACCCTCGTGGCTGACGCCGTTGCCCTGGGTAACGTGACACGGGGGGGGTGGTGAGGAGCTTAGCAGAAGCCCAATCACCTAGCTCGGGCGTGGCTGGGCAAGAAAGGCGCAGGCTTTCAGGCCTAAGAAAAAAACAGGGAAAGGTAGGAAAAAGAATGTTCAGGTTAGAGAAAATATTTACAAATGAGTGATTTTTTTAAAAACAATTTAATAAATTCAATTTTATTTTGGTGGAAATGTATATTTGAAAAGAAAGACGCAGAAAGCAGGAAAAAGAATGGAAGCAAGATGGCGGCGACTCACCTCGGTTCAGAACGATAAGGCCCGCCCACACACGCACCGATTGGTCGACCGTCAGGTCACCAAAGCGTAGGATTGGTCAATCGTCACTCGACCGTAGGAGGGCCCGGCCGCACGCGGCAGCAAGCCGCCGTACGATTGGTCGACCTCGAGGTCACTCTGTCGCTAATGAGCGGATAATGAGATGCTAATGAGCGGAATGTTGAAGGTTTTTGGGATACCGTGGGCGCGATTTTAGCCCGGCCGAAACGTAAATACGCTTAAAACCGTCTCGGAAGCGTAAGCTTTCTTTGGAGGTAACGCGCGCGTAGGTACGCCCTGTAACTTTCGAGCGCATAGCCCGCCAGACGCACACGCGATGACAGAAGGACAGATGTACCGATTTATATATATAAGATATCAATGCCGGTTAAAAAAAATTAGTCTCCAAATAAAATGAACACATTAGCCACAAGTTAAGTGGGAGGAATTGGCTGCCCAGCTCCTAATGTGACCACTTTGCACCAGGTTTCTGAATCCAGGTATTTGATAATTAGACACAGTGGTGGTGCTAATACAGATCCCTGGGCCACACACTCAGCACCCGCTGCCTCTACTCTCACATAACTCACCTAGTGAGGAGGACCTGTTTTCTGCCCTTCAACCAGCTTCTTATCCATTCCCACCGTTTGCCCTGAATCCCCACAGAATTTAGTTTAATTTTATCATTTTATGTGGAACTTTCTCAAAGGCTTTGCTCCCACCGAAAGAAGTGATTTTAATTAGAAATGGCAGTGTGATTTACTTTATAACATACTTGTAGCACAGACTGAGCTTCCTGCCCAGCCCTGACTTAAAATTGTACTAATGTGAGAGTTCTTAACATTTTTTGCTTTTAACTACTTAAGTATTATATTGTAGGAATGGAGGTTCCTAACGAAAAGACTGAGTTCAACTCAGGCAATCAAAATAACAAACTTTAATGGAACAAAACAGGTTTAAACTGGAAACTGCTGGAATACATCGAATACAGGTCTGTTCTGATTGAAGGCTCCACGAGGACTAATCCTCTGGTCTGAAAGCTGACGTCATGACATTATCACGTTCTTCCCGCCATTGGGGAATCACATGACTAACGGCATGACGTCATCACGTTGAAACCGCGCTGTAAAGGTAACTAGACATAGTACAGTTAAACAGTGTAATTAAAGGTACAGACACAGGCAGTAACTACATTGCTGTTAAAGGAATTATGTACAACCGCTCTGAGTCCTTTGGTGGCTCCGCCACATGCGCCCCCCCAGAATCGTCTTTAACAGAAAAAGTGAGACGAGGGGGAGGTCTGACAAGTCTGTCTGATCGACTTCGATAACCTGGCAGAGGAAGTTGATGACCGGTGGTCGAGCTGGCAGGCGATTGTGGTTGAGCAGGCGCGGCGAGCGTGGTCGAGTTGGGGGGCGGCTTTGGTTGATCTGGCACGGCGGCTGCGGGCAGTCGGCCACATTTCGGCGGTTGAGCGACAACGACTGGGCGGGCCAGGTCCAGGTGAGCCGGCTTCAATCGGTCCACCAAAATGTGATCTGGCTTTCCTCCGATGTCGACTGAAAAGGATTTGTATCCTGGTTCGATGACGTGGAAAGGACCAGTGTAAGGGGGCTTGAGCAGATCCTGGTGAGCGTCGTGGCGGATGAATACATACTCCGCATTCTTCAGTTCCGCTGGCACGTGGGAGTTCTGTAAGCCGTGATTTGATGTAGGCACCGGAGCGAAGCATCTGGCCGCTTCCTGGTGGCTAACGAGTTGTTGGGAGGTGGACCATGGCTCTGTGGGAGAAGGGAGGAAATCTCCTGGTACTCGGAGAGGCTGGCCATAGACGAGTTCAGCTGAGGACGATTGCAGGTCTTCTTTGGGCGCCGTACGAAGACCCAAAAGGACCCATGGAAGTCTGTCCACCCATCCTGCACCTTGAAGACTGGCCCGAAGGGCGGCTTTAAGCGACCTGTGGAATCGCTCGCAAAGGCCGTTCACCTGTGGATGATAGGCGGTGGTGCGATGAAGTTTGGTGCCGAGCCCCTGAGCTACAGCGTTCCAAAGCTCCGAGGAAAATTGTGGCCCACGGTCGGAAGAGATGTCTGCCGGTACCCCGAAACGGGCAACCCAACAGGAGATGAAAGCTCTAGCGATGTCTGCCGAAGTGGTGGAAACCAAAGGAATTGCCTCTGGCCACCTAGTGGTGCGGTCCACCATGGTGAGGAGATGAGTATAACCCTGAGAAGGCGGAAGCGGCCCGACAAGGTCCACATGCACGTGGTCGAAACAACGCTCCGGAACAGCGAACATAGCCACTGGAGCTTTAACATGACGCTGGACCTTGGCCTTCTGGCAGACTACGCTGGTATTAGCCCAGTCACGGACATCGAGGTGCATACCTTTCCAGACGAACTTCACCGACATAAGCCATTGTGAAGCCTTCATCCCAGGGTGCGACAACCCGTGTATGGCATCAAACACCTTCCGGCGCCAGGCGACCGGCACGATAGGTCGGGTAATGCCCATGGAGACGTCGCAAAGGAGCGTGGCGCCTGTGGCCTGGAAAGTGACGTTGGTCGCTTGGAAACTAGAGGGGACGGTTCTGTATGATTGGACCTCAGAGTCCGAGGCCTGATCTGCAGCCATGAGGGCGTAGTCGATCCCCAGGTGAACCGCGTGGACCGTCGCACGGGAGAGGCAATCCGCCACCAGGTTGTCCTTACCAGACACATGTTGAATGTCTGTGGTAAATTCGGAAATAAACGTCAAGTGACGTTGTTGACGAGCGGACCACAGTTCGGCGGTCTTGGCCATGGTGAACGTTAGAGGCTTGTGGTCGACAAAAGCCATGAAGGGACGTCCTTCCAATAAGAACCGGAAATGGCGAATGGCTAGGAAAAGGGCCAGTAACTCCCGATCGAAGGTGCTGTATTTTTTTTCATTTTTCCGTAGTTGACGGCTGAAAAACACCAGCGGTTGCCACGTGCCGTTGACCCACTGCACTTGCACTGCGCCGATGGCGTAGTCTGATGCGTCCGTGGTAAGGGCGATGGTGGCACCTGGAAGTGGGTGCGCCAGCATGGTTGTGTTGGCCAAAGCGCTCTTGGTGTTGACGAACGCCTGGTCCATCTCGGCTGTCCAGCTGATTGGATCCTTACCGGACTTGCCCTTGAGGGCCCCGTACAAGGGTTGCATAAGCTGAGCCGCCTTAGGGACAAAACGGTGATAGAAGTTGACCATCCCCAGGAACTCTTGCAGGGCCTTGACGGTTGACGGGCGTGGGAAAGAGGTAACCGCTTCCACCTTCGTCATTAAGGGGACAGCGCCGTCCGATGTTATGCGGTGCCCCAAGAAATCGATCTGCTGCAGGCCGAACTGGCACTTGGCTGGGTTGATGATTAAACCGTGCTGGCTGAGGCGCGTAAAGAGGGTACGCAAATGGGAGGTGTGCTCTTCCTTGCTAGCACTGGCGATGAGAATGTCGTCAAGGTAGACGAAGATGAAGCTTAGGTCTCGGAGCATGGAGTCCATTAAGCGCTGGAACGCCTGTGCCGCGTTCTTCAAGCCAAACGGCATCCGCAGGAACTCAAAGAGGCCGAAAGGGGTGATGACTGCGGTTTTCGGGACGTCTTGTGGGTGCACGGGAACCTGGTGATACCTCCGGACGAGGTCGACTTTAGAAAAGATAGAATTTCCCGCCAAATGGGCCGAGAAATCCTGAATATGCGGAATCGGGTACCGATCAGGAGTGGTGGCATCGTTCAGGCGTTGGTAATCACCGCATGCCCGGCCGCCAGCCGCCGCCTGGTTTCGGAACAATGTGAAGAGGCGAAGACCAGGGACTATTGGATCGGCGAACGATCCCAAGCCGCTCCATCGTGTCGAACTTCGCTTTTGCAGCCGCGAGCTTGCCGGGTTCGAGCCTTCTAGCCCGTGCATAAACCGGGGAGCCAGTAGTGGTGATATGATGTTCAACACCATGCTTCGTGGCCGAGGAGGAGAAAGTGGGCCTTGTCAGCTCCGGAAACTCTCCGAGGAGCCGAGTGAAGTCATCCGGAGGAGGGAAAGCGCAGGCAATAGAGCGTGTCATGGTGGTACCGTGGTAGCACGGAATCGAGTGGAAGGTGGCCGCGTTGATCAACCGGTGGTGCCGGACATCGACAAGGAGGCTGTTGGCACACAGAAAATCCGCCCCTAGGATGGCCTGTGAGACTGTGGCCGTGACGAATTCCCAACAGAAGCGCTGACCGCCGAAACAGACTTGGACCCGTCGCTTTCGGAAACTTCGAATTGCTGCACCATTAGCTGCTACGAGGGAAAAACCGTGGTTCCCAGCCTGCATATCGAGCTTCGACGCAGGTAGAATGCTACACTGCGCCCCGGTGTCACAAAGGAAACGTCGACCCGATAGGGAATCGGTGATATAAAGAAGTTTCCCCGTAGATCCGGCGGCCATCGCAACCGCAGAGCGCGCGTTAGACCCGGTCCTCCTTCGCCAGGAAAGCTGCAGGAGCTTTGTTTTTTATTTGGGCGAAAAACTGCAGGGGGAGCGGCAGCGTTGTGCTTTCGCGCCAAAACGGGCGCGGTAGGAGCACCAGCCCGCTACAGGAGGGGCTGGAACCGCATCTGTGGGGGATGGGTGCCTCGTGGCCATGCAGCACTGCTGGGTTACAGTGAAAATCTTATCGGCTTCAGCCGCAAGCTCGGCGCAGTCTGTAATGTCGGATCTGGCTAGGGCAGCCTGTACCTGCTCCGGCATTTGGTAGAGGAAAAGCTCCCGGAAGAGGAAGCATTCCCGTTCGTCACCCAAGAGCGTGAGCATTTGGCTCATGAGCTCAGACGGTTTGGAGTCCCCGAGGCCAGGCATCGTAATGAGCCGGCGAGCGCACTCTGACTTCGAGAGCCCGAAGACCTGTAGCAACCGCGCCTTTATCGTATCATACTTGCTGTCAGTAGGAGGACTACCGAGGAGGCTGATGATCCGTGAGGCAGTTGCGCTGTCGAGGGCGGAGACCACGTAGTAATAACGGGTCTGATCCGCGACGATGTTCCTGATGGCGAACTGGGCTTCAGCCTGGATAAACCAGGCGTCTGGTTGTTGCTCCCAGAACTGTGGCAGTTTCAGAGTCACGGCGTTCGTGTCCATGCTGGAGATCTTCCGCGAAAACTGTTCACGAAAGTCGGGGTCACCAATGTAGGAACAGAGGTTCCTAATGAAAAGACTGAGTTCGACTCAGGCAATCAAAATAACGAACTTTAATGGAACAAAACAGGTTTTAACTGGAAACTGCTGGAATACATCAAATACAGGTCTGCTCCCATTGAAGGCTCCACGAGGACTGATTTTTTTACTTTTTATTCATTGATGGGATGTGTGCGTCGCTGGCTGGCTAGGCCTGCATTTAGTGCCCATCCCTAATTGCCCTTGAGAAGATGGTGGTGAGCCGCCTTCTTGAACCGCTGCAGTCCATATGGTGTAGGTACACCCACAATGCTGTTAGGAAGGGAGTTCCAGAATTTTGGCCCAGTGACAGTGAAGGAACGGCGATACAGGTCCAAGTCAGGTTGGTGAGTGGCTTGGAGGGGAACTTGTAGGTGGTGATGTTCCCATGCGTCTGCTGCCCTTGTCCTTCTAAGTGGTAGAGGTCGCGAGTTTGGAAGGTGCTGTTGAAGGAGCTTTGGCGAGTTGCTGCAGTGCATCTTGTAGATGGTACACACTGCAGCCACAGTGCGCCTGTGGTGGAGGGAGTGAATGTTGAAGGTGGATGGAGTGCCAATCAAGCGGGCTGCTTTATCCTGAATGGTGTCGAGCTTCTTGAGTGTTGTTGGAGCTGCACTCATCCAGGCAAGTGGAGAGTATTCCATCACACTCCTGACTTGTGCCTTGTAGATGGTGGAAAGGCTTTGGGGAGTCAGGAGGTGAGACACTCGCCGCAGAATTCCCAACCTCTGGCCTGCTCTTGTAGCCACAGTATTTATATGGCTGGTCCAGTTCAGTTTCTGATCAATGGTAACCCCCAGAATGTTGATAGTGGGGGATTCAGCAATGGTAATGCCATTGAATGTCAAGGGGAGATGGTTAGAGTCTCGCTTGTTGGAGATGGTCATTGCCTGGCACTTGTGCGGTGCGAATGTTACTTGCCACTTGTCAGCCCAAGTCTGAATGTTGTCCAGGTCTTGCTGCATATGGACACGGACTGCGTCAGTATCTGATGAGCCTCGAATGGTGCTGGACAGTGTGCAATCATCAGCGAACATCTCCACTTCTGACCTTATGATGGAGGGAAGGTCATTGATGAAACTGCTGAAGATGGTTGGGCCTAGGACACTGCCCTGAGGAACTCCTGCAGTGATGTCATGTGATTGAGATGAATGACCTCCAACAACCACAGCCAACTTCCTTTGTGCTAGGCATGATTCCAACCAATGGAGAGTTTTCCCCTTGATTCCCATTGACTTCAGTTTTGCTAGGGCTCCTTGATGCCACACTCGATCAAATGCTGCCTTGATGTCAAGGGCAGTCACTCTCACCTCACCTCTTGAGTTCAGCTCTTTTGTCCATGTTTGGACCAAGGCTGTAATGAGGTCAGGAGCTGAGTGGCCCTGGCGGAACCCAAACTGGGCGTCAGTTAGCAGGTTATTGCTGAGTAAGTGCCGCTTGATAGCACTGTCGACGACACCTTCCATCACTTTGCTGATGATTGAGAGTAGACTGATGGGACGGTAATTGGCCGGGTCGGATTTGTCCTGCTTTTTGTAGACAGGACATACTTGGGCAATTTTCCACATTGCCGGGTAGATGCCAGTGTTGTAGCTGTACTGGAACAGCTTGGCTAGGGGCGCAGCTAGTTCTGGAGCACAAGTCTTCAGTACTATTGCCGGAATGTTGTCAGGGCCCATAGCCTTTGCAGTATCCAGTGTCTTCAGCCGTTTCTTGACATCACGTGGAGTGAATTGAATGGGCTGAAGACTGGCATCTGTGATGCTGGGGACCTCAGGAGGAGGCCGAGATGGATCATCCACTCGGCACTTCTGGCTGAAGATAGTTGCAAATGCTTCAGCCTTGTCTTTTGCACTCACGTGCTGGGCTCCACCATCATTGAGGATGGGGATATTTTTGGAGCCTCCTCCTCCTGTTAACTGTTTAATTGTCCACCACCACTCACGACTGGATGTGGCAGGACTGCAGAGCTTTGATTTGATCCGATGGTTGTGAGATCGCTTAGCTCTGTCTATCGCATGTTGCTTCCATTGTTTGGCATGCAAGTAGTCCTGTGTTGTAGCCTCACCAGGTTGACACCTCATTTTTCGGTATGCCTGGTGCTGTTCCCGGCATGCTCTCCTGCACTCTTCGTTAAACCAGGGTTGATCTCCCGGCTTGATGGTAATCAGTCATAGAGTCATAGAGTTATACAGCACGGATAGAGGCCCTTCGGCCCATCGTGTCCGTGCCGGCCATCAAGCCCTGTCTAATCTAATCCCATATTCCAGCATTTGGTCCGTAGCCTTGTATGTTATGGCATTTCAAGTGCTCATCCAAATGCTTCTTCAATGTTGTGAGGGTTCCTGCCTCCACAACCCTTTCAGGCAGTGAGTTCCAGATTCCAACCACCCTCTGGGTGAAAAAGTTCTTTCTCAAATCCCCTCTAAACCTCCCGCCCTTTACCTTGAATCTATGCCCCCTAGTTATTGACCCTTCTACTAAGGGAAAAAGCTCCTCAATATCCATCCTATCTATGCCCCTCATAATTTTGTACACCTCAATCATGTCCCCCCTCAGCCTCCTCTGCTCCAAGGAAAACAAACCCAATCTGCCCAGTCTTTCTTCATAGCTGAAGCGCTCCAGCCCTGGTAACATCCTGGTGAATCTCCTCTGCACCCTCTCCAAAGCGATCACATCCTTCCTGTAGTGTGGCGACCAGAACTGCACACAGTATTCCAGCTGTGGCCTAACCAGTGTTTTATACAGCTCCATCATAACCTCCTTGCTCTTATATTCTATGCCTCGGCTAATGAAGGCAAGTATCCCATATGCCTTTTTTACCACCTTATCCACCTGTTCCGCCGCCTTCAGGGATCTGTGTACTTGCACACCCAGATCCCTCTGCACCTCCGTCTTGCCTAGGGTCTTATCATTCATTGTGTATTCCCTTGCCTTGTTAGTCCCCCCAAAGTGCATCACCTCGCACTTTTCCGGGTTAAATTCCATTTGCCACTGTTCCGCCCATCTGACCAACCCATCTATATCGTCCTGCAGACTGAGGCTACCCTCCTCGCTATTTACCACCCTACCAATTTTTGTATCATCCGCGAACTTACTGATCATACCTTTTACATTCATATCCAAGTAATGGTAGAGTGAGGGATGTGCCGGGCCATGAGGTTACAGATTGTGGTTGAATACAATTCTGCTGCTGCTGATGGCCCACAGCGCCTCATGGATGCCCAGTTTTGAGTTGCCAGATCTGTTCGAAATCTGTCCCATTTAGCACGGTGGTAGTGCCACACAACACGGTGGAGGGTATCCTCAACATGAAGACGGGACTTCGTCTCCACAAGGTCTGTGCGGTGGTCACTTCCACCAATGCTGTCATGGACAGATGCATCTGCAACAGGTAGATTGGTGAGGACGAGATCAAGTAGGTTTTTCCCTCTTGTTGGTTCCCTCACCACCTGTCGCAGACCCAGTCTGGCAGCTATGTCCTTTAGGACTTGGCCAGCTCGGTCAGTTGTGGTTGCTACCGAGCCACTCTTGGTGATGGACATTGAAGTCCCCCACCCAGAGGACATTTTGTGCCCTTGCTACTCTCAGTGCTTCTTCCAATTGGTGTTCAACATGGAGGAGTACTGATTCATCAGCTGAGGGAGGGCAGTAGGTGGTAATTAGCAGGAGGTTTCCTTGCCTATGTTTGACTTGATGCCATGAGACCTCATGGGGTCCTGAGTCAATGTTGAGGACTCCCAGGGCTATTCCCTCCCGACTGTATACCACGGTGCCACCACCTCTGGTGGGTCTGTCCTGCCGGTGGGACAGGACATACCCAGGGATGGTGATGGTGGTGTCTAGGACATTGGTTGTAAGGTATGATTCGGTAATTATGACTATGTCAGGCTGTTGCTGGACTAGTCTGTGGGACAGCTCTCCCAATTTTAGCACAAGTCCCCAGATGTTGGTAAGGAGGACTTTGCAGGGTCTGAAAGCTGATGTCATGACGTCAGCACGTTCTTCTCACCATTGGGGAATCACGTGACTAACGGCATGACGTCATCACGTTGAAACCGCGCTGTAAAGGTAACTAGACATTGTACAGTTAAACAGTGTAATTAAAGGTACAGACACAGACAGTAACTACATTGCTGTTAAAGGAATTATGTACAACCGCTCTGAGTCCTTTGGTGGCTCCGCCACAATATACCAAAATATTATGGTGATACTTTTACAACTGCTCTTTTTGTGAATACTTCAAACAAACGGCCCTTTACTGAATTTAAAACCTTACCAAAGCATAACTTTGACATTTAGCAGTTGGCCATTTGTTACCTACCTCCTTTTATTCAAAAAAGCTAAATATTTGAGTTTGTAAATCACAGTCTCGACATGTTCCAGTTTGAGCTCCAGTTACACACACCCCACATTACTGGATTTAATCAGAGCGTCATTCCCTCCAGAAATTCAATGCCCTCTTTATCCCATTAAAATTCTCCGAGTGGAGGCAGACTACTCCCCCCGCCCCGCCCCAATCTCTCCACTCACTTAGAAAGGTGTTACCGAGTGACTGCCGGAGCATTTTCCAGTGTGAACAACCCAAAGCTAAAGGGTACTTTGTCACACCGTTAGCAATGGAATAATACTTTGGGTAAGAATATAATGGAATAATCTGAGGACAGACGATGAAGGAGCCAGCGTTTCATCCAGAACGGTTCATAGTTCACCGCACAGGCACTTTATTTTAGTTTGTTTGAGTTTTATGCCAAATGTTATTACCTCTAGGTAAGAAACGAACACCAAGTAATCCAGTTCTTAAGATGTTCAAAATATTAAGCATTGCCAAAACTCACAGGAATATAGGGTCAGGAGGAGGCCATTCAATGAGATCATGGCTGATCTTAACTCCACCTAACCGCCTTGGTTCCGTAACCCTTAATATCTTAGCCTAACAAAAATCTAGCAATCTCAGTTTTGAAATTTACAATTGACCATCAAGCAGACTTTTGGCTGTGTGCCCGCCATTCAGTTGAAACGTTCAGGACTCAGATCAATAGATATTTGTTGGGTAAGATTATCTATGGTTGTGGGTCAATGGAGTTGAGGTACAGATCAACTGTGATCTAATAGAATGGCGGTGCAGGCTCGACAGGCTGAGTGGTCGCCTCCTGTCCCTATATTCCCAGAAGGTTTTCCACCATTTTGTGATGTCTGCACTCTGGTACTAGGGAAGTAACATGCTATCCAGGACTGGTGACTCTAAAGGCACTGACGCCTGTAGATTGGAACTCGTGGATTTTGTCGCATCACTCTAAGCATTGCTGAGAGAAGCTGAGCCTCATTGACTAAGAGGTGCTCCACTGCAGAGGGCCCTGGGGCAGGGGCAAGCTCCATCACACAGTGCTGCACAGATACAGGTTGCACCCTCCCCCATGGACACTCCCAAACTGTACCGGCAAGTTTAAATAAGCTAGATGGTTCTTCAGAAATGCCCTGATCACATGGCACCTTTTTCACACCATACTGGAGACATGCCTGGGTGGTCACAGCCAGTAAATCCTGACTCGCTGCACTCATTGAGATGCAGGCATTACTGGACACAACGACAATGAATACAGGTTACTATCGAGACAGAGTCTGGGCCAGCAGACAGTCAGATGCAGAGTGGTGCCATCTGCTATAAGGGTACCTGCTGCCGACATAGGGCGGGCACAGCCAGTGCCAGCACCAACCAGCACCTCCTCCTTCCACACAGGCTGCAACGTCTCCCTTTTGTTGGTGGCTGTCACTTTGTAATTCCTGCCTCAGCCTTGGCCAATGGCTAGAGATTCCTCTTCGCCTTTCTAACTGGTTACAGAATTTTTGTCACCCAGTGTGATACCCCTCTTTAGTTATCCTCATACTTTGACATTTCACTTCCACACAATTGTTCACTCTCACCAGCTGTGTGCTCCCTACACCTGTCCAAATCTGCACTCCAACCTGTGGATAATTGTGCAAATATTCTGACCAGGAAATTTGACTTCTCTTAACACATCACCAGTGTGCTGGGATTTGATCCATTTAAAAGTGACTCATACCAGGACATGAACTCAGCCCTATAAAATTTATAGCACAGGACAGGCCATTCACAGAATCACAGAATCACAGAATCTACAGTGCAGATAGAGGCCATTTCGGCCCATCGAGCCTGCATCGACACATATCCCACCCTATCCCCGTAACCCCACGTATTTAATCCCCTAACACTAAGGGTCAATTTATCATAGCCAAATCAACCTAACCCGCACATCTTTGGACTGTGGGAGGAAACCGGAGCACCCGGAGGAAACCCACGCAAACACGGGGAGAATGTGCAAACTCCACACAGACAGTCGCCCGAGGCCAGATTTGAACCCGGGTCCCTGGCGCTGTGAGGCAACAGTGCTAACCACTATGCCACCGTGCCATTCTGCCCATTGCGTCTGCGCCGATGCTAGCTCTTCAACTGAAATTATCCAATTCCATTTCATTGTATATTTTTCCTTTTCAAAAACATATTCAATTCTGCTTCAATAGCCCCTTGTGGTAAAGCATGTACTGACAGCCCTGTGTGAAACATTTCTTCGAACCTCCCCATCAGTTTTCTCGTGATATCCTCACATTGTGTCCACTATTACTGATTTACCAATCAGTGGAAATTATCTTTTACTATTTACTACCACAAAACCATTTATCAAAACCTCTATCAGATCCCCTTAATCTTTTCAGTTACGATGAAAAAACCCAATATTTAAGCCTTTCTTAATAACTGACCTTTCATTCCAGTATTTATGAAGGGTTTGATGGGGTAGATGCAGAGAAGAGGTTTCCACTTGTGGGGGAGACCAGAACTCGGGGCCATAAATATAAACTAGTCACTAACAAATCCAATCGGGAATTCAGGAGAAACTTCTTTCCCCAGAGAGTGGTGAGAATGTGGAACTCGCTCCCACAGGGAGTGGTTGAGGTGAATAGTGTCGATACATTTAAGGGGCAGCTCGATTCACACACGAGGGAGAAAGGAATAGAGGGTTATACTGCTAGGGTTTAGATGAAGAGAGATGGGAGGAGGCTCGTGTGGAGCATAAACACCGACATAGTTGGACCGAATGGCCTGTTTTTGTGCTGTAGGCTCGATGTAATTTTATGTAACATCACCTCCTTGCTTCTGCATTCAACATATTTACGTTTCAAACCCGGACTCCGGTTATCACTGGTCCTTTTCCACCTCCACTTCCACCTTCAAAGATCCCTGAATCTGCGACCCTATATCTTTGTTCCTCCCCCTTTAGAATGCTTAACTATTTCTCAAATTATTTTCTCAAATTGTACCTCACATGAAACTGCCTCTGCCACCTACCTCCCCACTCCACCTATAACCTCCTGTCATCTCTCACATTCCTCAGTTTGTCACATTCCTCAATTTGTATCATCGGCAAACTTCAATATTCCGCTTGTACCTATGTCAAATTCATTAACAAAACTAAGGAAAATCCGCTCGGTACAGATAAACAGTTATTGAATTAGAAGCTTTGCGTGCAAAGTGAAAATGTAGCAAATTATAAAGGTTTTTGTCACTTAAGTTCAGAGCAGATTTTTATTTACTTGATCAAGGACAGGAGGCGGCCATTCAGCCCCTTGAGCCTGTTCCACCATTCAATGAGATCAGGGCTGATCTGTACCTCAACCCCATTTACCCGCCCTTGCTCCATATCCCTCGATACCCTGACCCAACAAAAATCTACCGATCCCAGGTCATGAAAATTTAGGTAAAGCTCTCAAGCAGCTGGGTGAATGCGACAACTATTTTATGGCAGCGAGCCATTGCACAAATAGAAGATCAGATTCCACGGACCAACCCACAGACGGAACACTCACTGCCCACCCTGCACAGAGTGAGTCTGGGTCTGCACAGCTGGACAGAGGTCAGAGGGCTTAATCATACAGCACAGGCGGCCATTCGGCCCATCGTGCCTGTGCCGGCTCTTTGAACGAGCTCTCCAGTTACTCCCACTCCCCTGCTCTTCCCCTACAGCCCTGAACATTTCTCCTTTTTATGTATTTATCCAGTTCCCTTTTGAAAGTTACTATAGAATCTGCTCCCACCGCTCTTTCAGGCAGCGCATTCCAGATCACAACAACTCACTGCATAAAGAAATTTCTCATCTCCCCTCTGGTTCTTTTGCCAATCACCTTGAATCTGTGTCCTCTGGTTACCGACCCTCCTGCCACTGGGAACAGTTTCTCTGTATTTACTCTATCGTAACCCCATATAATTTTGAACACCTCCATTAAATCTCCCATTAACCTTCTCTGAGCTAAGGAGACTAACTTCTCCAGTCTCTCCACATAACTGAAGTCCCTCATCCCTGGAACCATTCCAGTAAATCTCCTCTGCACCCTCTCCAAGGCCTTGACATCCTTCCTAAAGTGTGGAGCCCAGAATTGGACACAATACTCCAGCTGAGGCCTAACCTGTGGTTTATAAAGGTTTAACTTCACTGCCTTGCTTTTGTACTCCATGCCTCTATTAATAATGCCCAGGATTAATAATGCTTTTTTACCAGGACCATGAAATGAGGTCGCCAAGAGCCAATGAGCTTTCCAGCGTACTCCCTCTAAGTGCAGTCAGAGTGTGCAAGCAGTATTCTGAATCAGGCGAGCGTCAGACCAAGTCTTCCCATGTCATTTTCACACGGCCTGGTTGGGCCTTGTGCTGCAGAACAGGCAAAAGTTAGGGAGGGGGCTTGGAACCACGGGTTTCCTCGTCTACAGACCGGTGGGACATTAGCACGCTGAGATGCGAGTGAATGCAGGCATACCGGCCTGGTGAATGGAGAGACAGCTCCCCTCGGGGACCAGGCCCAGGACAGAGAATTACATTGTGTCTACAGCACAGAAACAGGCCACTCTAGTCCGTACCGGTGTTAATGCTCCACACGAGCCTCCTCCCACCCCTCTTCCTCTCACCCCATCAACATGTCCTTCTATTCCCTAACCCCTCTTGTGTTTATCTAGCTTCCCCTTAAATGGATCGATGCTACTTGCCTCAACCATCGATACTGGTGTATATACCCAGCCAATGGGCAGCATTGCAACACCTTTCCAGGGGAGGGGGGGGCGATGGAGCGATAGAGGGAGGGGGAGAGAGGGGGAGGGGGAGGGGGAGAGAGGAGGAGGGAGAGAGGGGAGGAGGAGGGAGAGAGGGGGGAGGGGGAGAGAGGGGGAGGGGGAGAGAGGGGGGGAGAGAGGAGGAGGGAGAGGGGGAGAGAGATGTTATGTTCTTTAATAACTAGACATTCTTATTATGAACACAGCTAGCTTCTAGCTAGTCATTTATTCAGTACACGTTCTCTAGGTACAGTATCTGTAGAGATGCAGCATGTGTGCTCCTGTGTGTAGGCTGCCATCTTGACTGTTGCCTTGTGGGTAGCCTAGTGCCTCATGGGTAATGTAGTCTTAATATATATACAGCTGGGTAGTGTAGTCTTAATACATACAGCTATATACAGCTCTACGGCTCCACCTAGTGTCCACTATAGAATGACATGTTATTGATCACTACATCCCCCTTTCTTTGAGGTTTAACAAAATCAGTATCAATCAACTTTCAAGAAAACAATAAAGATAATATCAGTAACACTTTTGTTAGTGCTCTATAAACATAAACATTTTCAAAACAGTCAACACATTTTCAAAGCTTTACATTGTACTCAAAGATTAAGTCTATCAGGCTCTTTTACTTCACGTGTGGATCTTCTCAACACGGGTAAGTCTGATGTGTCTTCATGAGATTGTTCTGGCGGTGAATGACAAGATGCAGTTGTGGCATTGTCATCAATCTGCTCTTGTATAGATCGAGGTCTCCTTGCGATCTTTGCTTGGAGAGGGTTTCAGTGTTTCCTTCACTCTTCATGCCATAACTCTCAATGTAGTCAATGCACTCTCGAAAAACTGCTGGCAGCTGGATCCCATCATACAGCATAGTCCTCTCAGCAGCCTCGGCTAATGGAACACCAAAGATTGGCCTGAGGGAAGAAGGAGTATCCACCGGAACTGCTTCCTGCTCTGGTGCAGGCTTCTTCTTTTTCTTTTTCTCTTTCCACTGCTTAACAACATCTGCTGCGGTTATATCTTTGGACTTTTTCTCCTTGTGCTTTTCTTCCTTTGGCTTCTCTTTGACCTTAAAGTCTTTTTCTTTCTTCTTGGAGAAACTAGGCTTTTTGAAGACATGGATACCCTTTGGCCTTCTCATCCTTGATGGGCTCTCTGCTTCATCACCTGAGTCATCTGGTCTGCTTATGGCACAGTTTATATGGTAGACTCTCTTGACCAGTTCTAAGACTTCACAAGCTTTGTCACCTAATATCGAATCAAGTCTTTCAGCCACAACAGAAAACATGAGATGATGCACTTTGTCTTTGACTGTCACTTTGAGTCTGCATACACCTAAGCTATCTATTTTCTGTCCATTATAGTCCTTCAGTAGTACTGACTTTTTCTGTATTTTGGGCTTTTCTTTCATATTGTTAATGTCACTCATACTGATTAAGTTTGCTTTTGCCCCAGTGTCTAGTTTCAATGTAACTAATGCTCCATTTATCTGCAGTGGGATCATCCATTTGTCCTCTTTTACTGCATTGACTTTATGTTCAGCATTGTCCATTTCTGAGGGCTGCACATTTTCTGTATCTTTTTTGATATCGTCACATGACACCATTCCTACAAAAAATGTCTCACTTAAATCAGTGTCCTCAATCACATTAACTTGTTGCCCTTTCATTTTTTTTACTTTTGAAAAGCATTGTTTGGCAAAGTGATTCTTTCCATTACACTTTGTGCACATTTTCCCAAACGCTGGGGAGGAGGGAGGGAGGGGGAGGGAGGGAGGGAGGAAGGGGAGTGGGAGAGAGGGGGAAGGGGGAGAGAGGGGGAGGGGGATGGGGAGAGGGAGGGGAGAGAGGGGGAGAGGGGAGAGAGGAGGGAGGGGGAGGGGCGAGAGAGGGGATAGAGGGAAGGAGGAAGGGGGAGAGAGGGGAAGGGGGAGAGGGGGAGGGGGAGAGAAGAGGGGAGAGAGAAGAGGGGGGAGAGAGGAGGGTGGAGAGGAGGGGGAGAGGAGGGGGAGGAGAGAGGAGAGGGGAGAGGAGAGGGGAGAGGAGAGGAGGGGAGAGGAGGGCAGAGAGAGGGAGGGGAGGGGAGAGAGAGGGAGGGGAGGGGAGAGAGAGGGAGGGGAGGGCAGAGAGAGAGGGAGGGGAGGGCAGAGAGGGAGGGGAGGGCAGAGAGAGAGGGAGGGGAGGGCAGAGAGAGAGGGAGGGGAGGGCAGAGAGAGAGGGAGGGGAGAGGGAGGAGAGAGAGAGAGGGAGGGGAGAGAGAGAGAGGGAGGGGAGAGAGAGAGGGAGGGGAGAGAGGGAAGAGACGATGCGGGGAGAGAGGGAGAGGAAGGGAGAGGCAGGGGAGGGAGAGGGGGAGAGAGGGGAGAGTGGGAGAGGAGAGAGTGGGAGAGGAGAGAGAGGAGGGGAGAGAGGGAGGGAAGAAAGAGTGGGGGAGAGAGAGGGGGAGAGAGGGGGGGGAGAGAAGAGGGGGGAGAGGAGGGGGGAGAGGAGGGGGGAGGAGAGAGGAGGGGGAGAGGAGGGGAGAGGGGAGGGCAGAGAGAGAGGGAGGGGAGAGAGAGGGAGGGGAGAGAGGGAGGGGAGAGAGAGGGAGGGGAGGGGAGAGAGAGGGAGGGGAGAGAGAGGGAGGGGAGGGGAGAGGGAGGGGAGAGAGAGGGAGGGGAGGGGAGAGAGAGGGAGGGGAGGGAAGAGAGGGAGAGAGGAAGGAGGGAGGGGGAGAGAAGGGGAGAGGGAAGAGACGATGCGGGGAGAGAGGGAGAGGAAGGGAGAGGCAGGGGAGGGAGAGAGGGGAGGGAGAGGGGGAGAGGAGAGAGTGGAGGGGAGAGAGTGGAGGGAAGAAAGAGTGGGGGAGAGAGAGGGAGGGAAGAAAGAGCGGGGGAGAGAGAGGGGAGGGAGATTGGGAGAGGAGAGAGTGGAGGGATAGCAAACTGAGAAAAACCTTGACAATGTACAGACTTAGTGAACATAGCCTGGCGATCGAAAAAGGTAGACACAGGCAGACCCGGCTACCAAGAGAGGACAGGATATGCTCTCACTGCAGTCAGGGAGTGGTGGAGACAGAGATGCACTTCCTCACAGCTTGTAGAAAATATCAGGGCATAAGGGAGAATTTCTACCCAAAATTCACAAAAATATGCCCGGAATTCAGAAATTTGAATGACGACCAAAAACTCCCATACCTACTAGGGGAAGAGAGAAATTGTGTAACACTAGCGGCACACTATGTTACAGCTTGCCATAAACAGAGGGACAACTACTAAAGATAAGATAAGAGTATATATAAATTATATGAAAGTATATTTATACACTCAGGGATATATCTGTTTATACACTGTATGGATAGATCTGTATTTTTGTGAACAAACATGAATGTTTTCCGATGCTTTGGCAACATAAGATGTAACTTGTCATGCCAATAAAGCGATTTGAATTGAATTGAATTGAATTGAGAGGGAGGGGAGAGAGAGGGAGGGGAGAGAGAGAGGGGAGAGGAGAGAGAGGGGGGAGAGGAGAGAGAGGGGGGAGAGGAGAGAGAGGGGGGAGAGGAGAGAGAGGGGGGAGAGGAGAGAGAGTGGAGTAGGAGAGAGGGGAGTGGGAGAGAGGGGAGTGGGAGAGAGGGGAGTGGGGGAGAGGGGAGTGGGAGAGAGGGGAGTGGGAGAGGAGGAGGGGAGAAAGAGGGAGAGCGGGGAGAGGAGGGGAGGGGAAAGGAGGAGGAGAGAGAGAGAGAGAGGAGGTGGGGGAGTGGGAGAGAGAGAGGAGGTGGGGGAGTGGGAGAGGAGGGGGGAGAGGGGGAAGCCCAGCACCATGGCCCCCTCAGCCTCTTTTGGCGTGTGGGAGACCCACGTTATGCTCCCAGTGCCATGAGTGGTCCGTGCCAGAGGGCAGATCCGGGTATTTACACCTGTATCGATGGCCCCCATGTTTTCAGGCCCTCCTGGTGTAAGTGTGGCAAAGTGAACCACTAGACCAACCTCTGCCCGCTTCATTTCCCAGAACTAACTCGAGCAAAGCGTCCTTCCTTGTTGGACTAGGAACAGACTGACCTCGGAAGCATCCCAGAATAAATTCCACACTGTGACCACATGCATGTTCGAGTCTGTCTGAGGATAGTTGCCCTGTTCTGAACTGTCTCCAGATCATCTCCTCTTTGGTGCTCTGTAATGCACACTGGGAATTACACAATTTCCCTTTCTATTTAACTCCATCCGTCTGGATTGTCTTATCACAACCTTTTGATTTGCATTCTAGCATTGTGATAGAAACTTTCAATGACATCACTCCTTAAACTACCCCTGCAGGACCTCTAAGATAATCCTATCTATGAGAACATAAGAAATAGGAGCAGGAGTCGGCCATACGGCCCATTGAATCTGCTCCACCAGTCAATAAGATCATGGCTGATCTTCGACCTCAACTCTACTTTCCCGCCCAATCCCCATATCCCTTGGTGCCCAAAACTCTATCGCTCTGTCTTGAATAAACTCATCGACTGAGCCTCCACGGCCCCCTGGGGTAGAGAGTTCCAAAGATTCACCACTCTCTGAGTGAAGAAATTTCTCCTCACCTCAGTCCTAACTGGCCGACCCCTTATCCTGAGCCGATGCTCCCTAGTTCTAGAATCTATTCCATCGCGGACCAGGACTCTTGGCTGTTTGCCCGCCATTCAATTGGAACTTTAAAGACTGAGCAATAGATAATTGTTTGGTTAGATCTGCGGTTATGGGTCAAAGGAGTTGAGGTACAAATCAACTGTGATCTAATAGAATGGTGGTACATGGGCGAAGGGCTGAATGGCCTCCTCCTGTCCCTATATTCCCAGAGAGTTTTCCACCATTTTGTGATGTCCTGCACTCTGGTACTGGGGAGGTAACATACTATTCAGGACTGGTGAACCCAGAAAGAAAGACAGACTTGCATTTATATAGCGTCTTTCACGACCACCAGACGTCTCAAAGCGCTTTACAGCCAATTAAATACTTTTTGAAGTGTAGTCACTGTTGTAATGTGGCAGCCAATTTACACACAGCAAGCTCCCACAAATAGCAATGTGATAATGACCAGTTAATGTTTTAGTGATGTTGATTGAGGGATAAATATTGGCCCCAGGACACCAGGGAGAACTCCCTGCTCTTCTTCGAAATAGTGCCATGGGATCTTTTACATCCACCTGAGAGAACAGACGGGGGTCTCGGTTTAACGTCTCATCCGAAAGACGGCACCTCCAACAGTGCAGCACTCCCTCAGCACTGCACTGGAGCGTCAGCCTAGATTTATCTGCTCAAGTGGAGTGGGACTTGAACCCACAACCTTCTGACTGAGACATGAGTGTACTACCCAAAGAGCCACTGGCTGGCTGACAGAAGCACTGATGGCTGTAGATTGGTCTTCATAGCATCACTCTAAGCATTGCTGAGAAGAGCTAGGTCTGAGCTTTGACAGCTCCACTGCAGAGGACCCTGGGGCAGGGGCAGCTCGATCAGTGCTGCACAGATATAGATGGCGGACTCCGCCATGGACACTCCCACTCTACTCGCTGTGTGGAACAGCCTCAAATAACCCCAGTAAGTTGGCACGTTTGCTTACCGTGGCAATCTTGTATTGGCCAAAATATTCTTCCTCACTTGCCCCTGCGTCAGATCACAGGTAGGATTGTACTGATGTGTTCCATCATCTCCACTGGTCTCCCCAATGGAACGTCCCTTCACTACAGGTCCCCCTGCAGCCAGATCGCCTATGCCTGACTGTCACTCAGCAATCATTTTCGGGTGTTCAATGATAAATCCAGCTGTAAGAGGTGCTGACACCAGAAATCCTGCCCTGCTCCGAGTTGCAAGAAGTGCTATCGCACTATGCAAATGAGAGGACCTCACACGCTGGGACGAGTTCAGCTCACTCACGCACAAGTGGGCAGAGCCCGCTGGCACTGTCCATGCAGACCCCTCCGCACACCCCTGCAACATGGTACGGCACAGGGGCAGAGGAGGGCGCTTTGCCAACCGCTGCTTGAGTGAATGCAGAGTGGGGTGGTGGAGGCTGAAATTGGAGGTGAGCATCCTCTGCTGAACTGACAGCACTCACCTCTAATTAGAAAGGAAGATCTTGCATTTCATAGAATCAGAATAGTACGGCACAGAAAGAGGCCATTCGGCCCATCGAGTCTGCGCCGGCTCTTTTAAAGAGCAATCCAGTTAGTCCCACTCCCCGCTCTTTCCCCATATCCCTGTCAGTTTTTCTCCTTCAAGTTTTTACCCAATTTCCTTTTGAAGGCTACGACTGGCTTTGTATCCACCGCCCTATCAGGCACTGCATTCCACATCCTAAACATTCGTTGCGCAAAAAGGATTTTCCTCATGTCACCTCTGGTTCTTTTGCCAATCAACTTAAATTGGTGTCCTCTCGTTATCGATCCTTCAGCCCCTGGAAACAGATTCTCTTTCTTTACTCTATCTAAACCCTTCACGATTTTAAACACCTCCATCACATCTCCCCTTAGCTTTCTCTGCTCTAAGGAGATCATCCCTAGCCTAGCTATGTAACTGTAATCCTTCAAAAATCACTGGAACCATTAAAATCATGCTCTTCATGACCTCAGGACGGCCAAAGCACTTTACAGGCAATGAAGTACTTTCGGAGTGTAATGTAGGAAACATGGAGCCAATTTGCAGAGCAAGTTCCAACAAAAAAGACCAAAGAAACTGGCTTTATTGATATTGGTTCTTCAAATAATGAACCAGCGAGGAGCTGAGCCTTACCCCCACTCCAGCCCAGAATTCAGGCTGACCCTCCCAGAGCAGTACTGAGGGAGAGCCGCACTGTCGGAGGGACAGAACTGAGGGAGTGCCGCACTGTCGGAGGGGCAGTACTGAGGGAGTGCCGCACTGTCGGAGGGGCAGTACTGAGGGAGCGCCGCACTGTCGGAGGGGCAGTACTGAGGGAGCGCCGCACTGTCGGAGGGACAGAACTGAGGGAGTGCCGCACTGTCGGAGGGGCAGTACTGAGGGAGCGCCGCACTGTCGGAGGGACAGAACTGAGGGAGTGCCGCACTGTCGGAGGGGTAGTACTGAGGGAGTGCCGCACTGTCGGAGGGGCAGTACTGAGGGAGCGCCGCACTGTCGGAGGGGCAGTACTGAGGGAGCGCCGCACTGAGGGAGGGGCAGTACTGAGGGAGCGCCGCACTGTTGGAGTGGCAGTACTGAGGGAGCGCCGCACTGTCGGAGGGGCAGTACTGAGGGAGCGCCGCACTGAGGGAGGAGCAGTATTGAGGGAGCGCCGCAATGAGGGAGGGGCAGTACTGAGGGAGGGGCAGTACTGAGGGAGTGCCGCACTGAGGGAGAGGCAGTACCGAGGGAGCGCCGCACTGTCGGAGGGGCAGTACTGAGGGAGCGCCGCACTGTCGGAGGGGCTGTACCGAGGGAGCGCCGCACTGTCGGAGGGGCAGTACTGAGGGAGCGCCGCACTGTCGGAGGGGCAGTACTGAGGGAGCGCCGCACTGTCGGAGGGGCAGTACTGAGGGAGCGCCGCACTGTCGGAGGGGCAGTACTGAGGGAGCGCCGCACTGTCGGGGGGGGGGGGGGGGCAGTACTGAGGGAGTGCCGTACTGAGGGAGGGGCAGTACTGAGGGAGTGCCGCACTGAGGGAGTGCCGCACTGAGGGAGAGGCAGTACTGAGGGAGTGCCGTACTGAGGGAGGGGCAGTACTGAGGGAGTGCCGCACTGTGGGAGGGGCAGTACTGAGGGAGCGCTGCACTGAGGGAGTGCCGTACTGAGGGAGCGCCGCACTGTGGGAGGGCCAGTACTGAGGGAGTGCCGCACTGTCATAGGTGCTATCTTCTGGATGAGTCATTAAACCATGAGCCTGTCTACCTGTTCAAGTGGACAAAGATGCTACGGCGCTATTCCAAGACAGGAGTTCTGCTGTTGTGGCCGACATTTATCCCTGAACCAACATCACCACAAACAGATTATTCATTCATTTGCTGTTTCTGGGATCTTACTGTGCACAAATTGGCTGCCATGTTTGGCTTCACGAGTCATTTATTGGACACGAAGCAGTCGGGCCAGCCTGGGAATGTGGGACGATGCTACAGAAATGTCAATCCGTTCTTTTTCTAAAAGCTTACCCACAACGGTGGTCCGGGTAACTGTCCGACAATATCCAGGCTTAGGCCGAGCTGCCCAGGGCTGGATAAATACTGGGAACGGTTAGCCCAGGGAGCCTTGGCCAGCACCGTTACCATCACTTTCCTGGCTGTATGGTGGAGTTTCCCAGGCACGGCCCACCTCCATGTCCAGAGGGTTCAGGGCCATCATGGGGAGCTCAAAGTGACCACTGGACAGCCCCTGCACTCTGATCCGTGCGCACAGTGGGCCCACTGAACAAGACGTCCCTTTACTCACAGCTCTCCGCACACTCGGCTGCCTCACTGGAGTATTTATTTGATTTTTGTACAAGTTTCATTAAAATTTCACAATCAAAAGAAACACACCAACAAGCCCAGCAAATAACCCGTCCACCTTGCTCAGGAACACTCAGTAACAGCAAATACACCCAGTCCCCACCCCCCGGGACAGACACTGTGCCCGAGTCACTCCCCACCCCCCGGGAAAGACACTGTGCCCGAGTCACTCCCCACCCCCCGGGACAGACACTGTGCCCGAGTCACTCCCCACCCCCCGGGAAAGACACTGTGCCCCAGTCACTCCCCACCCCCCGGGACAGACACTGTGCCCGAGTCACTCCCCACCCCCCGGGACAG
Source organism: Somniosus microcephalus (assembly GCF_052327205.1). Classification (NCBI taxonomy): domain Eukaryota; kingdom Metazoa; phylum Chordata; class Chondrichthyes; order Squaliformes; family Somniosidae; genus Somniosus; species Somniosus microcephalus. The sequence continues at coordinate 5,139,493 of NC_141007.1, forward strand.
ACACTGTGCCCGAGTCACTCCCCACCCCCCGGGAAAGACACTGTGCCCCAGTCACTCCCCACCCCCTGGGACAGACACTGTGCCCCAGTCACTCCCCACCCCCCGGGACAGACACTGTGCCCGAGTCACTCCCCACCCCCTGGGACAGACACTGTGCCCGAGTCACTCCCCACCCCCCGGGAAAGACACTGTGCCCCAGTCACTCCCCACCCCCCGGGACAGACACTGTGCCCCAGTCACTCCCCACCCCCCGGGACAGACACTGTGCCCGAGTCACTCCCCACCCCCCGGGACAGACACTGTGCCCCAGTCACTCCCCACCCCCCGGGACAGACACTGTGACCCAGTCACTCCCCACCCCCTGGGACAGACACTGTGCCCGAGTCACTCCCCACCCCCCGGGACAGACACTGTGCCCGAGTCACTCCCCACCCCCCGGGAAAGACACTGTGCCCGAGTCACTCCCCACCCCCCGGGACAGACACTGTGCCCGAGTCACTCCCCACCCCCCGGGACAGACACTGTGCCCGAGTCACTCCCCACCCCCCGGGAAAGACACTGTGCCCGAGTCACTCCCCACCCCCCGGGAAAGACACTGTGCCCCAGTCACTCCCCACCCCCCGGGACAGACACTGTGCCCGAGTCACTCCCCACCCCCTGGGACAGACACTGTGCCCGAGTCACTCCCCACCCCCCGGGACAGACACTGTGCCCCAGTCACTCCCCACCCCCTGGGACAGACACTGTGCCCCAGTCACTCCCCACCCCCTGGGACAGACACTGTGCCCCAGTCACTCCCCACCCCCTGGGACAGACACTGTGCCCGAGTCACTCCCCACCCCCCGGGAAAGACACTGTGCCCGAGTCACTCCCCACCCCCCGGGACAGACACTGTGCCCGAGTCACTCCCCACCCCCCGGGACAGACACTGTGCCCGAGTCACTCCCCACCCCCCGGGACAGACACTGTGCCCGAGTCACTCCCCACCCCCCGGGAAAGACACTGTGCCCCAGTCACTCCCCACCCCCTGGGACAGACACTGTGCCCCAGTCACTCCCCACCCCCCGGGACAGACACTGTGCCCGAGTCACTCCCCACCCCCTGGGACAGACACTGTGCCCGAGTCACTCCCCACCCCCCGGGAAAGACACTGTGCCCCAGTCACTCCCCACCCCCCGAGACAGACACTGTGCCCCAGTCACTCCCCACCCCCCGGGACAGACACTGTGCCCGAGTCACTCCCCACCCCCCGGGAAAGACACTGTGCCCCAGTCACTCCCCACCCCCCGGGACAGACACTGTGCCCGAGTCACTCCCCACCCCCTGGGACAGACACTGTGCCCGAGTCACTCCCCACCCCCCGGGAAAGACACTGTGCCCCAGTCACTCCCCACCCCCTGGGACAGACACTGTGCCCCAGTCACTCCCCACCCCCCGGGACAGACACTGTGCCCGAGTCACTCCCCACCCCCCGGGACAGACACTGTGCCCGAGTCACTCCCCACCCCCTGGGACAGACACTGTGCCCGAGTCACTCCCCACCCCCTGGGACAGACACTGTGCCCCAGTCACTCCCCACCCCCCGGGACAGACACTGTGCCCGAGTCACTCCCCACACCCTGGGACAGACACTGTGTCAGAGTCACTCCCCACCCCCTGGGACAGACACTGTGCCCGAGTCACTCCCCACCCCCCCGGGACAGACACTGTGCCCGAGTCACTCCCCACCCCCCCGGGACAGACACTGTGCCCGAGTCACTCCCCACCCCCTGGGACAGACACTGTGCCCGAGTCACTCCACACCCCCTGGGACAGACACTGTGCCCGAGTCACTCCCCACCCCCCGGGACAGACACTGTGCCCCAGTCACTCCCCACCCCCCGGGACAGACACTGTGCCCGAGTCACTCCCCACCCCCTGGGACAGACACTGTGCCCGAGTCACTCCCCACCCCCCGGGACAGACACTGTGCCCGAGTCACTCCCCACCCCCCGGGACAGACACTGTGCCCGAGTCACTCCCCACCCCCCGGGACAGACACTGTGCCCGAGTCACTCCCCACCCCCCGGGACAGACACTGTGCCCGAGTCACTCCCCACCCCCCAGGACAGACACTGTGCCCGAGTCACTCCCCACCCCCCGGGACAGACACTGTGCCCGAGTCACTCCCCACCCCCCGGGACAGACACTGTGCCCCAGTCACTCCCCACCCCCCGGGACAGACACAGTCTCTGCACAGTTTATTTTACACGGTCACTGTAAAGCAATCCACACTTTGAACTCCGATGACGATACAGTTCCGTTCCCTTCAGCGTGGGTTGCTGGTTTATTCTTCTGCTGGATCTTTGAGGACAGATTGGCATCTGCGAGGGTGGAAAGTGACAATTTGCACACTGCCAATGTGGACAGCCCGCAGTCTCCCGGCTCAATGGCCGATCTGTGCAGAGTCTCACCACCACCTGTAGTGGGCAAAGGCTCGATTAGCCTCGGCCATTTTGTGAAGGTCGTGTTTCCTCTTCACCACATTGCCCTCGTTATGAAACGCAGCGAGCAGCTCCTGGGACAGCTTCTCGTCCATGTGAGTGCGCCGGTGCCGGTTCTCACGGCATTCAGTAATTAACCATTTCATGGCCAGGAAACGCCGCCGGCTATCCTTAAGAGGTGTCGGAACCTGTAACAAAAAGTAAATAAAAATAACTGTGGCTCCACCGGTGAACCAGCGAGGAGCTGAGACTCACCCCTACTCCAAAGACTCAAGCTCATAACACAGGCCCACCCTCCTAGGGCGGTACCGAGGGAGCGCCGCGCTGTCGGAGGGGCGGTACCGAGGGAGCGCCGCGCTGTCGGAGGGGCGGTACCGAGGGAGCGCCGCGCTGTCGGAGGGGCGGTACCGAGGGAGCGCCGCGCTGCCGGAGGGGCGGTACCGAGGGAGCGCCGCGCTGTCGGAGGGGCGGTACCGAGGGGGCGCCGCGCTGCCGGAGGGGCGGTACCGAGGGAGCACCGTGCTGCTGGAGGGGCGGTACTGAGGGAGCGCCGCGCTGTCGGCGGGGCAGTACCGAGGGAGCACCGCAGTGTCGAAGGGGCGGTACCGAGGGAGCGCCGCCCTGTCGGAGTCGCTGTCTTTCAGATGAGACTTTAAACCGAGGTCCCGTCTGCTCTCTCAGGTGGATGTAAGAGATCTCACGGCACTATTTGAAGAGGAGCAGGGGGAGTTCTCCCTGGTGTCCTGGGCCAATATTTATCCCTCAACCAACATTGCTAAAAACAGATTATCTGGTCATTATCAAATTGCTGTTTGTGGGATCTTGCTGAGCACAAATTGTCTGCCGCGTTTCCTACATTACAACAGTGACTACACTTCAAAAGTATTTCATTGGCTGTAAAGCGCTTTGGGACGTCCTGAGGTTGTGAAAGGCGCTATAGAAATGCAAGTCTTTCTTTCACAAACAAGAAACTGGTGGGTTCAATCCCTGGCGTGGGGCGACACTGGGGCAACACAGCAGGCCTCAGTGACCGAGGCTTGTGGTGAGAAGAGAACGGGCCAGAATTCATATTGCTGAACTTTGCTGGAAGCATCTGACTGCCCACAGGTGGTGTGTGTGTACACTTGTATACAAGTGTGCGCGCGCACACCGGCTGCATTCATGTACACGCATGTATATAAATGTGTGCATGTACATGTGTGCACCAGTCAAGAAAGAGCAGGATCACCCGGGGCAGACAGGGACTGGACAGTCTGGCAACACTTGCTGTCTAGACTCAGCCTGGCAACACTTGCTGTCTAGACTCAGCCTGGCAACACTTGCTGTCTAGACTCAGCCTGGCAACACTTGCTGTCTAGACTCAGCCTGGCAACACTTGCTGTCTAGACTCAGCCTGGCAACACTTGCTGTCTAGACTCAGCCTGGCAACACTTGCTGTCTAGACTCAGCCTGGCAACACTTGCTGTCTAGACTCAGCCTGGCAACACTTGCTGTCTAGACTCAGCCTGGCAACACTTGCTGTCTAGACTCAGCCTGGCAACACTTGCTGTCTAGACTCAGCCTGGCAACACTTGCTGTCTAGACTTGCACCTGAAGAATGGCCACTTGTGCAGGGTTCAAAGGGTGGCTGGGGTGTGCCAGACTAACTCAGAGTAAGACGCAGGGCCAGGGGCACGGAGCACAGGAGAGGCAAGAGACAAACTAAAACCAAAGAACAGGATGACAAACGGCATTGTGTGCCCAATGGCAGTGGACAGGCGCACCTGGTAAGACTTGCCCCCTCGCTGTATGCTGCTTAACCCAATGACAGGCTGACAGTTTTCCAGAGCTTGGTGGAAGATCTTGTGCGGGTTACACTCGATGACGTCCTTCTCAGACTCTGGGGCCTTGTGGTAACGTTCAATCTGCTTCCGTTTAATGGCTTCAAAAGTCTAGGGAACACAACCATCTCATTAGGCCAGACCACACAATAACTTCGCTCAAGTCTCCTGGGTTCCCCACATTGTCCTCCAACAGCAATGGGCACAGAGCACTGGCACTTCACAAACCCCCAACCTCATTAAAATATGAAAGCAGAACCAGCCGGCACATCGGCGAAGGGGCAGCTCCCATCCACACCTGGCACAGCAACATTACAGAGGTACAGAATGGGTTGCAGCCTGGGAGAGCTCCCACACCACTGCGACTGGAAAAAGCATCCAGCACAACCATATATTCTGGGGTAGTATTGGTGGGTACAGGTCTGTCAGTGTATAACACTGGGGTACAGTACTGATGGGTACAGGTCTGTCAGTGTATAACACTGGGGTACAGTACTGGTGGGGACAGGTCTGTCAGTGTATAACACTGGGGTACAGTACTGATGGGTACAGGTCTGTCAGTGTATAACACTGGGGTACAGTACTGGTGGGGACAGGTCTGTCACTGTATAACACTGGGGTACAGTACTGATGGGTACAGGTCTGTCAGTGTATAACACTGGGGTACAGTACTGATGGGTACAGGTCTGTCAGTGTATAACACTGGGGTACAGTACTGGTGGGGACAGGTCTGTCAGTGTATAACACTGGGGTACAGTACTGATGGGTACAGGTCTGTCAGTGTATAACACTGGGGTACAGTACTGGTGGGGACAGGTCTGTCACTGTATAACACTGGGGTACAGTACTGATGGGTACAGGTCTGTCAGTGTATAACACTGGGGTACAGTACTGATGGGTACAGGTCTGTCAGTGTATAACACTGGGGTACAGTACTGGTGGGGACAGGTCTGTCAGTGTATAACACTGGGGTACAGTACTGGTGGGTACAGGTCTGTCACTGTATAACACTGGGGTACAGTACTGGTGGGTACAGGTCTGTCACTGTATAACACTGGGGTACAGTACTGGTGGGTACAGGCCTGTCACTGTAACACTGGGGTACAGTACTGGTGGGTACAGGTCTGTCACTGTATAACACTGGGGTACAGTACTGGTGGGTACAGGTCTGTCACTGTATAACACTGGGGTACAGTACTGGTGGGTACAGGTCTGTCACTATGACATTGGGGTACAGTACTGGTGGGTACAGGCCTGTCGCTGTATAACACTGGGGTACAGTACTGGTGGGTACAGGTCTGTCACTGTATAACACTGGGGTACAGTACTGGTGGGTACAGGCCTGTCGCTGTATAACACTGGGGTGCAGTACTGGTGGGTACAGGTCTGTCACTGTATAACACGGGTGCAGTACTGGTGGGTACAGGTCTGTCACTGTCTAACACTGGGGTACTGTGCTGGTGGGTACAGGTCTGTCACTGTATAACACGGATACAGTACTGGTGGGTACAGGTCTGTCACTGTGTAACACTGGGGTACTGTGCTGGTGGGTACAGGTCTGTCATTGTATAACACTGGGGTACAGTACGGGTCTGTCGCTGTATAACACTGGGGTACAGTACTGGTGGGTACAGGTCTGTCGCTGTATAACACTGGGGTACAGTACTGGTGGGTACAGGTCTGTCACTGTATAACACTGGGGTACAGTACTGGTGGGTACGGGTCTGTCACTATAACACGGGTACAGTACTGGTGGGTACAGGTCTGTCACTGTATAACACTGGGGTACAGTACTGGTGGGTACAGGTCTGTAACTGTATAACACTGGGTTACAGTACTGGTGGGTACGGGTCTGTCACTGTATAACACTGGGGTACAGTACTGGTGGGTACAGGTCTGTCACTGTATTACACGGGTACAGTACTGGTGGGTACAGGTCTGTCACTATAACACTGGGGTACAGTACTGGTGGGTACAGATCTGTCGCTGTATAACACTGGGGTACAGTACTGGTGGGTACAGGTCTGTCAGTGTATAACACTGGGGTACAGTACTGGTGGGGACAGGTCTGTCAGTGTATAACACTGGGGTACAGTACTGGTGGGGACAGGTCTGTCCCTGTATAACACTGGGGTACAGTACTGGTGGGTACAGGTCTGTCAGTGTATAACACTGGGGTACAGTACTGGTGGGTACAGGTCTGTCACTGTATAACACTGGGGTACAGTACTGGTGGGTACAGGTCTGTCACTGTATAACATTGGGGTACAGTACTGGTGGGTACAGGTCTGTCACTGTATAACACTGGGGTACTGTGCTGGTGGGTACAGGTCTGTCACTGTATAACACTGGGGTACAGTACTGGTGGGTACAGGTCTGTCACTGTGTAACACTGGGGTACAGTACTGGTGGGTACGGGTCTGTCACTGTATAACACTGGGGTACAGTACTGATGGGTACAGGTCTGTCACTGTATAACACTGGGGTACTGTGCTGGTGGGTACAGGTCTGTCACTGTATAACACTGGGGTACAGTACTGATGGGTACAGGTCTGTCACTGTGTAACACTGGGGTACAGTACTGGTGGGTACGGGTCTGTCACTGTATAACACTGGGGTACAGTACTGGTGGGTACAGGTCTGTCACTGTATAACACTGGGGTACAGTACTGTGGGGTACAGGTCTGTCACTGTATAACACTGGGGTACAGTATTGGTGGGTACAGGTCTGTGTGGTAAACCACTGTTTGTATTCCTGTTTGTCCTGTTTGTATTCCACTGTGTACATGCCTGGACATGCCTCGGCTGACTCCTCCCACAGGTCCTCGTATAAAGGTGACTGCTCCCCAGCCCTTGGTATCCTGGACCGGTCGACCACTCGAGGCAGACCTCCATTCTGTTGTTAATAAAAGCCTTTGGTTACTCTTCTAACTCTCAGTCTATTATGAGTAATTGATAGCGCATCAGTCTGTCACTGTGTAACACTGGGGTACTGTGCTGGTGGGTACAGGTCTGTCACTGTATAGCACTGGGGTACAGTACTGGTGGGTACGGGTCTGTCACTATATAACACTGGGGTACAGTACTGGTGGGTACAGGTCTGTCACTGTATAACACTGGGGTACAGTACTGGTGGGTACAGGCCTGTCGCTGTATAACACTGGGGTGCAGTACTGGTGGGTACAGGTCTGTCACTGTATAACACTGGGCTGCAGTACTGGTGGGTACAGGTCTGTCACTGTGTAACACTGGGGTACTGTGCTGGTGGGTACAGGTCTGTCACTGTATAACACGGATACAGTACTGGTGGGTACAGGTCTGTCACTGTGTAACACTGTGGTACAGTACTGGTGGGTACAGGTCTGTCACTGTATAACACTGGGGTACAGTACTGGTGGGTACAGGTCTGTCACTGTATAACACTGGGTTACAGTACTGGTGGGTACAGGTCTGTCACTGTGTAACACTGGGGTACTGTGCTGGTGGGTACAGGTCTGTCATTGTATAACACTGGGGTACAGTACTGGTGGGTACGGGTCTGTCGCTGTATAACACTGGGGTACAGTACTGGTGGGTACAGGTCTGTCACTGTGTAACACTGGGGTACAGTACTGGTGGGTACAGGTCTGTCGCTGTATAACACTGGGGTACAGTACTGGTGGGTACGGGTCTGTCGCTGTATAACACTGGGGTACAGTACTGGTGGGTACAGGTCTGTCGCTGTATAACACTGGGGTACAGTACTGGTGGGTACAGGTCTGTCACTGTATAACACTGGGGTACAGTACTGGTGGGTACAGGTTTGTCACTGTATAACACGGGTACAGTACTGGTGGGTACAGGTCTGTCAGTGTGTAACATTGGGGTACAGTACTGGTGGGTACAAGTCTGTCACTGTATAACACTGGGGTACAGTACTGGTGGGTACAGGTCTGTCACTGTATAACACTGGGGTACAGTACTGGTGGGTACAGGTCTGTCACTAACTGGGGTACAGTACTGGTGGGTACAGGTCTGTCACTGTATAACACTGGGGTACAGTACTGGTGGGTACAGCTCTGTCACTGTGTAACACTGGGGTACAGTACTGGTGGGTACAGGTCTGTCACTATAACACGGGTACAGTACTGGTGGGTACAGGTCTGTCACTGTATAACACGGGTACAGTACTGGTGGGTACAGGTCTGTCACTATAACACTGGGGTACAGTACTGGTGGGTACAGGTCTGTCACTGTGTAACACTGGGGTACAGCGCCATCTCTGGTCGTGAAAGCGAAGTAAGGGGATGAGTAAGAACATCAGATTGAAATGTGTTGGTTTAAGGGTGATTCATAGAATGGTTACAGCACCGAAGGCGGCCATTCGGCCCATCGAGCCCGTGCCGGCTCTCTGCAAGAGCACTAGTGCGGAAAAGATTTGCGAGAATGATTCCAGGAATGAGGGACTTCAGTTACGTTGATAGACTGGAGAAGCTGGGGTTGTTCTCCTTTGGGCAGAGAAGATTGAGAGGAGATTTGATCGAGGTGTTCAAAATCATCAGGGGTCTGGACAGAGCAGATAGAGAAACTGTTCCCATTGGCGGAAGGGTCGAGAACCATTCCCCGGAGATCTCCCGTTCTCCCTCGTTCCCCGGAGATCTCCCGTTCTCCCTCGTTCCCCGGAGATCTCCCGTTCTCCCTCGTTCCCCGGAGATCTCCCGTTCTCCCTCGTTCCCCGGAGATCTCCCGTTCTCCCTCGTTCCCCGGAGATCTCCCGTTCTCCCTCGTTCCCCGGAGATCTCCCGTTCTCCCTCGTTCCCCGGAGATCTCCCGTTCTCCCTCGTTCCCCGGAGATCTCCCGTTCTCCCTCGTTCCCCGGAGATCTCCCGTTCTCCCTCGTTCCCCGGAGATCTCCCGTTCTCCCTCGTTCCCCGGAGATCTCCCGTTCTCCCTCGTTCCCCGGAGATCTCCCGTTCTCCCTCGTTCCCCGGAGATCTCCCGTTCTCCCTCGTTCCCCAGAGATCTCCCGTTCTCCCTCGTTCCCGAGATCTCCTGTTCTCCCTCGTTCCCCAGAGATCTCCCGTTCTCCCTCGTTCCCCAGAGATCTCCTGTTCTCCCTCGTTCCCGAGATCTCCTGTTCTCCCTCGTTCCCCAGAGATCTCCCGTTCTCCCTCGTTCCCCAGAGATCTCCTGTTCTCCCTCGTTCCCGAGATCTCCCGTTCTCCCTCGTTCCCCAGAGATCTCCCGTTCCCCGGAGATCTCCCGTTCTCCCTCGTTCCCCGGAGATCTCCCGTTCTCCCTCGTTCCCCGGAGATCTCCCGTTCTCCCTCGTTCCCCGGAGAGATCTCCTGTTCTCCCTCGTTCCCCAGAGATCTCCCGTTCCCCGGAGATCTCCCGTTCTCCCTCGTTCCCCGGAGATCTCCCGTTCTCCCTCGTTCCCCAGAGATCTCCCGTTCTCCCTCGTTCCCCGGAGATCTCCCGTTCTCCCTCGTTCCCCGGAGATCTCCCGTTCTCCCTCGTTCCCCGGAGATCTCCCGTTCTCCCTCGTTCCCCAGAGATCTCCCGTTCTCCCTCGTTCCCCAGAGATCTCCCGTTCTCCCTCGTTCCCCAGAGATCTCCCGTTCTCCCTCGTTCCCCGGAGATCTCCCGTTCTCCCTCGTTCCCCAGAGATCTCCCGTTCCCCAGAGATCTCCCGTTCTCCCTCGTTCCCCAGAGATCTCCCATTCTCCCTCGTTCCCCGGAGATCTCCCGTTCTCCCTCGTTCCCCAGAGATCTCCCGTTCCCCGGAGATCTCCCGTTCTCCCTCGTTCCCCAGAGATCTCCCGTTCTCCCTCGTTCCCCAGAGATCTCCCGTTCTCCCTCGTTCCCCGGAGAGATCTCCCGTTCTCCCTCGTTCCCCAGAGATCTCCCGTTCCCCGGAGATCTCCCGTTCTCCCTCGTTCCCCGGAGATCTCCCGTTCCCCGGAGATCTCCCGTTCTCCCTCGTTCCCCAGAGATCTCCCGTTCTCCCTCGTTCCCCGGAGAGATCTCCCGTTCTCCCTCGTTCCCCAGAGATCTCCCGTTCCCCGGAGATCTCCCGTTCTCCCTCGTTCCCCGGAGATCTCCCGTTCTCCCTCGTTCCCCGGAGATCTCCCGTTCTCCCTCGTTCCCCGGAGATCTCCCGTTCTCCCTCGTTCCCCGGAGATCTCCCGTTCTCCCTCGTTCCCCGGAGATCTCCCGTTCTCCCTCGTTCCCCGGAGATCTCCCGTTCTCCCTCGTTCCCCGGAGATCTCCCGTTCTCCCTCGTTCCCCGGAGATCTCCCGTTCTCCCTCGTTCCCCGGAGATCTCCCGTTCTCCCTCGTTCCCCGGAGATCTCCCGTTCTCCCTCGTTCCCCGGAGATCTCCCGTTCTCCCTCGTTCCCCGGAGATCTCCCGTTCTCCCTCGCTCCCCGGAGATCTCCCGTTCTCCCTCGTTCCCCGGAGATCTCCCATTCCCCGGAGATCTCCCGTTCTCCCTCGTTCCCCGGAGATCTCCCGTTCTCCCTCGTTCCCCGGAGATCTCCCGTTCTCCCTCGTTCCCCGGAGATCTCCCGTTCTCCCTCGTTCCCCAGAGATCTCCCGTTCTCCCTCATTCCCCAGAGATCCCGTTCTCCCTCATTCCCCAGAGATCCCGTTCTCCCTCATTCCCCAGAGATGCCGTTCTCCCTCATTCCCCAGAGATGCTGTTCTCCCTCATTCCCCACAGAGTCTGTTACAGGTATGGCAGGGCAGCTCACACCGTGGAATGCACATCCTGTGCCATGTGGGAAGTCCTGGACACCTCCCGTGGTCTGGACGACCACATGTGCAGGAAGTGTCGCCAGCTACAGCAGCTCGAGCACCGGGTTACGGAGCTTGAGCGGTGGCTGCAGTCACTGCTGTGCATCCGCGAGGCTGAGAGCTACGTGGATAGCACGTTTCGGGAGGTGGTCACCCCGCAGCTTAAGAGTGTGCAGGCAAAGAGGGAATGGGTGACCGTCAGACAAAAGAGGACCACCAGGCAGGTAGTGCAGGAGCACATCTTGCTCACCAACCAGTATTCGGTGCTGAGTACTGGTGAGGGCAATGGTTCCTCTGGGGAGTGCAGTCAGAGCCAAGTCCACAGCACCATGGAGGGCTCAGCTGCACAGGCGGGGTGGGGGGGAAGAGGAGAGGGAGAGCAATAGTGATAGGGGATTCAATAGTTAGGGGAGCAGACAGGCGTTTCTGCGGCCGCAGACGTGACTCCAGGATGGTATGTTGCCTCCCTGGTTCCAGAGTCAAGGATGTCACTGAACGGCTGCAGGGTGAACAGCCAGAAGTCGTGGTCCATATCGGTACCAACGACATAGGTAGGAAGAGGGATGAGATCCTGGAGGCAGAGTTTAGGGAGCTAGGAAAGAGGTTAAAAAGCAGGACCTCAAAAGGTAGTAATCTCCAGATTACTACCAGTGAGTACAGAAATAGGAAGATAGAGCAGATGAATGCGTGGCTGGAGAGATGGTGTAGGAGGGGGGGCTTTAGATTCCTGAGGAATTGGAAACGTATCTGGGGGAGGTGGGACCTCTACAAGCCAGACGGGTTGCACCACAACGAGAACGGGACCAATATCCTCGCGGGAGGGTTTTCTAGTGCTGTTGGGGATGGTTTAAACTAGCTTGGCAGGAGGATGGGAACCTAAGTATTGAGTCAATAGGGAGGGAAGAAAAACTGGAATTGGAAAACAAAAACATAGAAAGTAAATTGGAAGGACAGAGGAATCAAGGGCTAGATAGTAGTCAACAAGGAGGTTTGCCTGTACTAAATGGTATATACTTCAATGCAAGGAGTATAGCGAACAAGGCAGAGGAGCTGAGGACACAGGTAGATACTTGGGACTATGATATTATAGCTATTACAGAGACGTGGCTGAATGAGGGGCAGGTGTGGCAGCTCAACATTCCTGGTTACAGGATTTTCAGATGAGATAGAGAGGGAGGTAAAAAGGGAGGGGGGGGGTCGCGGTATTGATTAAAGAAACTATTACAGCTGTGAGGAGAGATGATATGTTGGAGGGATCATCAAACGAGGCCATATGGGTCGAATTGAAAACAAAAAAGGGGTGATCACACTGCTGGGAGTGTACGACAGACCCCCAAACAGTGAGAGGGAGATAGAAGAACAAATATGTGGACAAATTTCTGAGAACTGCAAAAACTATAGGGCAGTAATAGTAGAGCATTTCAACTACCCCAATATTAACTGGGATAAAATTAGTGTGAAGGGTATAGAAGGTGCGGAATTCCTAAAATGCATCCAGGAAAACTTTTTTAGCCAGTGTGTAGCAAACCCAACAAGGGAGGGGGCAGTTCTGGACTTAGTTTTAGGGAATGAAGCTGGGCAGGTAGAAGGCGTATCAGTGGGGGAGAATTTGGTGCTAGTGACCATAATTCTGTTAGATTTAAGGTAGTTATGGAAAAGGACAAGGATAGACCAGAAATAAAAATTCTAAATTGTGGAAAAGCAAATTTTGCTAAGCTCAGAGGGGATTTAGCCATAGTGGACTGGAAACAGCTACTTGAAGGTAAATCAGTGTCAGAGCAGTGGGGGGCATTCAAGGAGGAGATCCGGAGGGTTCAGACCAAATATGTACCCTTAAAGAAAAAAGGTGGGACTAACAAACCTAGAGCCCCCTGGATATCTAGGGACATACAGGGTAGGATAAAGAAAAAAAGGTATGACAGATACCGAGGGCTAAATACTCCAGAATCTTTAGAGTAGTACAGAAAGTGTAGGGGTGCAATTAAAAAGGATATTAGGTAAGCAGAGAGAGCATGAAAAATTCTTGGCAAGTAAAATCAAGGAAAACCCAAAGATGTTTTATAAATATATTAAGAGTAAGAGGATAACTAAAGAAAGGGTAGGGCCTATTAGAGATCATGAGGGTAATCTGTGTGTGGAGGCGGGAGACGTCGGTCGGGTTCTTAATGAATACTTTGTGTCTGTTTTCACAAAGGAGAGGGGCGAAGCAGACATTGCTATCTGGGGAGGAGTGTGAAATATTAGATGAAATAAACATAGTGAGAGAGGAAGTATTAAGAGGTTCAGCAGCTTTAAAAGTGGATAAATCCCCAGGCCCGGATGAAATGTATCCCAGGATGTTAAGCAAAGCAAAAGAGGAAATAGCAGAGGCCCTGACCATCATTTTTCAATCCTCTCTGGCTTCAGGTGAGGTGCCGGAGGACTGGAGGACTGCTAATGTGGTACCCTTGTTTAAAAAGGGAGAAAAGGATAGACCAAGTAATTACAGGCCAGTCAGCCTAACCTCGGTGGTGGGGAAATTATTGGAAAGAATTCTGAAGGACAGGATAAATCTTCATTTAGAAAGACACGGATTAATCAAGGATAGTCAGCATGGATTTGTTAAGGGAAGGTCGTGTCTGACAAACTTGATTGAATTTTTTGAGGAGGTAACAAGGAGGGTAGATGAGGGTAGTGCGTTTGATGTAGTGTATATGGACTTTAGCAAGGCTTTTGATAAGGTTCCACATGGCAGACTGGTCACGAAGTTAAAAGCCCATGGGATCCAGGGCAAAGTGTCAAGTTGGATTCAAAACTGGCTCAGAGACAGGAAGCAGAGGGTAATGGTTGATGGGTGTTTTTGTGACTGGAAGGCTGTTTCCAGTGGGGTTCCGCAGGGCTCAGTACTAGGTCCCTTGCTTTTTGTGGTATATATCAATGATCAAGACTTGAATATATTGGGTATGATTAAGAAGTTTGCAGATGATACTAAAATCGGCTGTGTGGTTGATACTGAAGAAGGAAGCTGTAGACTGCAGGAAGATATCAATAAATTGGTCAGGTGGGCAGAACAGTGGCAAATGGAATTCAATCCGGAGAAGTGTGAGGTAATGCATTTGGGGAGGGCTAACAAGGAAAGGGAATACACATTAAATGGTAGGACACGGAGTAGTGTAGAGGAACAGAGACCTTGGAGTGCATGTCCACAGATCCCTGAAGGTAGCAGGCCAGGTAGATAAGGTGGTTAAGAAGGCATACGGAATGCTTGCCTTTATTAGCCGTGGCATAGAATACAAGAGCAGGGGGGGTTATGCTTCAACTGTATAAAACACTAGTTAGGCCTCAGCTAGAGTACTGCGTGCAGTTCTGGTCACCACATTACAGGAAAGATGTGATTGCACTAGAGAGGGTACAGAGGAGATTTACAAGGATGTTGCTGGGAGTAGAGAATCTGAGCTATGAGGAAAGACTGGATAGGCTGGGTCTGTTTTCCTTGGAACAGAGGAAGCTGAGGGGAGACCTTATTGAGGTGTATAAAATTATGAGGGGCATAGATAAAGTGGATAGAAAGGACCTATTTCCCTTAGCAGAGGGGTCAAAAACCAGGGGGCACAGATTTAAAGTAATTGGGGGAAGGTTTAGAGGAGATTTGAGGGGAAATGTCTTCACCCAGAGGGTTGTGGGGGTCTGGAACTCACTGCCTGAAAGGGTGGTAGAGGCAGGAACCCTAACCACATTTAAAAAGTACTTGGATGTGCACTTGGGATGCTCCAACCTGCAGGGCTACGGACCAAGAGCTGGGAAGTGGGATTAGGCTGGATAGCTCTTTGTTGGCCGGCGCGGACACGATGGGCCGAAATGGCCTCCTTCCGTGCTGTAACTTTCTATGATTCTATGAGATCCCGTTCTCCCTGTGGTAAACCACTGTAGTTCACTGTGTTCACTTGTTGTTGTTGTTGTTGTTGTCGTTCACTCTTGTTTCACTGTTATGTCTGACTATGCCTCAGCTGACTCCGCCCTCAGCTACCGAGTATAAGGACGGCCGCATGGCAGCTCCTGGCATTCGGTCGTCCACTAGAGGCATAGTCCTGATCTGTCTGAAGTGCAATTCAGTAGTTAATAAAAGCCTGTCGTTCTGAACTCTGCTCAGCCTCTTATTAGAATTGATAGCGCATCAATTTTATTAACTACTGAAAAAAAAAAAATAATAATAATAATAACGATGCTGCAGATACTTAAGATCAAGTGCCTGGAACTCGACCCGCAAGAACCAGACTCGACTGCTAAGTTCTCGCACTGGCTGAACTGTTTTGAGTCCTTTCTGGCTGCATCCGGCGAGACCGTCGCCGACAAGCTCAGGGTGCTGAATTCTAAAGTAAACCACCGAGCTTTTGCCCTTATCCGGGACGCTACGAGCTACCAGGGGGCTATCGACATTTTGAAGGAGCAATACGCATGCCCGGTCAACTATGTTTACGCAAGACATCTCCTGGGGTCTCGCAAACAACAGCCCGGGGAACCCACAGAAGCATACATACGGGCGCTGAAGGAACTCGGCCGAGCCTGCGAATGCAAGCAA
The DNA here is from genome assembly GCF_052327205.1 of Somniosus microcephalus. Classification (NCBI taxonomy): domain Eukaryota; kingdom Metazoa; phylum Chordata; class Chondrichthyes; order Squaliformes; family Somniosidae; genus Somniosus; species Somniosus microcephalus. The sequence continues at coordinate 5,155,132 of NC_141007.1, forward strand.
GTATCAGCCACGGAACATACGGAGGAGCTCATCCGTGACGCCCTCGTTGCGGGCCTCAGGTCCACTCACACACGGCAGCGACTGCTGGAAAGTAGCAAGCTCGACCTGAAGAAGGCGATTTCACTCACCCTTTCGTTGGACGTAGCCCACCGGAACATGGAGGCCTACTCCCCGGACCGCGCGGCCGCCTCATGGATGCCGCAGCCGCCGCCATCTTGGGACGCGGCGCTGCCACGGGCCCCGGCCTCAACTGCTGCAGCGATGTCCCGCCCGAGCCAGAAATGTTATTTCTGTGGCCAAACCAAACACCCCAGGGCGCGCTGCCCGGCGAAAAACGCGGTCTGCTCTGCCTGCGGTAAGAAGGGACACTACGCTGGCGTCTGCAGAAGTCAGAAGACCCCTACCTCCAGCAGCGCCGCGTGCGATTCGTGGGAGCGGCCATCTTGCCTTCCTCCAGCCTCGTGGGGATCGGGATCGTCATGGGCGCCGCCATTTTGTCCTTCTTCTCCGACGCCGCCATTTTGTCCGCCATTTTGCCAACGGGCCCCCGACTCACCCACCGCCGCCTCACCGGGGTTCTACAGCGACGCTCCCGACTCCACAGCGGCCTCCATTACGCTGGATCAATCCAGACCCCATCAGCTAGCCAGGTCCACGATGGACATCCAGGTAAATGGCCGCGCCACAACTTGCCTTTTTGATTCCGGGAGCACGGAGAGCTTCATACACCCTGATACGGTACGGCATTATTCCCTCTCGGTCCGGCCAACGCGTCATCGGATCTCCATGGCCTCAAAATCTCACTCAGCAGACGTCGGCGGCTACTGCGTAGTGACCCTCTCGGTGAAGGGCTCCGTTTATAAAAATGTAAAGCTATTCGTCCTGCCACATCTCTGCGCTGCCGTTCTGCTGGGGTTGGACTTTCATTGTCACTTTAAGAGCGTCACCTTGACATACGGTGGACCTCTTCCCCCGCTCACTGTCTGCAACCAGCAGTTTTTAAATTGCCCGCCGCGCCCCACCTGTAGTCTCTCCACCCTCAAAATCACCCCCCCCCCCTGTTCGCCAACCTCACCCGCGACTGCAAGCCTATCGCCACAAAGAGCAGGTGATACAGCACCGGGGACAGATCCTTCATAAGATCTGAGGTGACACGGCTCCTGAAAGAGGGGATTATTGAGGATAGTACCAGCCCCTGGCGAGCTCAGGTGGTAGTCGTTAAGACTGGCAACAAGCAGCGCCTGGTCATTGACTACAGCCAGACTATCAACAAGTACACCCAGTTGGACGCATACCCTCTTCCCCCGCATAGCCGACATGGTTAATAAGATAGCGCAATATCGCGTTTTCTCGACCATTGACCTCAAGGCAGCATATCACCAAATCCCTATCCGCCCTGAGGACCGCCAGTACACAGCTTTCGAGGCAAACGGCCGTCTTTTTCACTTCCTCAGGGTTCCTTTCGGCGTCACCAACGGTGTCTCCGTCTTCCAGAGGGAGATGGACCGGATGGTCGACGAGAATGCGTTACAGGCCACGTTTCCCTACCTGGACAACGTGACCATCTGCGGCCATGACCTGCAGGACCATGACGCCAATCTTGATAAGTTCCTTCGCACGGCCCAACTCCTAAACCTCACGTACAAGGAAAAGTGCATATTCCGCACAGCCCGCCTCGCTATCCTTGGTTGCGTGGTGGAACACGGAGTCATCGGCCCTGACCCTGACCGGATGCGCCCATTGATGGAACTTCCCCTGCCCCACTGTCTCAAGGCCCTCAAAAGGTGCCTGGGCTTCTTTTCCTATTACGCCCAGTGGGTCCCTCATTATGCGGACAAAGCCCGTCCACTTATCAAGTCCACTTCCTTCCCCCTGACGGCGGAGGCCCGCTCAGCCTTTCACCGTATAAAAGACGACATTGCCAAGGCCACCATGCACTCGGTAGACGAGTCCATCCCCTTCCAGGTGGAGAGCGATGCATCCGACTTTGCCCTGGCCGCTACCCTTAACCAGGCGGGAAGACCCGTGGCCTTTTTTTCACGAACCCTCCAGGGCTCCGAACTCAGACACTCCTCTGTGGAAAAGGAGGCCCAGGCCATTGTGGAGGCGGTGCGCCACTGGCGGCACTACCTGGCTGGAAAACGATTTACCCTGCTTACTGACCAACGTTCAGTCGCTTTCATGTTCAACAACAAGCAGAGGGGCAAAATCAAAAATGACAAGATTTTGAGGTGGAGAATTGAACTTTCCACCTACAATTACGACATCTTGTACCGGCCCGGGAAACTCAACGAACCCTCAGATGCTCTATCGCGAGGCACATGCGCCACCGCGCAGATCGATAGACTACGGGGCCTCCACAACGACCTCTGCCACCCGGGGGTCACCAGGTTCTTCCATTTCATTAAAGGCCGCAACCTGCCTTACTCCATCGAGGAGGTCAGGACCATGACCAGGAGCTGCCCAGTCTGTGCAGAGTGCAAGCCACGCTTCTATACGCCTGACAGAGCAAACCTGATCAAGGCCACCCGCCCTTTTGAGCGCCTGAGTGTCGACTTTAAAGGGCCCCTCCCCTCCTCTGACCGTAATGTGTACTTCCTCAACATAGTTGATGAGTACTCCCGTTTCCCTTTCGCCATCCCCTGCCCGGACACGACCACCGCTACGGTCATTAAATGCCTGCACAACCTCTTTGCTCTGTTCGGTTTTCCCAGCTATATTCATAGCGACCGGGGCTCGTCCTTCATGAGCGACGAACTCAGTCAGTACCTGCTCATGAGAGGTATTGCCTCAAGCCGGACCACCAGCTACAACCCCCGGGGGAACGGACAGGTTGAAAGAGAAAACGCGACGGTTTGGAAGGCGGCCCTCCTAGCCTTAAAATCTAGGGGCCTTCCGACCTCCCGTTGGCAGGATGTCCTACCTGATGCGCTCCACTCCATCCGGTCACTGCTGTGTACGGCCACCAACGCCACCCCCCATGAGCGAATGTTCGTTTTTCCCCGGAGGTCCACATCCGGTACCTCACTACCACACTGGCTGACGTCCCCAGGGCCCGTCCTGCTGAGGAAGCATGTAAGGTCCCACAAAACGGCTCCCCTGGTAGAGAAGGTTCACCTCCTCCATGCCAACCCCCAGTACGCCTACGTGGCATACTCGGACGGGCGGGAGGATACAGTCTCCATTAGAGATCTGGCACCCTCGGGGTCCACTGACCCGTCACCATTGCCCTCCACCACGACCCCCTTCGACACGGCCCAAAATTCAGTAGACCAAATTCTCACCCCTGTCCATTCCACCCCAGTAGACGGCATGCCGCGACCCCAGGACCAGCCGGAGTCCACTCGCCCACCCAACACCAAAGGGGACGATACACCGGTGCCCGACCCCGCTCAAGACGCGTCGTTGGAATCTGTAACATCGCAACCGTCGCCACGAAGATCTCGACGGCAAACGAGGCCGCCCGACAGACTCGCCTACTCGAACTTTTGATACACTTCACCCCGCCGGACTTAATTTTAAACGAGGGGTGAATGTGGTAAACCACTGTAGTTCACGTTGTTGTTGTTGTTGTCGTTCACTCTTGTTTAACTGTTATGTCTGACTATGCCTCAGCTGACTCCGCCCTCGGCTACCGAGTATAAGGACGGCCGCATGGCAGCTCCTGGCATTCGGTCGTCCACTAGAGGCATAGTCCTGATCTGTCTGAAGTGCAATTCAGTAGTTAATAAAAGCCTGTCGTTCTGAACTCTGCTCAGCCTCTTATTAGAATTGATAGCGCATCACTCCCTCATTCCCCAGAGATCCCGTTCTCCCTCATTCCCCAGAGATCCCGCTCTCCCTCATTCCCCAGAGATGCCGTTCTCCCTCATTCCCCAGAGATCCCGTTCTCCCTCATTCCCCAGAGATGCCGTTCTCCCTCATTCCCCAGAGATCCCGTTCTCCCTCATTCCCCAGAGATGCCGTTCTCCCTCATTCCCCAGAGATCCCGTTCTCCCTCATTCCCCAGAGATCCCGTTCTCCCTCATTCCCCAGAGATCCCGTTCTCCCTCATTTCCCACAGAGATCCCGTTCTCCCTCATTCCCCAGAGATCCCGTTCTCCCTCATTCCCCAGAGATGCCGTTCTCCCTCATTTCCCACAGAGATCCCGTTCTCCCTCATTCCCCAGAGATCCCGTTCTCCCTCATTCCCCAGAGATCCCGTTCTCCCTCATTCCCCAGAGATCCTGTTCTCTCTCATTCCCCAGAGATCCTGTTCTCTCTCATTCCCCAGAGATCCCGTTCTCTCTCATTCCCCAGAGATCCCGTTCTCTCTCATTCCCCAGAGATCCCGTTCTCCCTCATTCCCCAGAGATGCCATTCTCCCTCATTCCCCAGAGATGCTGTTTCTCCCTCATTCCCCAGAGATGCCGTTCTCCCTCATTCCCCAGAGATCCCGTTCTCCCTCATTCCCCAGAGATGCCGTTCTCCCTCATTCCCCAGAGATCCTGTTCTCCCTCATTCCCCAGAGATCCTGTTCTCCCTCATTCCCCAGAGATCCCGCTCTCCCTCATTCCCCAGAGATCCTGTTCTCCCTCATTCCCCAGAGATCCCGCTCTCCCTCATTCCCCAGAGATGCCGTTCTCCCTCATTCCCCAGAGATCCTGTTCTCCCTCATTCCCCAGAGATCCCCTTCTCCCTCCCTGCTCTCATTCCCATTCCTGCCCAGAATCAAAGTACAAGCCGTGCAGTTTGTTGGACACACTGAGGGAACAATCGGCCGTTACCTTGCTCATGATCGATCTGGACAGCAATTTCTGACCTCCCTGCATCATCATGTTGGTGAATTTGCTGAAAGAATTTATAATAAAAAGTGTTATTTCCTTGGTTTACTATTTAAACTCGTCAACTTCAAGGTAATTAAAGATAAAGCGGAGTGTTAGATCAGGACTGAAAAACTAGAAACAGAGATCCAAAGTGCGAGTCTCGCACAAACAAATTTACTGGGAATTCTGACGATGCTCCTCTACCCACAGTCGGAGCGCTGTGCTAGGATGGACACACTGAGGGTCACAATTTGTCATGCGTGAAGTTTAAGGAACCAGTAGATTGAGTAAAGCTGTGCAGTGTGGTGGGAAGTGGCAGCAGCCTCCTGGACAGCGGGCAGGTCGGCAGGTCCAGTTCAGTGTGCCAAGTACCACCACTGGCACTGAATGTCTCAACCTTTATTAAGACAGTTTCATCTAAAAGTCCAGTTGTTTAGCAAGCTGTACAAGAAATATGTTCGGAAGGAGGAATGAACATAGGAACAGGAGTAAGCCGTTCAGCCCCGGAGCCTGTTCCACCATGGCTGATCCATATACCGCCCATTGTTTAAGTAAATCCTATGTTCCACTAAATAATTCCATACAATAACATGTGCCTGACTAGAAGTGAAAGGATTATGGAGTGTAATTATGGAACGCCGCTCCTCCATCTGATGCTCTGATTCTATCTTTATTGTTTTAAGTGCTGCAGTTTCAGTAACTTGCTGTGTTCTGCTGATTCCTTATATATTACTTCCAAATTAATCTATGAGTTTTACCATGGAGCTTTAGTCTGGCAGGTTGTGTTTTCTGCCTTTTGAAAGGAGTAAGCAGAATAGGATTGTCATCCACCGCCAGTAGCCAATATTAAAATAAACAGGGGCCATCGTTAATTCTGGGCTCACTATCTCAGACAGGCTCAGGTAAATCCCACCCCTTCAATTTACCCCCGATGGTGCTCACTGTTACCGCGTCCACTGGCATACATGGAGACAGGCAGACACAGACAGCGGGACAGACACAGACAGGCGGCGGGGTTGATTCTCAGGTTGTCACTGACCTGATCAGGGGATCACTGAAGACGCTGCTGGTCCGGTTGTTCAGTGCAGCCTTTATCGGTCGAACAGCCTTGAGCTCGAGTGCCGCCCTCTCCTCCGGCCCGAGCTCGGCGGACGGGGTCCGGTGCTGCTCCTTGGTGATTTCAGGCTCCAGGTAATAGGGGTTGTAGCGCGACCACCGCACCGGCATCACCCTGGGGACACCTCAGTAATTTAACACCAGGAGACAGGACCCTGCAATACGACCCCCCACCCCCAGACACCACCCCGCACCCGTCCCCCGGACACCCCCAGTCTCTCTCTCTCCCCCAGTCTCTCTCCCCCAGTGTCTCTCTCTCCCTCCCCCCCAGTGTCTCTCTCTCAATTCAATTCAAATTGCTTTATTGGCAAGACAAGGTACATCTTATGTTGCCAAAGCACCGAAAAAAACATTTATGGTTCAACACAAATGCAGATCTATCCATACAGTGTATAAACAGATATATCCCTGTGTGTATAAATATACACTCATATAATATGTATATACTCTTCTCTTAGATTTAATGGTTGTCCCTCTGTTTATGGCAAGCTGTAACATAGTTTGCCACTAAGGTTACTCAATTTCTCTGTTCCCCTAATAGGTATGGGAGTTTTTGGTCGTCATTCAAATTTTTGAATTCAGGGCATATTTTTATGAATTTTGGGTAGAAATTCCCCCTTATGCCCTGATATTTTCTACAAGCAGTGAGGAAGTGCATCTCTGTCTCCACCACTCCCTGACTGCAGCGAGAGCATATCCTGTCCTCTCTTGGCAGCCGGGTCTGTCTGTGTCTGCCTTTTTCGATGGCCAGGCTATGCTCACTAAGTCTGTACATAGTCAAGGTTTTTCTCAATTTGCTATCTCCCTCTCTCCCCGGTCTCTCTCTCTCTCTCTCCCCACCATCTCCCTCTCTCTCCCGTCACTCTCTCTCTCTCTCTCTCTCTCTACCCCGTCTCTCTCTCACTCTTCCCCCATCTCTCTCTCTCTCTCTCTCCCCCGTCTCTCTCTCCCCCCGTCTCTCTCTCTCTCCCCCCGTCTCTCTCTCTCTCTCCCCGTCTCTCTCTCCCCGTCTCTCTCTCCCCGTCTCCCTCTCTCCCCCCCCGTCTCTCTCTCTCTCCCCGTCTCTCTCCCCCTCCCCCCTCTCTCTCCCTGCCCTCTCTCTCTCTCTCCCCCCCCTCTCTCTCCCTGCCCTCTCTCTCTCTCTCCCCCCCTCTCTCTCTCTCTCTCTCCCCCCCGTCTCTCTCTCTCCCCCCCCGTCTCTCTCTCTCTCTCCCCCCGTCTCTCTCTCTCTCTCCCCCCCCCGTCTCTCTCTCTCTCTCCCCCCCCCCGTCTCTCTCTCTCTCTCCCCCCCCCCCCGTCTCTCTCTCTCTCTCCCCCCCCCGTCTCTCTCTCTCTCTCCCCCCCCCGTCTCTCTCTCTCTCCCCCCCCCCCGTCTCTCTCTCTCTCCCCCCCCGTCTCTCTCTCTCTCCCCCCCCCGTCTCTCTCTCTCCCCCCCCCGTCTCTCTCTCTCTCCCCCCCCCGTCTCTCTCTCTCTCCCCCCCGTCTCTCTCTCTCTCCCCCCCCGTCTCTCTCTCTCTCTCCCCCCGTCTCTCTCTCTCTCCAAGTCTCTCTCCACCCGTCTCTCGCTCTCTCCCCCCAGTCTCTCTCGCTCTCTCCCCCCAGTCTCTCTCGCTCTCTCCCCCCAGTCTCTCTCTCGCTCTCTCCCCCCAGTCTCTCTCTCGCTCTCTCCCCCCAGTCTCTCTCGCTCTCCCCCCAGTCTCTCTCGCTCTCTCCCCCCAGTCTCTCTCGCTCTCTCCCCCCAGTCTCTCTCGCTCTCTCCCGCCAGTCTCTCTCTCGCTCTCTCCCGCCAGTCTCTCTCTCTCTCCCCCCCCCCGTCTCTCTCTCTCTCTCTCCCCCCGTCTCTCTCTCTCTCCCCCTCCAAGTCTCTCTCCACCCGTCTCTCGCTCTCTCCCCCCAGTCTCTCTCGCTCTCTCCCCCAGTCTCTCTCGCTCTCCCCCCAGTCTCTCTCTCGCTCTCTCCCCCCAGTCTCTCTCTCGCTCTCTCCCCCCAGTCTCTCTCTCGCTCTCTCCCCCCAGTCTCTCTCGCTCTCCCCCCAGTCTCTCTCGCTCTCTCCCCCCAGTCTCTCTCGCTCTCTCCCCCCAGTCTCTCTCGCTCTCTCCCGCCAGTCTCTCTCTCGCTCTCTCCCGCCAGTCTCTCTCGCTCTCCCCCCAGTCTCTCTCGCTCTCTCCCCCCAGTCTCTCTCGCTCTCTCCCCCCAGTCTCTCTCGCTCTCTCCCGCCAGTCTCTCTCTCGCTCTCTCCCGCCAGTCTCTCTCTCGCTCTCTCCCCCAGTCGCTCTCGCGCTCTCCCGCCAGTCTCTCTCTCTCTCTCTCGCCCCAGTCTCTCTCTCTCGCCCCAGTCTCTCTCTCTCTCTCCCCCCAGTCTCTCTCTCTCTCTCCCCCCTCAGTCTCTCTCTCTCTCCCCCCCAGTCTCTCTCTCTCTCCCCCCAGTCTCTCTCTCTCTCTCTCTCCCCCCAGTCTCTCTCTCTCTCTCTCCCCCGTCTCTCTCTCTCCCCCCAGTCTCTCTCTCCCCCCAGTCTCTCTCTCTCCCCCCAGTCTCTCTCTCTCCCCCGTCTCTCTCTCCCCCCCCAGTCTCTCTCTCCCCCCGTCTCTCTCTCCCCCCCAGTCTCTCTCTCTCTCCCCCCCAGTCTCTCTCTCCCCCCCCCAGTCTCTCTCTCTCCCCAGTCTCTCTCTCCCCCCCCAGTCTCTCTCTCTCCCCCCCCAGTCTCCAGTCTCTCTCTCTCCCCCCAGTCTCTCTCTCTCTCCCCCGTCTCTCTCTCCCCCCCCAGTCTCTCTCTCCCCCCCAGTCTCTCTCTCTCCCCCCCCAGTCTCCAGTCTCTCTCTCTCCCCCCCCACCCCCCCAAGTCTCTCTCCCCCCCCACCCCCCCAAGTCTCTCTCCCCCCAGTCTCTCTCTCTCTCCCCCGCCAGTCTCTCTCTCTCTCCCCTCAGTCTCTCTCTCTCTCCCCCCCGTCTCTCTCGCCCTCTCCCCCCAGTCGCTCTCGCTCTCCCCCCCCAGTCTCTCTCTCTCTCCCCCCAGTCTCTCTCTCTCTCCCCCAGTCTCTCTCTCTCTCCCCCCCCAGTCTCTCTCTCTCTCTCCCCCCCAGTCTCTCTCTCTCCCCCCCCAGTCTCTCTCTCTCCCCCCCAGTCTCTCTCTCTCCCCCCCAGTCTCTCGCCCCAGTCTCTCTCGCCCTCTCCCCCCAGTCGCTCTCGCTCTCTCCCCCCAGTCTCTCTCTCCCCCCAGTCTCTCTCTCTCCCCCAATCTCTCTCTTTCCCCCCAGTCTCTCTCTCCCTCCCCCCAGTCTCTCTCTCTCTCTCTCTCCCGTCTCTCTCTCTCTCTCTCTCTCTCCCGTCTCTCTCCCCCCCAGTCTCTCTCTCTCTCTCCCCCCCCAGTCTCTCTCTCTCTCCCCCCAGTCTCTCTCCCCCCAGTCTCTCTCGCCCCCCCCAGTCTCTCTCTCTCTCCCCCCAGTCTCTCTCTCTCCCCCCCCCCAGTCTCTCTCTCTCCCCCCCCCACAGTCTCTCTCTCTCCCCCCCCACAGTCTCTCTCCCCCCCCCAGTCTCTCTCCCCCCCCCAGTCTCTCTCCCCGCCCCCCCAGTCTCTCTCTCCCCAGTCTCTCTCTCTCCCCCCCCAGTCTCTCTCTCTCCCCCCCCACAGTCTCTCTCTCCCCCCCCCACAGTCTCTCTCTCTCCCCCCCCCACAGTCTCTCTCTCTCCCCCCCCCAGTCTCTCGCCCCAGTCTCTCTCGCCCTCTCCCCCCAGTCGCTCTCGCTCTCTCCCCCCAGTCTCTCTCTCTCCCCCCAGTCTCTCTCTCCCCCAATCTCTCTCTTTCCCCCCAGTCTCTCTCTCTCTCCCCCGTCTCTCTCTCTCTCTCTCCCATCTCTCTCCCCCCCAGTCTCTCTCGCCCCCCCCAGTCTCTCTCTCTCTCCCCCCCCAGTCTCTCTCTCTCTCCCCCCCCCAGTCTCTCTCTCTCCCCCCCCCCACAGTCTCTCTGTCTCCCCCCCCCACAGTCTCTCTCTCTCCCCCCCCAGTCTCTCTCTCTCCCCCCCAGTCTCTCGCCCCAGTCTCTCTCGCCCTCTCCCCCCAGTCGCTCTCGCTCTCTCCCCCCAGTCTCTCTCTCCCCCAATCTCTCTCTTTCCCCCAATCTCTCTCTTTCCCCCCAGTCTCTCTCTCTCTCTCTCCCCCGTCTCTCTCTCTCTCTCTCTCTCTCTCCCGTCTCTCTCCCCCCCAGTCTCTCTCTCTCTCTCCCCCCCAGTCTCTCTCTCTCTCCCCCCCAGTCTCTCTCGCCCCCCCAGTCTCTCTCTCTCTCGCCCCCCCAGTCTCTCTCTCTCTCGCCCCCCCAGTGTCTCTCTCTCTCCCCCCCAGTCTCTCTCCCCCCCCCGTCTCTCTCCCCCCCCCCCCCAGTCTCTTCCCCCCCCCCAGTCTCTCCCCCCCACCCCCAGTCTCGCTCCCCCCCCCAGTCTCTCTCTCTCCCCCCCCCCAGTCTCTCTCCCCCCCCCAGTCTCTCTCCACCCCCCCCAGTCTCTCTCTCTCCCCAGTCTCTCTCTCCCCCCCCCAGTCTCTCTCTCTCCCCCCCCAGTCTCCAGTCTCTCTCTCTCCCCCCAGTCTCTCTCTCTCTCCCCCGTCTCTCTCTCCCCCCCCAGTCTCTCTCTCCCCCCCCAGTCTCTCTCTCCCCCCCAGTCTCTCTCTCTCCCCCCCCAGTCTCCAGTCTCTCTCTCTCCCCCCCCACCCCCCCAAGTCTCTCTCGCCCCCCACCCCCCCAAGTCTCTCTCCCCCCAGTCTCTCTCTCTCTCCCCCGCCAGTCTCTCTCTCTCCCCTCAGTCTCTCTCTCTCCCCCCCCCGTCTCTCTCGCCCTCTCCCCCCAGTCGCTCTCGCTCTCCCCCCCAGTCTCTCTCTCTCTCCCCCCAGTCTCTCTCTCTCTCCCCCCAGTCTCTCTCTCTCTCCCCCCAGTCTCTCTCTCTCTCTCCCCCCCAGTCTCTCTCTCTCCCCCCCCAGTCTCTCTCTCTCCCCCCCAGTCTCTCTCTCTCCCCCCAGTCTCTCGCCCCAGTCTCTCTCGCCCTCTCCCCCCAGTCGCTCTCGCTCTCTCCCCCCAGTCTCTCTCTCTCCCCCCAGTCTCTCTCTTTCCCCCCAGTCTCTCTCTCCCTCCCCCCAGTCTCTCTCTCTCTCTCCCCCGTCTCTCTCTCTCTCTCTCTCTCTCCCGTCTCTCTCCCCCCCAGTCTCTCTCTCTCTCTCTCCCCCCCCAGTCTCTCTCTCTCTCCCCCCAGTCTCTCTCCCCCAGTCTCTCTCGCCCCCCCCAGTCTCTCTCTCTCTCTCCCCCCCAGTCTCTCTCTCTCCCCCCCCACAGTCTCTCTCTCTCCCCCCCCCCACAGTCTCTCTCTCTCCCCCCCCACAGTCTCTCTCCCCCCCCCCAGTCTCTCTCCCCGCCCCCCCAGTCTCTCTCTCTCCCCAGTCTCTCTCTCTCCCCCCCCAGTCTCTCTCTCTCCCCCCCCAGTCTCTCTCTCTCCCCCCCCCACAGTCTCTCTCTCTCCCCCCCCCACAGTCTCTCTCTCTCCCCCCCCCCACAGTCTCTCTCTCTCCCCCCCCCCACAGTCTCTCTCTCTCCCCCCCCACAGTCTCTCTCTCTCTCCCCCCCCAGTCTCTCTCTCTCCCCCCCCCAGTCTCTCGCCCCAGTCTCTCTCGCCCTCTCCCCCCAGTCGCTCTCGCTCTCTCCCCCCAGTCTCTCTCTCTCCCCCCAGTCTCTCTCTCCCCCAATCTCTCTCTTTCCCCCCAGTCTCTCTCTCCCTCCCCCCAGTCTCTCTCTCTCTCTCTCCCCCCAGTCTCTCTCTCTCCCCCGTCTCTCTCTCTCTCTCTCCCTCTCCATCTCTCTCCCCCCCAGTCTCTCTCTCTCTCCCCCCGCCCCCCCAGTCTCTCTCTCTCCCCAGTCTCTCTCTCTCCCCCCCCAGTCTCTCTCTCTCCCCCCCCACAGTCTCTCTCTCTCCCCCCCCCACAGTCTCTCTCTCTCCCCCCCCCCACAGTCTCTCTCTCTCCCCCCCCCACAGTCTCTCTCTCTCCCCCCCAGTCTCTCTCTCTCCCCCCCCAGTCTCTCGCCCCAGTCTCTCTCGCTCTCGCTCTCTCCCCCCAGTCTCTCTCTCTCCCCCCAGTCTCTCTCTCCCCCAATCTCTCTCTTTCCCCCCAGTCTCTCTCTCCCTCCCCCCAGTCTCTCTCTCTCTCTCTCCCCCCAGTCTCTCTCTCTCTCTCTCTCTCTCCCATCTCTCTCCCCCCCAGTCTCTCTCTCCCCCCCCAGTCTCTCTCTCTCTCTCCCCCCAGTCTCTCTCTCTCTCCCCCAGTCTCTCTCGCCCCCCCCAGTCTCTCTCTCTCTCCCCCCCCAGTCTCTCTCTCTCCCCCCCCAACAGTCTCTCTGTCTCCCCCCCCCCACAGTCTCTCTCTCTCCCCCCCCAGTCTCTCTCTCTCCCCCCCAGTCTCTCGCCCCAGTCTCTCTCGCCCTCTCCCCCCAGTCGCTCTCGCTCTCTCCCCCCAGTCTCTCTCTCCCCCAATCTCTCTCTTTCCCCCAATCTCTCTCTTTCCCCCCAGTCTCTCTCTCTCTCTCTCTCCCCCCAGTCTCTCTCTCTCCCCCGTCTCTCTCTCTCTCTCTCTCTCTCTCCCGTCTCTCTCCCCCCCAGTCTCTCTCTCTCTCTCCCCCCCAGTCTCTCTCTCTCTCCCCCCCAGTCTCTCTCTCTCTCCCCCCCAGTCTCTCTCTCTCTCGCCCCCCCAGTCTCTCTCTCTCTCTCCCCCCCAGTCTCTCTCTCTCTCCCCCCCAGTCTCTCTCTCTCTCCCCCCCAGTCTCTCTCTCTCTCGCCCCCCCAGTCTCTCTCTCTCTCGCCCCCCCAGTCTCTCTCTCGCCCCCCCAGTCTCTCTCTCTCTCGCCCCCCAGTCTCTCTCTCTCTCGCCCCCCCAGTCTCTCTCTCCCCCCCCCCCACAGTCTCTCTCTCTCCCCCCCCACAGTCTCTCTCCCCCCCCCCCCCGTCTCTCTCCCCCCCCCCAGTCTCTCTCCCCCCCCCCCAGTCTCTCTCCCCCCCCCCCGGTCTCTCTCCCCCCCCCCAGGTCTCTCTCTCCCCCCCCCCACAGTCTCTCTCTCTCCCCCCCCTCAGTCTCTCTCTCTCCCCCCCCTCAGTCTCTCTCCCCCCCCCCCGTCTCTCTCCCCCCCCCCCCAGTCTCTCTCCCCCCCCCCCAGTCTCTCTCTCCCCCCCCAGTCTCTCTCTCCCCCCCCCCAGGTCTCTCTCTCCCCCCCCCCCCACAGTCTCTCTCTCTCCCCCCCCACAGTCTCTCTCTCCCCCCCCCCCAGTCTCTCTCCCCCCCCCCCAGTCTCTCTCCCCCCCCCCCAGGTCTCTCTCTCCCCCCCCCCACAGTCTCTCTCTCTCCCCCCCCTCAGTCTCTCTCTCTCCCCCCCCTCAGTCTCTCTCTCTCCCCCCCCCCTCAGTCTCTCTCCCCCCCCCCCGTCTCTCTCCCCCCCCCCAGTCTCTCTCCCCCCCCCCCAGTCTCTCTCTCCCCCCCCCCAGGTCTCTCTCTCCCCCCCCCCCCACAGTCTCTCTCTCTCCCCCCCACAGTCTCTCTCTCCCCCCCCACAGTCTCTCTCTCACCCCCCCCCAGTCTCTCTCTCCCCCCCCCCCAGTCTCTCTCCTCCCCCCCCCCCCAGTCTCTCTCCTCCCCCCCCCCCCAGTCTCTCTCCTCCCCCCCCCCCCGTCTCTCTCCCCCCCCCCAGTCTCTCTCCCCCCCCCCAGGTCTCTCTCTCCCCCCCCCCCCCACAGTCTCTCTCTCTCCCCCCCCACAGTCTCTCTCTCCCCCCCCCCCAGTCTCTCTCCTCCCCCCCCCCCCAGTCTCTCTCCTCCCCCCCCAGTCTCTCTCCCCCCCCCCCCCAGTCTCTCTCCCCCCCCCCCAGTCTCTCTCCCCCCCCCCCAGTCTCTCTCCCCCCCCCCCAGTCTCTCTCCCCCCCCGTCTCTCTCCCCCCCCCCCAGGTCTCTCTCTCCCCCCCCCCCCACAGTCTCTCTCTCTCCCCCCCCACAGTCTCTCTCTCCCCCCCCCCAGTCTCTCTCCTCCCCCCCCCCCCAGTCTCTCTCCTCCCCCCCCAGTCTCTCTCCCCCCCCCCAGTCTCTCTCCCCCCCCCCCAGTCTCTCTCCCCCCCCCCAGGTCTCTCTCTCCCCCCCCCCCCACAGTCTCTCTCTCTCCCCCCCCTCAGTCTCTCTCTCTCCCCCCCCTCAGTCTCTCTCCCCCCCCCCCCGTCTCTCTCCCCCCCCCCCAGTCTCTCTCCCCCCCCCCAGTCTCTCTCTCCCCCCCCAGTCTCTCTCTCCCCCCCCCCAGGTCTCTCTCTCCCCCCCCCCGACAGTCTCTCTCTCTCCCCCCCCACAGTCTCTCTCTCTCCCCCCCCACAGTCTCTCTCTCCCCCCCCCCCCAGTCTCTCTCCCCCCCCCCCAGTCTCTCTCCCCCCCCCCCAGGTCTCTCTCTCCCCCCCCCCACAGTCTCTCTCTCTCCCCCCCCTCAGTCTCTCTCTCTCCCCCCCCTCAGTCTCTCTCCCCCCCCCCCGTCTCTCTCCCCCCCCCCAGTCTCTCTCCCCCCCCCCCAGTCTCTCTCCCCCCCCCAGGTCTCTCTCTCCCCCCCCCCACAGTCTCTCTCTCTCCCCCCCCCTCAGTCTCTCTCTCTCCCCCCCCTCAGTCTCTCTCCCCCCCCCCCCGTCTCTCTCCCCCCCCCCCCAGTCTCTCTCCCCCCCCCCCCAGTCTCTCTCTCCCCCCCCAGTCTCTCTCTCCCCCCCCCCAGGTCTCTCTCTCCCCCCCCCCCGACAGTCTCTCTCTCTCCCCCCCCACAGTCTCTCTCTCCCCCCCCCCCCAGTCTCTCTCCCCCCCCCCCAGTCTCTCTCCCCCCCCCCAGGTCTCTCTCTCCCCCCCCCCACAGTCTCTCTCTCTCCCCCCCCTCAGTCTCTCTCTCTCCCCCCCCTCAGTCTCTCTCCCCCCCCCCGTCTCTCTCCCCCCCCCCCAGTCTCTCTCCCCCCCCCCCAGTCTCTCTCCCCCCCCCCCAGTCTCTCTCTCCCCCCCCCCAGGTCTCTCTCTCCCCCCCCCCCCCCACAGTCTCTCTCTCTCCCCCCCCACAGTCTCTCTCTCCCCTCCCCCCCAGTCTCTCTCTCCCCCCCCCCCCCAGTCTCTCTCCTCCCCCCCCCCAGTCTCTCTCCTCCCCCCCCCCCAGTCTCTCTCCTCCCCCCCCCCCCCCGTCTCTCTCCCCCCCCCCAGTCTCTCTCCCCCCCCCCCGTCTCTCTCCCCCCCCCCAGGTCTCTCTCTCCCCCCCCCCCCACAGTCTCTCTCTCTCCCCCCCCACAGTCTCTCTCTCCCCCCCCCCAGTCTCTCTCCTCCCCCCCCCCCCCAGTCTCTCTCCTCCCCCCCCAGTCTCTCTCCCCCCCCCCAGTCTCTCTCCCCCCCCCCCAGTCTCTCTCCCCCCCCCGTCTCTCTTCCCCCCCCCCAGGTCTCTCTCTCCCCCCCCCCCCCACAGTCTCTCTCTCTCCCCCCCCCCAGTCTCTCTCCTCCCCCCCCCCCCAGTCTCTCTCCCCCCCCGTCTCTCCCCCCCCCGTCTCTCTCCCCCCCCCTCGTCTCTCTCTCCCCCCCCCCCCCAGTCTCTCTCTCCCCCCCCCCCCCCCCCCCCCCCCCCAGTCTCTCGCCCCAGTCTCTCTCGCCCTCTCCCCCCAGTCGCTCTCGCTCTCTCCCCCCAGTCTCTCTCTCCCCCAATCTCTCTTTCCCCCAATCTCTCTCTTTCCCCCCAGTCTCTCTCTCTCTCTCTCCCCCCAGTCTCTCTCTCTCCCCCGTCTCTCTCTCTCTCTCTCTCTCTCTCTCCCGTCTCTCTCCCCCCCAGTCTCTCTCTCTCTCTCCCCCCCAGTCTCTCTCTCTCTCCCCCCCAGTCTCTCTCTCTCTCCCCCCCAGTCTCTCTCTCTCTCGCCCCCCCAGTCTCTCTCTCTCTCTCTCCCCCCCAGTCTCTCTCTCTCTCCCCCCCAGTCTCTCTCTCTCTCCCCCCCAGTCTCTCTCTCTCTCGCCCCCCAGTCTCTCTCTCCCCACCCCCCCCAGTCTCTCTCTCGCCCCCCCAGTCTCTCTCTCTCTCGCCCCCCCAGTCTCTCTCTCTCTCGCCCCCCCCAGTCTCTCTCTCCCCCCCCCCACAGTCTCTCTCTCTCCCCCCCCACAGTCTCTCTCCCCCCCCCCCGTCTCTCTCCCCCCCCCCAGTCTCTCTCCCCCCCCCCCCAGTCTCTCTCCCCCCCCCCCCAGGTCTCTCTCTCCCCCCCCCCACAGTCTCTCTCTCTCCCCCCCCTCAGTCTCTCTCTCTCCCCCCCCTCAGTCTCTCTCTCTCCCCCCCTCAGTCTCTCTCCCCCCCCCCCAGTCTCTCTCCCCCCCCCCCAGTCTCTCTCTCCCCCCCCAGTCTCTCTCTCCCCCCCCCCAGGTCTCTCTCTCCCCCCCCCCCCCACAGTCTCTCTCTCTCCCCCCCCACAGTCTCTCTCTCCCCCCCCCCCAGTCTCTCTCCCCCCCCCCAGTCTCTCTCCCCCCCCCCCAGGTCTCTCTCTCCCCCCCCCCACAGTCTCTCTCTCTCCCCCCCCTCAGTCTCTCTCTCTCCCCCCCCTCAGTCTCTCTCCCCCCCCCCCGTCTCTCTCCCCCCCCCCCAGTCTCTCTCTCCCCCCCCCCAGTCTCTCTCTCCCCCCCCCCCCAGGTCTCTCTCTCCCCCCCCCCCCACAGTCTCTCTCTCTCCCCCCCCACAGTCTCTCTCTCCCCCCCCACAGTCTCTCTCTCCCCCCCCCCCAGTCTCTCTCCTCCCCCCCCCCCCAGTCTCTCTCCTCCCCCCCCCCCAGTCTCTCTCCTCCCCCCCCCCCCAGTCTCTCTCCTCCCCCCCCCCCCCAGTCTCTCTCCTCCCCCCCCCCCCCCGTCTCTCTCCCCCCCCCCCAGTCTCTCT
>NC_141007.1:5172470-5427470 GCF_052327205.1 Somniosus microcephalus
GGTGGAGGAGGGTAGTTGGGGGTGGTGGATGTGGGGAGGAGGGTAGTTGGGGGGTGGATGTGGGGAGAAGGAGGGTAGTTGTGGGGGGTGGATGTGGGGTGGAGGAGGGTAGTTGAGGGGTGGTGTGGATGTGGGGAGGAAGGAGGGTAGTTGGGGGGTGGATGTGGGGAGGAGAGGGTAGTTGGGGGGTGGATGTGGGAAGGAGAGGGTAGTTGGGGGTGGATGTGGGGAGAAGGAGGGTAGTTGGGGGTGGATGTGGGAGGAGGAGGGTAGTTGGGGGGTGGATGTGGGGAGGAGGAGGTAGTTGGGGGGGTGGATGTGGGGAGGAGAGGTAGTTGGGGGGTGGATGTGGGGAGAGGAGGGTAGTTGGGGGGGTGGATGTGGGGAGGAGGGTAGTTGGGGGGTGGATGTGGAGGTGAGGAGGAGGGTAGTTGGGGGGTGGATGTGGGGAGGAGAGGGTAGTTGGGGGGGTGGATGTGGGAGGAGGGTAGTTGGGGGTGGATGTGGGAGGAGGAGGGTAGTTGGGGGGTGATGTGGGAGGAGGTAGTTGGGGGGTGGATGTGGGAGGAGGAGGGTAGTTGGGGGGGTGGATGTGGGAGAGGAGGGTAGTTGGGGGGTGGATGTGGGGAGGAGAGGGTAGTTGGGGGGTGGATGTGGGGAGGAGGGTAGTTGGGGGGTGGATGTGGGGAGGAGGAGGGTAGTTGGGGGGTGGATGTGGGAGGAGGAGGGTAGTTGGGGGGTGGATGTGGGAGAAGGAGGGTAGTTGGGGGGTGGATGTGGGGAGAGGAGGGTAGTTGGGGGGTGGATGTGGGGAGGAGGAGGTAGTTGGGGGGTGGATGTGGGGAGGAGGGTAGTTGGGGGGGTGGATGTGGGAGGAGGAGGGTAGTTGGGGGGTGGATGTGGGGAGGAGGGTAGTTGGGGGGGTGGATGTGGGGAGGAGGAGGGTAGTTGGGGGGGTGGATGTGGGAGGAGGAGGGTAGTTGGGGGGTTGATGTGAGGAGAGGAGGGTAGTTGGGGGGTGGATGTGGGGAGGAGGAGGGTAGTTGGGGGGTTGATGTGGGGAGGAGGAGGGTAGTTGGGGGGTGGATGTGAGGAGGAGGAGGGTAGTTGGGGGGTGGATGTGGGGAGGAGGAGGGTAGTTGGGGGGTGGATGTGGGGAGGAGGAGGGTTGTTGGGGGGTGGATGTGGGGAGAAGGAGGGTAGTTGGGGGGTGGATGTGGGGAGGAGGAGGGTAGTTGGGGGGGTGGATGTGGGAGGAGGAGGGTAGTTGGGGGGTTGATGTGAGGAGGAGGAGGGTAGTTGGGGGGTGGATGTGGGGAGGAGGAGGGTAGTTGGGGGTTGATGTGAGGAGGAGGAGGGTAGTTGGGGGGGTTGATGTGAGGAGGAGGAGGGTAGTTGGGGGGGTGGATGTGGGGAGGAGGAGGGTAGTTGGGGGGGTGGATGTGGGGAGGAGGAGGGTTGTTTGGGGGGTGGATGTGGGGAGAAAGAGGGTAGTTGGGGGGGTGGATGTGGGGAGGAGGAGGGTAGCTGGGGGTGTGGATGTGGGGAGGAGGGTAGTTGGGGGGTTGATGTGGGGAGGAGGGTAGTTGGGGGGTTGATGTGAGGAGGAGGAGGGTAGTTGGGGGTGTGATGTGGGGGGAGGAGTGTAGTTGGGGGGTGGATGTGGGAGGAGGAGGGTAGTTGGGGGGTGGATGTGGGGAGGAGGAGGGTAGTTGGGGGTTGATGTGAGGAGGAGGAGGGTAGTTGGGGGGTGGATGTGGGGGGGAGGAGTGTAGTTGGGGGGGTGGATGTGGGGAGGAAGAGGGTAGTGGGGGGTGGATGTGCAGAGAAGGAGTGTAGTTGGGGGGGTGGATGTGGGGAGAAGGGTAGTTGGGGGGTGGATGTGGGGAGGAGGAGGGTATTTGGGGGGTGGATGTGGGGAGGAGGAGGGTAGTTGCGGGGGCGGATGTGGGGGGAGGAGTGTAGTTGGGGGGGTGGATGTGGGGAGGAAGAGGGTAGTTGGGGGGTGGATGTGGGGAGAAGGGTAGTTGGGGGTGGATGTGGGAGGAGGAGGGTAGTTGGGGGGGTGGATGTGGGGAGGAGAGTAGTTGGGGGTGGATGTGGGGAGGAGGAGGGTAGTTGCGGGGGCGGATGTGGGGAGAAGGAGAGTAGTTGGGGGGTGGATGTGGGGAGGAGGAGGGTAGTTGGGGGGGTGGATGTGGGAGGAGGGTAGTTGGGGGGGTGGATGTGGGGAGGAGGAGGGTAGTTGGGGGGGTGAATGTGGGGAGGAGGAGGGTAGTTGCGGGGGTGGATGTGGGAGGAGGGTAGTTGGGGGGGTGGATGTGGGGAGGAGGGTAGTTGCGGGGGTGGATGTGGGGAGGAGGGTAGTTGGGGGTGTTGATGTGAGGAGGAGGAGGGTAGTTGGGGGGTGGATGTAGGGAGGAGGAGGGTAGTTGGGGGGGTGGATGTGGGGAGGAGGAGGGTAGTTGGGGGTGTGGATGTGGGGAGAAGGAGGGTAGTTGCGGGGGTGGATGTGAGGAGGAGGAGGGTAGTTGGGGGGGTGGATGTGGGAGGAGGAGGGTAGTTGGGGGGGTGGATGTGGGGCGGAGGAGGGTAGTTGGGGGGTGGAAGTGGGGAGGAGGTTAGTTGAGGGGTGGATGTGGGAGGAGGAGGGTAGTTGGGGGGGTGGATGTGGGGAGGAGGAGGGGTAGTTGGGGGGGTGGATGTGGGGAGGAGTGTAGTTGGGGGGGTGGATGTGGGGCGGAGGAGGGTAGTTGGGGGGTGGATGTGGGGAGGAGTGTAGTTGGGGGGGTGGATGTGGGGCGGAGGAGGGTAGTTGGGGGGTGGAAGTGGGGAGGAGGTTAGTTGGGGGGTGGATGTGGGAGGAGGAGGGTAGTTGGGGGAGTGGATGTGGGGAGGAGTGTAGTTGGGGGGGTGGATGTGGGGCGGAGGAGGGTAGTTGGGGGGTGGAAGTGGGGAGGAGGTTAGTTGGGGGGTGGATGTGGGGAGGAGGAGCGTAGTTGGGGGGTGGATGTGGGGAGAAGTAGGGTAGTTGGGGGGTGGATGTGGGGAGGAGGAGGGTAGTTGGGGGGGTGGATGTGGGGAGAAGGAGGGTAGTTGGGGGTGGATGTGGGGAGGAGGAGGGTAGTTGGGGGGGTGATTTGGGGAGGAGGGTAGTTGGGGGGGTGGATGTGGGGAGGAGGAGCGTAGTTGGGGGGGGATGTGGGGAGGAGGAGGGTAGTTGGGGGGGTGGATGTGGGAGGAGGAGGGTAGTTGGGGGGGTGGATGTGGGGAGGAGGAGGGTCGTGGGGGGGGGATGTGGGGAGGAGGAGGGTAGTTGGGGGGGTGGATGTGGGGAGGAGGGTAGTTGGGGGGGTGGATGTGGGGAGGAGCATAGTTGGGGGTGGATGTGGGGAGGAGGAGGGTAGTTGTGGGGGTGGATGTGGGGAGAAGGAGGGTAGATGGGGGGTGGATGTGGGGAGAAGGAGGGTAGTTGGGGGGGTGGATGTGGGGAGGAGGGTAGTTGCGGGGTGGATGTGGGGAGAAGGAGGGTAGTTGGGGGGGTGGATGTGGGGAGGAGGAGGGTAGTTGGGGGGTGGATGTGGGGAGGAGGAGGGTAGTTGGGGGGTGGATGTGGGGAGGAGGAGGGTAGTTGGGGGGTGGATGTGGGGAGAAGGAGGGTAGTTGGGGGGTGGATGTGGGGAGGAGGAGGGTAGTTGGGGGTGGATGTGGGGAGGAGGAGGGTAGTTGGGGGGTGGATGTGGGGAGAAGGAGGGTAGTTGGGGGGTGGATGTGGGGAGGAGGGTAGTTGGGGGGGGTGGATGTGGGGAGGAGGAGGGTAGTTGGGGGGGTGGATGTGGGGAGGAGGGTAGTTGGGGGGTGGATGTGGGGAGGAGGGTAGTTGGGGGGGGGTGGATGTGGGGAGGAGGAGGGTAGTTGGGTGGATGTGGGGAGGAGGAGGGTAGTTGGGGGGTGATGTGGGGAGAAGGAGGGTAGTTGGGGGGTGGATGTGGGGAGGAGGAGGGTAGTTGGGGGGGTGGATGTGGGGAGGAGGAGGGTAGTTGGGGGGGTGGATGTGGGGAGGAGGAGGGTAGTTGGGGGGGTGGATGTGGGGAGGAGGAGGGTAGTTGGGGGGGTGGATGTGGGGAGGAGGAGGGTAGTTGGGGGGGTGGATGTGGGGAGGAGGAGGGTAGTTGGGGGGGTGGATGTGGGGAGGAGGAGGGTAGTTGGGGGGTGGATGTGGGGAGGAGGAGGGTAGTTGGGGGGTGGATGTGGGGAGGAGGGTAGTTGGGGGGGTGAATGTGGGGAGGAGGGTAGTTGGGGGGGTGGATGTGGGGAGGGGGAGGGTAGTTGGGGGGTGGATGTGGGAAGAGGAGGGTAGTTGGGGGTGGATGTGGGGAAGAGGAGGGTAGTTGGGGGGTGGATGTGGGGAAGAGGAGGGTAGTTGGGGGGTGGATGTGGGGAGGAGGAGGGTAGTTGGGGGGTGGATTTGGGGAGGAGGAGGGTAGTTGGGGGGTGGATGTGGGGAGGAGGGTAGTTGGGGGGGTGAATGTGGGGAGGAGGAGGGTAGTTGGGGGTGGATTTGGGGAGGAGGAGGGTAGTTGGGGTGGTGGATGTGGGGAGGAGGAGGGTAGTTGGGGGTGGATGTGGGGAAGAGAAGGGTAGTTGGGGGGTGGATGTGGGGAGGAGGAGGGTAGTTGGGGGTGTTGGAGACGGTGGGGTCGATTGAAAGCGATGTGTGTGGGATCAGCCTGCTGCTCCCTCTTCAGCAATGACTCATTTTGAAAAGCTTCTGTTTGCCAGCTCTGGCTGCAGTGTTCGACTGGCTTCAGTCTGCAGGAGGCACTGGGGGATTCTCCTGAGGTGGAGCACTACCTGGAGGAGCAGCTGCTTGTCCTGGATGACAGGTAATCGCTGCTGCTTTCTCTGCTAATCTTGATGGTTATCTTTTCTATGGAATTTGTTTTGCTCTCTGTCCCTTCTGCTTGGAGCTGGCTCTCTGTCAGAATGCAGTCCCACAGACATTGCTGACTCTCTGGTATTGCACCTCAAGCGGTCATTCTTCATGGGTGGTGCAGACGGTGAGTATTGGTGGGATGTTCAACAGTGAGGCAGAATATCCGAGACAGAGATTATATGGCACTTTCCAGCAGAGAGTGATCAGTGCAGGACCCCTGGCTTATTCGCCTCTGAATTGTGATGTAAAGTACCTGATATTTAATAAAAACAGAAAATGCTGGAAACACTCAGCAAGTCAGGCAGCATCTGTGGAGAGAGAAACAGAGATACTCTAGTTTTTTTTGTTTCCGGATGCCTGAGCAGCTGGAAACACTCAGCTGTTAGATACACGGGTTAGATACAGAGTAAAGCTCCCTCTACACTGTCCCACCAAACACTCCCAGGGCAGGTACAGCACGGGTTAGATACAGAGTAAACCTCCCTCTACACTGTCCCATCAAACACTCCCAGGGCAGATACAGCATGGGTTAGATACAGAGTAAGCTCCCTCTACACTGTCCCATCAAACGCTCCCAGGGCTGGTACAGCATGAGTTAGATACAGAGTAAAGCTCCCTCTACACTGTCCCATCAAACACTCCAGGGCAGGTACAGCACGGTTAGATACTGAGTAAGCTCCCTCTACACTGTCCCACCAAACACTCCCAGGGCAGATACAGCATGGGTTAGATACAGAGTAAAGCTCCCTCTACATTGTCCCATCAAACGCTCCCAGGGCTGGTACAGCACGGGTTAGATACAGAGTAAAGCTCACTCTACACTGTCCCATCAAATGCTCCCAGGGCAGGTACAGCACGGGTTAGATACAGAGTAAAGCTCCCTCTACATTGTCCCATCAAACACTCCCAGGGCAGGTACAGCACGAGTTAGATACAGAGTAAAGCTCCCTCTACACTGTCCCATCAAACACTCCCAGGGCAGGTACAGCACGGGTTAGATACAGAGTAAAGCTCACTCTACACTGTCCCATCAAACACTCCCAGGGCAGGTACAGCACGGGTTAGATACAGAGTAAAGCTCCCTCGACACTGTCCCATCAAACACTCCCAGGGCAGGTACAGCACGGGTTAGATACAGAGTAAAGCTCCCTCTACACTGTCCCATCAAACACTCCCAGGGCAGGTACAGCACAGGTTAGATACAGAGTAAAGCTCCCTCTACATTGTCCCATCAAACACTCCCAGGGCAGGTACAGCACGAGTTAGATACAGAGTAAAGCTCCCTCTACACTGTCCCATCAAACACTCCCAGGGCAGGTACAGCAGGGGTTAGATGCAGAGTAAAGCTCCCTCTACACTGTCCCATCAAACACTCCCAGGGCAGGTACAGCACGGTTTAGATACAGAATAAAGCTCCCTCTAAACTGTCCCATCAAACACTCCCAGGGCAGGTACAGCACGGGTTAGATACAAAGTAAAGCTCCCTCTACACTGTCCCATCAAACACTCCCAGGGCAGGTACAGCACGGGTTAGATACAGAGTAAAGCTCCCTCTACACTGTCCCATCAAACACTCCTAGGGCAGGTACAGTACGGGTTGGATACAGAGTAAAGCTCCCTCTACACTGTCCCATCAAACACTCCCAGGGCAGGTACAGCACGGGTTAGATACAAAGTAAAGCTCCCTCTACACTGTCCCATCAAACACTCCCAGGGCAGGTACAGCACGGGTTAGATACAGAGTAAAGCTCCCTCTACACTGTCCCATCAAACACTCCTAGGGCAGGTACAGTACGGGTTGGATACAGAGTAAAGCTCCCTCTACACTGTCCCATCAAACACTCCCAGGGCAGGTACAGCACGAGTTAGATACAGAGTAAAGCTCCCTCTACACTGTCCCATCAAACACTCCCAGGGCAGGTACAGCAGGGGTTAGATGCAGAGTAAAGCTCCCTCTACACTGTCCCATCAAACACTCCCAGGGCAGGTACAGCACGGTTTAGATACAGAGTAAAGCTCCCTCTAAACTGTCCCATCAAACACTCCCAGGGCAGGTACAGCACGGGTTAGATACAAAGTAAAGCTCCCTCTACACTGTCCCATCAAACACTCCCAGGGCAGGTACAGCACGGGTTAGATACAGAGTAAAGCTCCCTCTACACTGTCCCATCAAACACTCCTAGGGCAGGTACAGTACGGGTTGGATACAGAGTAAAGCTCCCTCTACACTGTCCCATCAAACACTCCCAGGGCAGGTACAGCACGGGTTAGATACAAAGTAAAGCTCCCTCTACACTGTCCCATCAAACACTCGCAGGGCAGGTACAGCACGGGTTAGATACAGAGTAAAGCTCCCTCTACACTGTCCCATCAAACACTCCTAGGGCAGGTACAGTACGGGTTGGATACAGAGTAAAGCTCCCTCTACACTGTCCCATCAAACACTCCCAGGGCAGGTACAGCACGAGTTAGATACAGAGTAAAGCTCCCTCTACACTGTCCCATCAAACACTCCCAGGGCAGGTACAGCATGGGTTAGATACAGAGTAAAGCTCCCTCTACACTGTCCCATCAAACACTCCCAGGGCAGGTACAGCACGGGTTAGATACAGAGTAAAGCTCCCTCTACACTGTCCCATCAAACACTCCCAGGGCAGGTACAGCACGGGTTAGATACAGAGTAAAGCTCCCTCTACACTGTCCCAACAAACACACCCAGGGCAGGTACAGCACGGGTTAGATACAGAATAAAGCTCCCTCTACACTGTCCCATCAAACACTCCCAGGGCAGGTACAGCACGGGTTAGATACACAGTAAAGCTCCCTCTACACTGTCCCATCAAACACTCCCAGGGCAGGTACAGCACGGGTTAGATACACAGTAAAGCTCCCCCTGCACTGTCCTATCAAACACTCCCAGGGTAGGTACAGCATGGTTTATATACAGAATAAAGCTCCCTCTACACTGCCCTACCTATACCCATTAACATCAGCCTCTGTCGAGTGCATCCTGTGAAGAAATATTCCATTCATCACTGCCTGTGACTGTGGTTGTTTTCAGGTTTCCCCTCACCATTGTATTGCCTGTGACTGTGGTTGGTTTCAGGTTTCTCCTCACCATTGTATTGTATATTGGAATGTATGGAATGTGTTGTGTGTCGGGCTCCGCCCATACCTGGCCTCTATGTAAGCCAGCTCAGTCTGGCCTCATATCCAGTACTGCAGAGCTCCAGATGGAAGATACCTCTCTCCACTGCGTGTTATCTTCTAAGTTAATAAAAGCCTTGTTTTGTTCCGGTAACATCGAGTCTTGGGATTATTGAGGCACATCAATTTTATTAACTTATTTTTCAACACAATGGATCAACTCCTGAAACCCGAACGTTTGGATTTGGATCAGCATGCTCCGGACGCATCAGCACGCTTTGGACACTGGTTTATGTGTATGGAATTCTTCCTGGACAATTCCGCAGCCGTCAAAGACGCTACGGACGCTGCGAGTATGAAACTCGGAATTCTGCGGAATTGGGTAAGCCACCGGGTTTACCCCCTCATCCAAGATGCCGACACGTACCTGGCCGCCTGCGACATCTTAAAGGCGCATTACCAGCAGCCTACGAATGAGGTGTATGCTAGGCATCTGCTCGCCACTCGCGCACAGCGACCTGGGGAATCGGTGGAGGAGTTCCTAGGCACCCTGAAAATGCTTGGCAAAGACTGCAAGTGCCGAGATGTAAAAGCCGCAGTGTACACCGACGAGTTTGTTCGCGATGCCTTTATCACAGGCCTCAGCTCCACTTACATCCGGCAAAGACTGCTGGAAAAAACGGGATTGGACCTGAAACAGGCTGCAGACACCGCGCGATCCCTGGATGTGGCCCAGAGAAACTCGGACGCCTACTCTTCAGCCCGCGCCGTCCACGCCGCCACGTGTGCACCAAGGGCGCCGCCATCTTGGAAGGCATCTTCCCCGCCCGGCAGCCCGACACCGTCGGGGCCCCGCTCTCCCCCCAGAAGCCCTACGACAGCCGCGACGCGTCGGGGACCCAACTGCTACTTCTGCGGGCAGCCAAAGCATACCAGAAACCTGTGCCCGGCGAAAGGCACCACCTGCTTTAAGTGCGGTAAGAAGGGGCACTTCGGGAAGGTGTGCAGAGGGAACCCCGCCGGAAAACCAACCGCCGGAAAACCCGCCACCGCCGCGTGCGCGCCGTGGGAGCGGCCATCTTGGACGCCATCTTGCCCGACCTCGTGGGGTCCGCCATCTTATGAGCAGACAGCGTGGACGCCATCTTGTCTCGATCAGGGCCCTACAGTGGCATCGGTCACAGTGGACCAGACCAGGCCGCACCCGCTATCCAAATCAATGGTGGACATCGAGGTAAACGGGTGCAGGGTTAAATGTTTAATTGACAGTGGAAGCACGGAGAGTTTTATCCACCCTGAACTGGCACAACAACTCTCCCTAAAGGTGGTCCCTACTCAGGGTACCATCTCTATGGCTGATAAAACCCAAACATCGACCATTTTGGGTTACTGCACGGTACAATTGTCCGTTAACGGAACTGTTTATGATAATTTTAAAGTATTAATCATGAAGAATCTATGTGCGAGCGTGATCTTGGGCCTGGATTTCCAGTGCAACCACCAAAGCATCACGCTCAAGTACGGTGGGTCCCAGCCGCCCCTCACAGTATGTGGTCTGGCTACCCTGAAGGTAAAGCCGCCTTCGCTATTCGCGAACCTTACCCCTAACTGCCGGCCAATAGCGACCAAAAGCAGGAGGTACAGCTGGGAGGACAGGCGGTTTATCGCGACCGAGGTAGACAGGCTCCTGAAAGAGCGCATTATTGAACGCAGCAACAGCCCGTGGCGTGCCCAAGTGGCAGTGGTAAGGGGTAGCGAGAAGAAACGGATGGTGATCGACTATAGCCAAACGATCAACAGGTACACCCAACTAGACGCCTACCCGCTACCCCGCATATCAGAAATGGTGAACCAAATCGCCCAATACCGGGTGTTCTCCACCATCGACCTTAAGTCAGCGTACCACCAGCTCCCTATCAGACCAGAGGACCGCCCGTACACCGCCTTCGAGGCGAACGGACGCCTCTACCAATTCCTCAGAGTCCCCTTTGGGGTGACGAATGGGGTCTCGGTCTTCCAGAGGGAGATGGACCGCATGGTCGATGACCACCACTTGCAGGCAACCTTCCCCTACCTCGACAACGTCACCATCTGTGGTCACAACCAGCAGGATCACGACTCGAACCTCGAGAGGTTCCTGGAAACCGCACAAAAACTCAACCTCACCTACAACGAGGACAAGTGCGTTTTCAACACCACGCGCCTCTGCATACTAGGCAGCATGGTGGAGAATGGGGAAATCGGACCAGACCCCGACCGATTGCGCCCCCTACGGGAGCTGCCCCTGCCCAACACTCCCAAAGCCCTGAAAAGGTGCCTGGGGTTATTTTCTTATTATTCCCAATGGGTCCCCAACTACTCCGACAAAGCCCGCCCCCTCTTGAAAGCATCCTCTTTTCCGCTCTCTGCTGAGGCCCACGCCGCCTTCAAAAGCATTAAGCAGGATATTGAGCGGGCCACGCTACAGGCAGTGGACGAGAACACTCCATTTCAAGTGGAATGTGATGCGTCTGACTTCGCCTTGGCGGCCACCCTCAACCAGGCGGGGCGGCCCGTAGCTTTCTTCTCGAGGACCCTCCAAGGGCCCGAGATCAGACACTCCTCCGTGGAAAAGGAGGCCCAAGCCATCGTGGAGGCAGTGCGCCACTGGCGCCACTACCTAGCCAGCAAACGCTTCACCCTACTTACCGACCAGCGGTCGGTAGCGTTTATGTTCAATAATAAACAGAGGGGGAAGATTAAAAATGATAAGATTCTTAGGTGGCGGATCGAGCTCTCCACCTTCGAGTATGACATCATTTACCGGCCAGGGGCCCTTAACGAATCCCCTGACGCCCTCTCACGAGGGATGTGTGCCAGCGCCACCGGGGATCGGCTACAGACCCTCCACAACGACCTCTGCCACCCAGGGGTCACGTGGCTGTTCCACTTCATAAAGTCCCGCAACTTACCCTACTCGATTGAGGAAGTTCGGTCTCTGACCAGGAACTGCCGCACTTGCGCTGAGTGCAAGCCTCGGTTCTACCACCCTGATAGAGCCCACTTAATCAAAGCTACACGGCCCTTTGAGCGGCTCAGCTTAGATTTCAAGGGCCCCCTCCCGTCCGTCGACCGCAATGTTTACTTCCTGAACATTGTGGACGAATACTCCCGGTTCCCATTCGCCTTCCCCTGCCCAGACATGACCAGCGCCACGGTCATTAAATGCCTCAACAGCCTGTTCTGCCTGTTCGGTATGCCGAGCTACATCCACACGGATAGGGGACGTCCTTCATGAGTGAAGAGCTACGCCAGTACATGCTGTCCAGAGGGATCGCCACGAGCCGTACCACCAGCTACAACCCCCGGGGTAACGGTCAAGTGGAGCGAGAGAACGGGATAGTATGGAAAGCAGTCACTCTAGCTCTAAGGACCAATGGCCTCCCTATCTCCCGCTGGCAGGAAGTCCTCTCAGATGTGCTCCATTCGATACGGTCGCTATTGTGTACTGCCACTAATGCCACGCCTCATGAACGAATGTTTAGCTTTCCCCGGAAATCCACCTCAGGCGTATCCATGCCGTCATGGCTCTCCACCCCAGGTCCGGTATTCGTGCGAAGGCATGTGAGGGGCCATAAGATGGACTCTCTCGTGGAGCCAGTGCGCCTACTCCACGCCAACCCCCAATACGCGTATGCCCGGCACGCCGACGGAAGGGAGGACACCATGTCAATAAAAGACGTCGCCCCAGCCGGTAACGACAACAACCACGGCAATAGCAGCAACAACGACCACAGCAACTCTTACCCACCCACTACTCTTTCATCACCCCCGGAAGAACATCGACCAACGGCACCCCCACCAACTACCCCTTTAACAACCCTGGCGGCACCCCCGGCAGAGACCCAGGAGGCCACCGGGGACACCCAGCCGACACCCGCGACACCACAACAGCCACGTCGGTCGCAGAGGACTACCAAACCCCCGAACAGACTAAATCTATAGAAGGGGTGAATGTGATGAAATATTCCATTCATCACTGCCTGTGACTGTGGTTGGTTTCAGGTTTCCCCTCACCATTGTATTGCCTGTGACTGTGGTTGGTTTCAGGTTTCTCCTCACCATTGTATTGTATATTGGAATGTATGGAATGTGTTGTGTGTAGGGCTCCGCCCATACCTGGCCTCTATGTAAGCCAGCTCAGTCTGGCCTCATATCCAGTACTGCAGAGCTCCAGATGGAAGATACCTCTCTCCACCGCGTGTTATCTTCTAAGTTAATAAAAGCCTTGTTTTGTTCCGCTAACATCGAGTCTTGGGATTATTGAGGCACATCACATCCTACCTCGCCAGTGTGATATAGTTCGATTTCCCACAGCAGCCTTTGCCGATAAGACTGGCGAAATTACTCCCAAATTAGTTGCAGTTTCAGGCTGTGGGCTCAGGCGCACTTGGAACTGGATTCGATGTTCCTGGGTCCCTTAAAACCACTGAGAAGGGAGTCTTTCACCCGTAGAAATAAAAACTGATCTCGGTTTTATCACTGGTTATTATGGGATGGCACAGCCTGCACAGAGAAAGAAACGCAGCGTTTGGGGGCCATGACAAGGAGTAACCTCCGAACCTGCCGGCAAGTCTTTCGACATTCTGTGGAAACTGCCGCTCCTTCCGAGATTCCTGAACTGTTGCTTGGCCGCCGTGTATCGACCCTGCCCACGTTAGCAGGCGGTGATCGGCTGCTCTCAGGAGGGTGACAGTGTGCTTGAGCTGGGAGGGTGGAGAAGAACCAGCCAGGTTTCCCCACTCGTGGATGCTCTTGGGAGTTACATCACTGATTTGGGAGAATATTTTCGATCTATATATGTCACAAAGCAGCAAACCAATCGAGGGGTTTGGATAGTTATTGTTTACGAGGGGCAGCAACCTAATAGAATCACTTCCTGGAAACGGGAACAAGGCGCTTTAAACAGTAACCAATATAGGACGAGGGGCACCAGGTGGTAAAAGGGGCTTTCACGCTGTCCTCCACCTCTGTGACATGGGTTCAAACCCAGCCCTGCCTGATAGGGCTGAGTCTTCTCTGTCTGCTGGCTGGGAGGTGCTCCGTGAAATGTGTGCGTAGCTTCAGACTGGTTTGTGTGTGAGCCCCGTAACTTGGCACTACATTGGTCTGCAGTAGGACGGAGGCGCACCTGCCTGCCAGTTTCAGGCTTGATTTCTGTTTCTCGTTTCTCTCCAGGGGGCTGCGGTGTTCGTGGGAAGGCCTGGCGTTACTTGACAGCCTGCTGCCTACTCTTCTACACCAGTTACAACTCTCCTACCAGAGCTCAGTGGCTCGCTGCCTTTGATTCCTTTCCTTCCTCAGGCACACCTGCAGTAGAATCAGCAACGACAGCGCGCACTGAGAGAGAAAGACATTTAACGGAGAAAAACGTCCCGAGGGGCTTCAGAGGAAAAGTTAGAGGAAGTGCGAGGATAAACAGACACCGAGGCAAAGAAGGAGATATTAGGA
Source organism: Somniosus microcephalus (assembly GCF_052327205.1). NCBI lineage: Eukaryota > Metazoa > Chordata > Chondrichthyes > Squaliformes > Somniosidae > Somniosus > Somniosus microcephalus. Next base: position 5,186,044 of record NC_141007.1, read on the forward strand.
CAGGTGACCAAAGGCTTGGTCAAAGAGGTGGGTGTTAAGAGCCAACAAAAGAGAGAGAGAGAGGTTTAGGGAGGGAATTCCAGAGCTTAGGGCCCAGGCAGCTGAAGGCACGGCCACCAATGGTGGGGTGAAGGGAGTAGGGGGTGAGCAATAGGCAAGAGTCCGAGGAATGGAGAGGCTGGAGTGGGGAGTGGAGTTATAGAGATCAGAGATAGGGATGGGAGAGGCCTTGGGGCAATTTGAACACGAGGACGAGAATTTTAAATTTATGGGGGTGGGAGACCGGGTGCCAATGTGGGTCAGTGAGCACTGGGGTGAAGGGAGAGTGGGAATTGGTCAAGTAAGATACAGGCAGCAAAGATTTATAAGTTTACGGAGAGTGGAGGATGGGAAGCTAACCAGGGGACAATTGGAATAGTCGAGACTGGAGGTGACAAAGGCTTGCTGGAGTGTTTCAGTGGCTGAGCGGTGGAGGACGACGGTGTCGTCCATCATGTCAAATGCTCCCAGCAGGTTGAAGAGGATGAGGAGGGATAATGCACCACGGTGACAGATACGAGAATGTCTCTCATCTAGTCCCTGCTGGTGCTGAACCCTCCAGGTTCTGTCAGTAGCACGTACTGACACTGTGTTTGGAAGCAACATCACTGGCCTTGTGTCAAAAATACTGCAAGTTTCAGTCTGTTAAATGAATATACAATGAGTAATAAATGCAGTTTGTGTCTAACATTTCACTGTTTTCTTCAAGTGCTTGGTCATTTCGTCTGAACTTCCCTGACCCTTCTATCCCCAAAAGCCAACTCGACACCCTTCTCTTAACTCCACAAAAGTCAACCCTAACCAGTTAATCCTACCCTCCTAAACACCATGGGGGAGAAATTCGGTATCGCCCTGTTTGGGGCGCAATTATCGGCCGGGTGCAAAATTTAGCGCCTGGCGTTAATTATCGCCTCCGACTGCAAACTTGGCCTCTATCGCCCCTGGAGGTGATTGGAGCGCTAAGTCAGATGCTACACACCTGCCTTAAGGCGCTAAGGCTGAGGAGCGAGGCGCTACCTCAGAGCGCTGGTGGAGCTCATGTGATGTCACTCAGCAATGGAACACACACACTGGCGCCGGCCAGTTCTTAAAGGGGAGGGTCGATCTTGCTCTCCATCCACACCCTGCTCATTGCAGCCTTGAATCTCGGCCTGGGGAGACCTGTACATCAAATCTGCTGGAATAGAACAATGGCCCTGAAATTAGGACCAGGGGCTTGCCGCGCGTGCAAGCCCTCGATCTGCACTCATCCTGCGCGCCGACATTTGAAGCCCGGGCCTGCTTGCATTTCCGGTCACAGGCCCGGTTCAGATGTCGGCGCGATGTGCTTACCTGATCCAGCGGCGTAGTTAGTGCGATGTGCCGGCTGGGATCAGGTGAGCACTGTGCAGCCAATCAGGGGAGGGGAAACTCATTCATGAGTTTGATAGAAAGAGCTGTCAACCTCATGAAAACTCCTGGCCCCAAAACACTACTTAAACCTGAAAGAAAATTAAAAAAAACATTGCACTACTTAAATGAACAATAAAGAACTCTGAAAAACTATTTTAAACAATAATTTTAAAATTTGAAAAAAATTTTTTTTTTTAATCGGGTCTAAAACTAAGCTTACCTTGCTGTAAATTCTTTAAAAATAACAAACCTGTGGAAATTTTTTTTCTCAATTGTACTAAAAGCCCACTTACCTGAAAAACTAAGTACTTACGTGTGGATTTTCAATGCGTAAAGACCGGAGGCCTTTACACACGCGCAACTCTGAAAAAAAAAGGAATTTCACTGCCCACGCGCTGCCTGTGCAGTCGCGCGTGCTCTGCCTCTTAACCCCTTGGGTCAGAGGACAGGAAATGCCGGTTTTCAGCGCATGCGCTGAGCATGCTGAAAACCGGCAATTCCTCCGTACTCACGCGTTGTGCCCGGAATTACTGGGCCAATGAAGAGGCCCAGGGAAAGAGCTCAGAGTGCAGCCCCCGCAGACTCTTCTAAATCGATACAAGGAAGGGCAAATCAAAATGAACTGCAAAGTGCTGCTCAGTACCCAAAACTCCTTCACACAGTGTTGAATCTCTCCAGAAGTCTCTCTCTCTCTTAGAATGCGTGGTGCAAAAATGTCACCAACAAAAAAAAGTCAGGAAGCGGCCGCCTTTAAATAGCGCTCCCCCAGTCCCTTCCCGACTACAAAACGTTACCCTCTACTTGTCATTACTAGCGGCAGGCGGTAAGGCAGGGGGCGCCACTCAATATCTGGTCCGGGGCGCTGCACGCTCGACTGACATCACGATCTGCGGGCACAGGAGATCGTGGTGGTAATGTTTAGCGCCGCCGCAAAATGTCTAGTCAATTTCACGAGTGTCGCAAACATGGCCGCGCTCGGGCGCTAGGTGCTTTGCGCCCTCTTAGGGCGCTAACGGGAGGCGCAAAGCAACCGAATTTTGCGCCCCCCACAATATGTGCTCCAAAATATCCACACTACACACTCCTCCTGATATCCGACACCCTGACACAACACACCCCAGTCCTGCTCACTCCCCGCACCCTTTACTCCCCCTCCCGGTCTATTTACAGTCTATGCCTCACTCTGTCGCTGCAAATCTATCCTGAGCAGCAGCGCCGGCCGAGGGAGTGGGGATTGGCTCTGACCGGGGGCTGGGGATTGGCTCTGACCGGGGGGCTGGGGGAGTGGGGATTGGCTCTGACCGGGGGCTGGGGGCTGGGGATTGGCTCTGACCGGGGGCTGGGGGCTGGGGATTTGCTCTGACCGGGGGAGTGGGGATTGGCTCTGCCCGGGGGCTGGGGGAGTGGGGATTGGCTCTGACCGGGGGCTGGGGGAGTGGGGATTGGCTCTGACCGGGGGCTGGGGGAGTGGGGATTGGCTCTGACCGGGGGCTGGGGGAGTGGGGATTGGCTCTGACCGGGGGCTGGGGGAGTGGGGATTGGCTCTGACCGGGAGCTGGGGGAGTGGGGATTGGCTCTGACCGGGGGCTGGGAGAGTGGGGATTGGCTCTGACCGGGGGCTGGGAGAGTGGGGATTGGCTCTGACCGGGGGCTGGGGGATTGGGGATTGGCTCTGATTGGGGGAGTGGGGATTGGCTCTGACCGGGGGCTGGGGGATTGGGGATTGGCTCTGATTGGGGGAGTGGCGATTGGCTCTGACCGGGGGGCTGGGGGAGTGGTGATTGGCTCTGACCGGGGGCTGGGGGAGTGGGGATTGGCTCTGACCAGGAGCTGGGGGAGTGGGGATTGGCTCTGCCCGGGGGCAGGGGGAGTGGGGATTGGCTCTGACTGGGGGGCTGGGGGAGTGGGGATTGGCTCTGACCGGGAGCTGGGGGAGTGGGGATTGGCTCTGACTGGGGGAGTGGGGATTGGCTCTGACCGGGGGGGCTGGGGGAGTGGGGATTGGCTCTGAGCGAGCGGCGCGGCACATTGGTGAATGGTTTCCATGGAGACAGGTGGTTGAAGCGTCAGACGGTTGCCCGGGAGACGGGCGGCGGGCCTCGGCGAGCGGCAGTCATGGGGACCCGCTCTCAATCCAAAGCCTCCCGGCGAGACGTCACCGGCCAGAAGACTCCGCCAGGTAAGCAGCGGGACCTGCGGCTGCGGCACCCCCACAATCAGCGACACAGACTGCCCCCAACATCCAACTCCAGCCGGGCCCCTCACACAGAGTGAAGGCCCCTCCACACTGACCCCATCAAACACTCCCGGGGCAGGTACAGCACGGGTTAGATACAGAGTAAAGCTCCCTCTACACTGTCCCATCAAACACTCCCAGGGCAGGTACAGCACGGGTTAGATACAGAGTAAAGCTCCCTCTACACTGTCCCATCAAACACTCCCAGGGCAGGTACAGCACGGGTTAGATACAGAGTAAAGCTCCCTCTACACTGTCCCATCAAACACTCCCAGGGCAGGTACAGCACGGGTTAGATACAGAGTAAAGCTCCCTCTACACTGTCCCATCAAACACTCCCAGGGCAGGTACAGCACGGGTTAGATACAGAGTAAAGCTCCCTCTACACTGTCCCATCAAACACTCCCAGGACAGGTACAGCACGGGTTAGATACAGAGTAAAGCTCCCTCTACACTGTCCCATCAAACTCTCCCAGGGCAGGTACAGCACGGGTTAGATACAGAGTAAAGCTCCCTCTACACTGTCCCATCAAACACTCCCAGGACAGGTACAGCACGGGTTAGATACAGAGTAAAGCTCCCTCTACACTGTCCCATCAAACGCTCCCAGGGCAGGTACAGCACGGGTTAGATACAGAGTAAAACTCCCTCTACACTGTCCCATCAAACACTCCCAGGGCCGGTACAGCACGGGTTAGATACAGAGTAAAGCTCCCTCTACACTGTCCCATCAAACACTCCCAGGGCCGGTACAGCACGGGTTAGATACAGAGTAAAGCTCCCTCTACACTGTCCCCATCAAACACTCCTAGGGCAGGTACAGCATGGGTTAGATACAGAGTAAAGCTCCCTCTACTCTGTCCCATCAAACACTCCCAGGGCAGGTACAGCACAGGTTAGATACAGAGTAAAGCTCCCTCTACACCATCCCATCAAGCACTCCCAGGGCAGGTACAGCACGGGTTAGATACAGAGTAAAACTCCCTCTACACTGTCCCATCAAACACTCCCAGGGCAGGTACAGCACGGGTTAGATACAGAGTAAAGCTCCCTCTACACTGTCCCATCAAACACTCCCAGGGCAGGTAGAGCACGGATTAGATACAGAGTAAAGCTCCCTCTACACTGTCCCATCAAACACTCCCAGGGCAGGTACAGGGGGTTAAATATAGAGTAAAGGCCCCTCCACACTGACCATCAAACACTCCCAGGGCAGGTACAGCCCGGGGTTAGAATTTTAAAATTCGCTCTTTACTCTTTCCACAGGTAAGAGCAACTTCTCTAACAATTGGTAGTAATGACATTTAATATGCAACAACTTTATAGATACACTTTAGTTAGAAGTACAGCTCCCCCAAGTCCCCCCCCCCCCCACCCCGGTCAGAGCCAAGCCCCCAGCTCCCCAGATTGGGAGAAGGGGAAGTGCAACGAGACCTGGGTGTCCTTGTGCACCAGTCGCTGAAGGTAAGCATGCAGGTGCAGCAGGCAGTTAGAAGGCAAATGGTATGTTGGCCAACGTAGCGAGAGAATTCGAGTACAGGAACAAGGATGTCTTGCTGCAGTTGTACAGGGCCTTGGTGAAACCACACCTGGAGTATTGTGTGCAGTTTTGGTCGCCTTATCTGAGGAAGGATGTTCTTGCCATGGAAGGAGTTCAGCGAAGATTCACCAGGCTGATACCTGGGATGGCAGGAATGACGTATGAGGAGAGATTGGGTCGATTGGGCTTATACTCACTGGAGTTTAGAAGAATGAGAGGGGATCTCATTGAAACTTATAAAATTCTAACTGGTGTAGGGGGTTTTGCACAGGCGTGTTCGGGTCAGTCAGCTTTGCCTCTGACTACCTTCTTTGAGCTGTTCGAATCGCTCGCCCCCTGGGTTCTGGACACCGAACTTAGATGCAGGCAGCGATACAGAGAAGACTCGAGTAGACAGGTGGTTGGATGCAAACAAAACCAAGATTTTATTGAAGAGGAAAACTTGATACAATCTTATGGAAAATCATTAGTGTCCACTTCTACAGGCAAAAATTACACGAGAGTCATAATGATACTATATACTTATACAGGGAATGGGGAACACACGGCACATCGAGGGAAAACAACTATCTTAACAATCCCCTTATCCTTAGCCCACCCCCTATACCTAACTAGGTTAATCTATGAGGGGTCAGAATTCATGCTCACCAATCAAAAGGGTTTGTTAGACTCAAAACAGCGGTTGGGTTCGGGGTTCGCTCTTGGTGCTCTCTGGAGCCTGCCGTCGTCACGTGGGCTCCGGGTGCTGCAAGGGCGTTGTCCAGGTTCGAGTACCCCAAAGTTACTGTCTCTGCTTGGGTACTTTACCTTGCAGGGATGATTCTTCGCCGACAGCTTGAGTTTGCATGAAGATAGTCGCAGGCCGGCTGAGGCTGAAGGCCCGATGATTCGAAGCCTACCCTCAGTTGGCCTTCCCCGGGTGGTCTTCCCTCCTCCTCCCCTTCTTCGCCTGGCCTGAATTGCCCGTGTTCGCCCGACCTGGTGTCGGGGCGAGTCCAGATGGAGTTGGAGAGGGCACGGGCAAAGGCCAGGGGGTAAGCGCGTGACGGGGGAAGAGCGGCAGCCACGAGGGCGAGGGGCCGAAGAACCGGGGAGCGGCAGTACCGACAGCAGCAGGAGAGCAGAGCAGGAGTTCCTTCTTCTTCCGATTGCTACCTGGGGGCCTTCAGTTATACCTTCGTCGAAAACCCTTATCTGCGCGCCAAATCAGGTTAGTTCTTTGTTTTAATTTTGGCGGGCTAGTTAAAATAATGGTAGCAATCTATACTGACGGTTTTTAGATGGCCGGTAATTGCATCTACCGGCCCGATAATTGACTCGTATTGTCCTGAAAGTCCTTGATGGGCTGGTCCAGCCTCGATGGATGTGTTTAATCTGTTTCCAATTATGTATGTAGACTGTTTTATGGCTTTAACTGTAGGCCTCATTGAATTTAGATCTGCCTCTAATTCGGCCTAATACATAATTCACAGTTTGTCTGGGTCCCAAAACACAAAGTTCTTTTCACAGGAAACTTGCAGCCTTAGTTTTGACTTACGCCAAACTGCCTGGGCTGCAGAATCCATTTTGGAGACCCGTAGGCTTTCTGCCACGAGGCACGGACGCCATCTTGGGTACCCTTTTTAATTTCAAAAGAAATGTCCACGCAGGGTCCCTTTTATCGATAATAACCTTCGGGGAGATGCACAAATTTTGCAAATCTTACACAGGACTGGACAGACTAGATGCAGGAAGGATGTTCCCGATGGTCGGGGAGTCCAGAACCAGGGGTCACAGTCTGAGGATAAGGGGTAAGCCATTTAGGACCGAGATGAGGAGGAATTTCTTCACCCAGAGACTGGTGAACCTGTGGAATTCTCTACCACAGAAGGCAGTTGAGGCCAATTCATTAAATATATTCAAGAAGGAGTTGGATATATTTCTTAAGGCTAAAGGGATCAAGGGATATGGGGAGAAGGCAGGGACAGGGTACTGAATTTGGATGATCAGCCATGATCGCATTAAATGGTGGAGCAGGCTCGAGGGGCCGAATGGCCGACTCCTGCTCCTATCTTCAATGAATCAATGTCAGAATGGTCAAATTCCTTTGCTTCGGGAGGCTGAGGGGTTAATTCTTTGTTTGTGTCCTTGGTGTTCTGATCAGTCCACTGGACTGTCTCCGCAAACTTAATAAAAATACCTGCTTTTATATCATTCTCTCTGGCAAAGAAAGATCCATATTGATACCAAAATCCTTTAGTCCCTCCTCAAGTGAGCGAGTGATCGAACAACTCTCTGTAAATTGTTCTTTGAATCTTAGTTGCACCCGCCACAGATAAGGTTCAGCATTGTTGTTACAAGAAGCTAATTCACCGTGACATCGATGCAAAAGTTTTAGTGAATACTACAAATGTGAATAAAAAAGTTACAATCGTAACAAGTTGCATAATAACAAAGAACATTGTCCTGATCCTCACCCAAGGATGTTGTCCCACATTGTAGACTACCTCCCACATGTATGATTCCCCAGGGTCGATATCCCCTTTTCAATGTCTGCACAAGATAAGAGCATAAGAGTTAGGAGTAGGAGTGAGTCACACGCCCCTCGAGCCTGCTCCGCCACACGGCCCCTCGAGCCTGCTCCGCCACACGGCCCCTCGAGCCTGCTCCGCCACACGGCCCCTCGAGCCTGCTCCGCCACACGGCCCCTCGAGCCTGCTCCGCCACACGGCCCCTCGAGCCTGCTCCGCCACACGGCCCCTCGAGCCTGCTCCGCCACACGGCCCCTCGAGCCTGCTCCGCCACACGGCCCCTCGAGCCTGCTCCGCCACACGGCCCCTCGAGCCTGCTCCGCCACACGGCCCCTCGAGCCTGCTCCGTCACACGCCCCTCGAGCCTGCTCCGCCACACGGCCCCTCGAGCCTGCTCCGCCACACGGCCCCTCGAGCCTGCTCCGCCATTCAATAACATCATGGCTGATCACACGGCCCCTCGAGCCTGCTCCGCCATTCAATAACATCATGGCTGATCACACGGCCCCTTGAGCCTGCTCCGCCATTCAATAACATCATGGCTGATCACACGGCCCCCCGAGCCTGCTCCGCCATTCAATAACATCATGGCTGATCATCGACCTCAACTCCACTTTCCCGCCCGATCTCCATATCCCTTGATTCCCCTAGAGTCCAAAAATCTATCGATCTCAGCCTTGAATATACTCAACGATTCAGCAGCCCTTTGGGGTAGAGAATTCCCAAGATTTACAACCCTCTGAGTGAAGAAATTCCTCATCTCAGTCTTAAATGGCCGACCCCTTATCCTGAGACTATGCCCCCTAGTTCTAGACTCTCCAGCCAGGGGGAAACAATCTCTCCGCATCTACCCTGTCAATCCCCTTCAGAATCTTATATGTTTCAATGAGATCACCTCTCATTCTTCTAAACTCCAGAGAGTATAGGCCCATTCTACACAATCTCTCCTCATAGGACAACCCTCTCACCCCTTTGTTGCACCGCCTCCAAGGCAAGTATATCCTTCCTTAGATTAGGAGACCAAAACTGTGCCCAGTACTCCAGGTGTGGTCTCCCCAAGGCCCTGTACAATTGTAGTAAGACTTCCTTACTCTCATACTCCAACCCCCTTGCAATAAAGGCCAACATGCCATTTGCCTTCCTAATTGCTTGCTGTACCTACATACTAACTTTCTGTGTTTCCTTATTACGTGGTTTTGCATGCAGTTAGTCTATCAATATTGGGGTTTTTAAACTACAGAAGTAATCCAAGAAAATTATTTCCCTTATTACTTCTCTCTTAATCGACAATATCACCCCCTCCCCTTTGTGGGTTCCTGAGGGTCTTTTGTAAGATCCACATCTCATCTTGTTAGCTCCACATGCCTATCTCGAGCCATTGGCTCTTCTAGTCTAAGCCTCTATTTGGTTAATATTACACATCCTGATACAGACAAAGAAAATCATAATCGATTGTACAGAAGGCAACAGTGAAAAACGAAGCTCCCTAAATACTACCAGATTATCAAGAAATCATCCCTTGGACTTAAAAAAGTTTCTCCAGCTCTCCTTTTACCATTACCCATCTTGTGGATAATTCTGGCTAAGTGTTATTTCCTCCTCGCCCTCAGTTGTTCCAGTATCACTGTTAGTACAACGGAACCCAATCCATAATTTTCAAATTCCAAATTCTGTCATTCTTTACTTTCATTTCAATCCCTCTGATAGATACCAACGTGTTTAACTCGATCCCGATTGTTTCATTAATTAGATAACAAAATACTGCGGATGCTGGAAATCCGAAATAACAACAGAAAACGCTGTGAAAACTCAGCAGGCCAGGCAGCATCGGTGGAGAGAGAAACAGAGTTAACGTTTCAGGTCGAAACCCTTCGTCAGAACTGAGAAAAAAGCAGGAAATGAAACAGATGAAAAGGCCAGTTTGGGGGCTGGGAAATGGGGGCGGGGGTGAAAGAACAAAAGGGAAGGTCCTTTTAATCTGTTTCATTTCCTGCTTTTTTCTCAGTTCTGAAGAAGGGTTTCAACCTGAAACGTTAACTCTGTTTCTCTCTCCACGGATGTTGCCTGGCCTGTTTTGTTTCATTAATTAGATGGTTTCACTGTGGAGCATGTGTCAGTGCCTTGATTCTAAAAAGTTCTAATCAGTAGTGATACATTATGGGGGAGAAATTCGGTGGGCTGCGCCACCAGTTAGCGCCTAAAGAGGGCACTCAGTGGCTTTAGCGTCACTGGCCACGCCTCCCGCGATATTTAGCGGGGCGCTAATGGCGGCGTTAGCCTGTTGCGCTGCGCCCTGCTACCGCCCCGATCGCGATATTTGGCAGCGACCATCTCTGTAGCGCCGCTCGCTAATCACGCCCGGTTCACGGGGCCTACCTGTGGCGGCAGTGGCGCAAATTAAGGTGAAGGTGCGGGCCAGCACCTCCGTCCCCAGCCTCCTGTTCTCCCCCCAGGCATTGCCGGCTGTTTTCCAAGAGCCCGGCACTTCTCCTCGGTGCCGGGCTCTTTTGCCGGCACTCACGATCGCTCATCGCGCTGGTGCAGGCCCCTCCCCCTTAAGAACGGGAGGAAGGCCTGCAGTACCGCAGCGCGCCATGCCGCAGTGTGTGGCGCTGCGGCACGTTGCGCTGCGATATTCAGTTTCAGCGCCCTAAGAGGGACGCGGAGTGCCTCGAGCCTCGCCCCGTCTCCCTCTTGGGGCGCTCAAGCTGAATTTCCGGCGATCGCTGCTGCTCCGATCGCAGCGCTAAATCTGGCGCCCAGGCGAGCTTGGCGCCCGTTTACGGCTCCACCCAATTTCTCCCCCTAAATGTTTTCACTCTCCTGCCGACTTTAACCATCCCATGTAGTGGTGTCAATGAGACTGAGCATGTCTGAGACCCGCTCTTCAGTACATCTTTACCGTGCATTCTGCATACTGATTGCCTCACATGCAACAGATCACATCTGCACGCACAGCAGTATCCCAAGATCATGCCACATGTGACATCAAATACAAGCCATCCCCGCGCTTTCAAATGATCTTATCAAATGATCAGGGGGTGTCTGGAGATCTTTCTTTATCTCGTCCTGCATGGTCCCGATGTCCCGGGTGGTGGCCAGGCTATCAAATGCATTTTTCTCATTGTTCAGTATAGGCAAGGGCACAACCATATCCAAGAAAAAGCGAGCAATTAACTATTCTTAACTACACTATCCTGACTTTCACTAGATTGTGCATTGATACAGACGGATATCTTTTGATGAATCATGCCCAGGTGATTTGTGTTTCTCATGTGCTCACCCAGCTTCTCCCTAACCCCTTCTCTTCAGGTTCCTGACTTTCACCCATAATCACCTCGGGCCACCACCTTAGACCCCATTTGCTGCTGTCATTTTCTTTGTTTTTATCTTATACTCTCAGTCACTTCCTCACCTCCAATTTTACACATCCCATTATATAATCTGCTCATCTCATTCCTGAGCCCTGGAGGAACAATACAAATGTTGACATGTATCAACACATATTTGTTAAACTCTTCTTTGACCCTTTTTCTCTCCCGGAATATCCCACGATATTGTGCCTGAGCCCATCCTATCTTTTCACGATCTGATTTCCAGAGAGCCGCCCAGTGCAGTCTGTAAGTTAGTTACCTTTAACACAATGGCCCTGATTTTCTCTCAGCCGTCGGGCGGGGTTTCAGGCGGGCGGGGGCCGAAAATCGCAGAAATAGGGGGTCGCGACCCCCCCGCCTGATTTCCCGCCCCGTCCGACTTTCGGACCGCCGTTTCTCTCGGACCCGAATCAGTCCCGCCCGCCGCTGGCGGGACTGGCCGTTGGGACCCTAATCAGCAATTATTGGCATGTTTAATGCCATTTTAAGGGGCCCTTGCTATTTTCAAGGGTTCCCCACGCTAAACACGCCTGCGGGGAACCCCGCTGATGAAACCTGGCGTGAAGCATCCCGGCTTGCTTGCTCTCAGCTGCAGGTCATTCGGGAAAGCTGAGATTTAATCGGAGAGCATTTGTATGTTGAAGGACCTTGTTGTTGCAGGCTTGGGGCTACTTCTTCAAGGCTTAGGCACAGCTGTGGAAGGTTGGAGCCTCACACACTTCTCCAATGTGAGCTCCTGGGAAGCCCCTCTCGCCACCCTCACTCAGCGCTTCCTCAGCGGAGGCATCTACGAGAAGCATGGGATGCCTTTTTTTCCTTCCCTTCTTGCCATTAGAGGAGAGGTGGCAGCAGCAGAACCAGGAACAGCAGGATGAGCACCAGGAGCACCAGGCTGGTGCTTACTCATCTGAAGCTGCACAGGCCAGAAGGGGCCAGCACTTGGAAGTGGCTTGAGAGCACCTTGCTGCGCTTTAGGGGGCCATGGGGACCTGTATCTGCACTGGCAGTCCTACTCAGAAGGACTTCCATGAAGGTCTGGTTTCTCTGTTCAATAGATGGCCATCGCTCCTCAAGAGATGTCATTCTCTTATGTGCACTCACCATGTTTTCTGTACCCTGGCAACTTATCTCCTCCATGGAGGTTGCCAACCTTTCCATGGTGATGCGTTCATGCGCCAATGACTCCACAAAGGCTCTGCTCATGGTCGCTTGGGACTCCTCCATTCGCTCCACACTCGCAGTGACCCTGGAGACAAAACCTGCCAGAGACTCCTGCATCTGTGCATGGAGATCCATCACCTCTTCTCTTGCGGATGGACCTTAGCTGAGTTGGCAGAGTCCTGTGCCCTCCGACGAGGACTCTCCATAATAATAATAATCATAATCAACTTTTATTGTCATTGTTAGTGCACAAGTGCAGTACAACGAAATGTAGGCTTGCGGCTCCCGAGAGTGTACATTTAGATTAAGACATTTAAACATTCAACATTCATTTGGCTTGTAATACATTAACATAAACATAACCATAATAAAGTGCATTGGCAGATGTGCAGGCTTTAGAGTTTATTTGTGGAGTTCAGTAGGATGACAGCCCTGGGAAAGAAGCTGTTCCTAAATCTGGTCGTACGGGTGCGAATGCATCTGTAGCGTCTCCCAGATGGCAGGAGGGCGAACAGACTGTGGCTGGGGTGGGTAGGGTCTTTGATGATGGTCCGTGACCTCCGTAAACCGCGTTTCTGGTATATGTGCTCTATGGTGGGTAGCTGGGTGCCGGTAATGCGTTGGGCAGTTTTGACTACCCGCTGCAGGGCTTTCCGGTCATAGTAGCTACAGCTGCCATACCATACAGTGATACAGTTCATCAGGATGCTCTCTATTGTGCAGCGGTAAAAGTTAGAGAGGATCAGGGGTGACAGGTTACATCCCTTCAGCCTCCTTAGGAAATATAGGCGCTGCTGGGCCTTCTTCACCAGAGAGGAGGTATTGAGGGACCAGGAGAGGTCTTCCGTGATGTGGACTCCGAGGAACTTAAAGCTGTCCACCCTTTCCACCACAGCCCCATGGATGTGGATGGGGGTGTGACTTCCGCCTTTAGACTTCCTGAAGTCCACAATGATTTCTTTGGTTTTCTTGATGTTAAGGGCCAGGTTGTTATCGGCGCACCACTTCACGAGATGCTGGACCTCCTCCCTGTAGGCTGACTCATCGTTGTTGGTGATCTGGCCTACTACCGTGGTATCATCCGCAAACTTGATGATGGTGTTGGAACCATGAACAGCCACACAGTCGTGGGTGAAGAGGGAGTAGAGGAGGGGGCTCAGCACACATCCTTGTGGGGCCCCCGTGCTCAGGGTCAGGTGGGGGGAGGTGTGGTTACCTAATTTGACAGACTGGGGTCTGTTAGGAAGTCCAGGGTCCAGTTGCAGAGGGAAGTGTTCAGGCCAAGAGTGTGGAGTTTGGTGGCCAGCTTGTTGGGGACGATAGTGTTGAATGCTGAGCTGTAGTCTATGAACAGCTGCCCCTGTCTCCAGAATCTGCTAAGGCTCACTTGTGAGCTGTGAAACACCAGGTGACAACACTACTCTACGTCCCGAAGGTCCCCCCGAGGTGTGAGTGTCTGCGCTGGTGCTGGGTGCGCTTACTTCTGCTGACACTGCACCCTCAGAAGTTGGAGCTTCCTCTGAGGAGTCTGGCTGCACAGCCTCTTCCTCCTCCACAGTGGGGACGGGGGCTCTGGATGGTCCTGTGGGGGAGTAGAGGAAGGAGTTCGAGATGTGATGCCAAGGTTACATGCACATTGGAGTTGGCAGATGTTCATAAGTCCAAATGACGTAGCTTCAGAATCATAACAGCGACTCATGCTATGTCAGTGAGAGAGATGGCAAACTATTCTGTCACCAGCTTGTGGGACTGCCCCCGTCTCTCCTTCCCCAACTTCCGCGGCCACATCAGCCCCAACAATTTCCAGCACTCCTTCCTCCCAGGGGGTCAGGTGGGCTACTGAGGGTGGGCCTCCTCCAGTCCTGGCTCGCTCTCTGTTGTTGTGAGTTCTCTTTTCCTGCAATGAGGGAGACAAGTGGAGGTTGAGTGAGAAGGAAGGAGTGAGTGTAGAGATTGCATAGCATAGATACTTAGAGGGAGACAAAGATGGTGTGAGGCTGCAAGACCAAGGGCCCTCCCTGTGTGTTGTCAGCTGTGTTCAAAGCATCAGAGTGAGAGGGAGTGTGAGGGCTGCATGGTGGAATAGTTATGTGAATGTGAGCATAGAGAGAGATGAAATGGGTAAGGTTGCATAGATGTGACTGTGAAGTGGGATGTGGAGGAAGAGAGTGCTAAAGCTGAGTGCTGGTGGGGAAAGGCGATCAGGCTGAGGGTGTTGGAAACTTCATTCTTCCTTTTCCTGTACGGTGAAGGTCATGGAATCATTTCCGACACTGTATTCAGGTTCTTCTGGTGACTCCCAGCGAGTTGACATCTGCTGACACCTGCATCCATGCAGCCTTGGTCTCAGTGGGAGGCCTCTTCCTGCCTGACCTAGGGAAGAGGACCCCCCTGTGGGCCCTAGCCCCATCCAATAATGCCTGCAGTGAAGCCTCGTCGAATTTGGAGGCAGCTCGGGGTCTGGCACTGGCCACAGCTGCTGCAGGGCTCCTCTGCCATCCTGTATGGTTCGTTTGGAAGCCAACAGAGGATGCAGTGCTTGCTGTGGACCTTGAAAGCACCACGAATGATGACATCATACTGTGGGGCTTTCTGACTGGAAATGGACAATTAGCAAGGCTGTCCACACGCTGGAACTTAATTGGCCACTTGAGGGAAAATTGCAGCTGGCTGACCCATTTTTTTCCGGGTCAGAACCCCACATTCGGGGAATCCGCCCATTTCCCGCATGATCCACAAAATCGGGCCCCATAGTTCTGCCTCCCCCCCACCGACACCAAGATTAGCTTCAGACTGGACTGGCATTGTTGGATTGCCAGGACATGTGAGTATTCAATAATCTCAGCTCTCTTCGCTGTTTCAATGTTACTCGATACACAGCATTGGGCAGGAACCACCTTGACTGGACTCTTTCTTTTTCTCAAAAATAAAAAGTAGATAAGAAGAAGGAAAAGAAAGAGGTTGAGGAGGTCATCCCAATTAAAGAGGAGCCCGAGCAGGAAGATGTGTTGAAGGGAGTGGACATCATGGCTCTGGCAATCAAACCAGAGGATCTGAGTAAGGTACAAAGAAGCATTTTATTTCTCCTGTTGTAGTGATGTGTGTTTGGAATGTGGCTTTCGGATTTCCTGTGGAAATCAGTTTTATGGAGAACCCCAGGCGAAGGACTGAGGCCCACAGAGCAAGACACCACCAGGATTAGGTGTCAGCCGTGGCTCAGTGCTAGCCCTCTCGTCTCTGAGTCAGCAGGTTGTGGGTTCAAGTCCCACTCCAGAGACTTGAGCCCACAATCCAGGCTGGCGCTGCAGTGCAATGCTGAAGGAGCGCTGCACTGCACGTCACTCGAATGAGACGTTAAACTGAGGCCCCGTCAGGTGGATGTAAAACATCCCATGGTACTATTCGAACAGGGGAGTTCTCCCTGGTGTCCTGGCCAATATTTATCCCTCAACCAACATCACTAAAAACAGATCTGCTCATTTATTCTATTGCTTGTTTGTGGGACCTCGCTGTGCACAAATGAGCTGCCACGTTTCGCTATATTCCCACAATGACTGCACTTCAAACGGACTTAATTAGCTGGGAAGCACTTTGGGACACCCTGAGATTCTGAAAGGCACTATATAAATGCAAATTATTTTTTTAAGATGTAAAATAATAGAAGAGAAGATGAAGTAAATCAACAAGTGATTAGGTTGGGTTTTTAAAGGCAGTAGATTGTAGAAGGACAAGTATCTCACAACTCGCTGCCACCAGTGTGATTTCGTTTGAAGGTATTTTAGTGAGCCTTTCCCTCTTGCAGCGAGTTTACTGCCCATGCCGAAAAATGGACCTTCCATCCCCTATGACCCAGAAGCTGCAGTTCTCCAATTTCCTGCCCCTGCAGAGACAATGTACCCTTCAGGACTCTCATCATCCTAGGTCACGTGTGCTCACTGCTATTTGTCTCTCTCCGATTCTCTCCAGAAGATGATATTGTCAACATACCACATTTTGAGCTCGGCTCAGATTCTATCAATAAATATATAAGACAGATTGTGAGAGGAGGGAGAGGTTGCGCGAAATATAATGTAACAGTGACAATATCTTCAGGCCACCCACCTGGCTGTGACTGAGCAGCACTGCCTCCAGAGGCCGAAGCTGATCGGGGAGGCAGCTACAGAGTTGTGCCCGTTTCTTCAAGGAGATTGGCAGAAGCCTTCTGCATAGGGATGGCAGTGCCAGTGGCTGTCAAGGTGATCACAGCCCTCAATTTTTATTCCACCAGTTGCTTCAATGCCGTTTGCTGCCCATTGAGTGATTATAGTTAGGAAGAAAGGCTCAAAAAATAGGTGGTTTTTTTTGCACTGGAGCAGAGATGGGCAAAGGGGATCTAATCCAAGTTTCTAAAACTCTGAAAGATGTTGAGAGGATAAATAATGAATGGAAAGGACTTGCATTGATATAACGCCTTTTACCTTAGGACATCCCAAAGTGCTTCACAGCTAATGAAGTACTGTTGTACTTCTGAAGAAGGGTTTCGACCTGAAACGTTGACTCTATTTCTCTCTCCACGGATGTTGTCCGGCCTGCTGAGTTTTTCCAGTGTCTTTGGTTGTTATTACACCCAACTTCCTTTCCTGGCTCCCATATTAGCTGATGTTGCTAACGGTTCTGTTAGATCCGTGGTTCAGTGGATAAATAATCACACGGATGCTGTACATTAACAATATAACAGGTCTTTACTGGAGGAGGGTAATCTCTAGACTGGGGTACAGAGGCATGCACAAAGCTTATATACCGGTGTGGTCACTGCCGGTACTACAGTATACAGGAGCTGTAAAAAGTAGTTCTGACTTAAAGGCACATACACTACAATTCCTCCCCTTTTAGATTAATAATACCCCCTTAATATTCAAATAACAATTAAATTTTTACATGTACATTAAATAACAAAAGTCCATTTATAGATTCAGTCTTTGGGGCGGCTTCCTGACCCTTTCGGGATAGCGCCTTTCTAGAGGTTCTTGTTCTTGGTGCAGAGGCGATTCTGACCCCTTTTCATCGGGTAGTTCATCGGGTTCCACTGCTACTGGGTCTGAAGTAGATGCTACCTGTAGTGTATGTACCTTTAAGAGGAACTATGTTTTTGAAGCCCCTGTATACTGTAGTACCAGTAGTGACCACTCGGGTATATAAGCCTGTGTAGCGTCTTGTGTAGTTAGTTCACCTCCAGACTTTGTTCAGTAAACACTTGTTAAATCAACTCCTGCATTCCGTGTCTCCATTAACACACGGATCTAACAGTGGCGACGAGTTAGAAACGAACTTACCTGCAATTCGGCAGCACCTCAAGGGGATCGATTCCTCAGATGAAGGTCGAAGCCAGAAGCAAGAAAAAAAAAATAACTCGAAGAAACTCGAAAACGAGGTCCAGGCTTGGTCTCCAGTCTGTGGTTTCCCCAGCTAAACGGGCTGGTGGCAGGTAGTGCACTGATCCTTCCTGGGCTGCGGCGGGCTAGAGCTCGATCGGGTGGCTCTGCAACGGGGCTGGGCAGCGAGTCGGGAAGCAGAAGCAAAGAGAGAGAGAGGGTGGAGCACTCAGGGCGCAGCCGGTGCTGCGAAGCAGGTCGGCGTTCGGACCGAGCAGAGGGAGGGGAAAGTCCCAGAGGGTCCGCTCCACGACGGGAACGGTTCTCCAAGTAACGGAGAAACTATTGAAGCACTATAATAAAAAAAGTCGCAGAGGGTCCGCTCCACGACGGGAATGGTTCTTCAATTACGGAGAGAATATTGAAGCGATATATAAAAAAAAATAGAAATACCGTGAAAAGCTGCAGGTCGCAACGGGAACCGCGGAGAACAGCGTTGGCAGCAGCGGGAAAGCGCGGGAGGCGCCATCTTAACTCGGCGGGGAAGAAAGAAAAGCGCGGGAGGCGCCATTTTGATCCATCGGGGACGGAGGAAAAGCGCGGGAAGCGCCATTTTAGATTTTCAAGATGCCGAAGACTGGCAATATTACTGCTTTCGATAGTGATATAGAAGATTGGACCACATATGTAGAAAGAGTGGAAGTATATTGCAAGGCGAATGAAGTAGCGGATGATAAAAAGGCATCGGTACTTCTAAATCTGACGGGCGCAAGGACATACGGGCTGTTACGAAACTTGATCACTACAGCCAAACCAATGGACAAGAATTTTAATGGGATTGTTGATACCTTACAGAAGCACTTAAGCCCAACATCGCTGCTGATAGCGGAACGATTTAAATTCTTCAGGAGGAATCAGCACAAGAATGAAAGTAATGCTGATTACCTCACTGAATTACGAAAGCTGTCAAAGCACTGCCAATTCGGGGCAGGACTGGCAGATTCTCTACGAGACAAATTCGTCTGTGGTCTCCTAAGCGAAGGAACACAGAAAAGACTACTTTCTGAGAAAGATTTGACACTGGACAAGGCTTTCAGTGTGGCTGTATCATACGAAGCAGCAGCAAGAGGAGCTGCAGAGATACAGCAAAAGCCACAGGACTTCAGTACCCATGAAATGACACGGGGTTTCGAGAGATGTTATCGCTGCGGCAGATCCACCCATGACCAGAAGGACTGCTGGTTCAAGGACAAAGCATGCAGGCAATGCGGAAAGATGGGACACATTGCACGTGTATGCAGATCAGGAAAGAAATCCGCTGACAGTAAAAAGGTCAATAAGGAAAAGTACAGAAAGGTACAAATGATGACGGACAGTAGCTCCGAAGACCAGAAGAGCGATAGCGACTCCGGAAACAAGAGACTAAGCTGTCTCAAATTACATAATGTAATTGCCAAAGAAGATTACCAGACCATTTGGGTTACCCTCACGATAGCGGGGTCCCCAGTCAAAATGGAGCTAGATACAGGATCAGCTCTGACCGTCATGAGTCGACGGGATGTCGAGCGGCTATTTCCGCATATACCTTTGAAAGACACATCCATTGTCTTGAAGACATATACGGGGCAGAAAGTATACCCCAGAGGGAAAATAAGGGTGCCTGTTGTATACAACGGCAAGGAAATACAGAAGTTGTATTTATACGTCCTGCAAGATGGTGGTCCATCGTTGTTGGGACGTGAATGGATCAGAAAGATACGTTTAGACTGGCACTCCATTCAGACACTGACGGTGACCAGTAAGAAAAAAAATGATGATGACGTCATACCTGGACGATTAAAAGAAATCTTGGCTAACGCCAAAGAAGTGTTTCAACAGGAACTAGGAACCCTGAAAGGCGCCACCGCCTCAATAAAAGTGGAAGATGCGGCAATTCCCAAGTTTTTTAAGGCAAGGCCGGTGCCATACGCAATTCGTCCAGCTGTCGAGGCAGAGCTGGAGAATTTGGAAAAAGCAGGCGTATTATCCAAGGTAGGTTGGAGCGAGTGGGCAACACCCATCGTCCCGGTCATGAAGAAAACGTTGAATAATGATAAATCTGAAGAACAGAGAAAAGTTCGCATCTTTGGGGACTTCAAGGTGACTGTAAACCCGGTTCTTCACATGGTACAGTATCCTCTTCCGAGGATAGAAGATATTTTCGCCTCACTATCCGGAGGGAAACGTTTCACCAAAATTGACTTAGCACAGGCATATCTACAGATGGAGCTTGAGGAGGCCTCTAAAAAGTATCTCACGATAAACACACACAAAGGCCTGTACCAGTACAATCGACTGGTTTTCGGAGTGGCATCAGCTCCGGCTATCTGGCAAAGAGCTATGGAGCAAGTCCTGCAAGGGATTCCGGGGACTCAATGCTACCCAGACGACATCCTTGTAACAGGAGAAAACGACAACGAGCACCTTGCCAACTTGGAGCAGGTGCTCACGAGGCTGAGAGAACAGGGCCTACGAGCAAATCGCCCCAAGTGCGAATTTTTCCAGAAACAAATATCATATTGTGGCCATGTCATTAACGAAGAAGGGTTGCATAAGTCACCTGAAAAAATTGAAGTGGTCGTAAAGGCCCCAGCGCCTGAAAATGTCTCACAATTAAGGTCGTTCCTGGGATTAGTAAATTACTATCATAAATTTTTACCAAACTTGTCAACGGTTCTGCACCCGCTTAACGCACTGCTATAAACGGGAGTAGTTTGGAAATGGAGCGAAGACTGTAAACGTGCCTTCCATAAATGCAAAGGCTTGATCGCGTCTAGGGAAGTGTTGGCTCATTACAACCCATCACTGCCAATCAGACTGGCGTGCGATGCATCCCCTTACGGCGTGGGAGCGGTATTATCGCATAGATTCCCTGATGGCTCGGAGCGGCCGATAGCTTTTGCGTCACGCTCATTGAACTCAGCTGAGCGTAACTATGCCCAGATCGACAGGGAGGCACTCAGCCTGGTGTGGGGGGTGAAGAAATTCAATCATTACCTACACGGACAAAAATTTACCTTGTTGACTGACCATCAACCCCTCGTCTCCATATTCAACCCTAAAAAGGGCGTTCCCATTATGACAGCGCAAAGGCTACAGAGGTGGTCCCTTTTCCTAGGGGCACACCAATATGACATAGAATACAAAGGAACAAAACAGCATGGGAATGCTGACGGGTTATCGCGTCTACTGTTGCCAACGGTGGAAGAGGCGCCTACAGTGGACCCAGTGGAGATATTCCACTCGAACATAGTGGAATGTCTACCAGTGACAAATTCTACCATTGAAAAGGAAACGCGAAATGACCCGACTCTCTCACGAGTCTATGATTTAATGGTGAAGGGATGGCCAGCACATGGCGAACCACTGTTGCCAGCATTCTTGCAAAGAAGAGAACAGCTGTCAGTGTGCCGAGGAACCTTGATGTGTGGATCCAGAGTGGTGATTCCACCCAAACTCAAAGATAGAGTGCTAAAGGAGCTTCACGAGGGGCATCTGGGTGGAGTGAAAATGAAGAACTTAGCCAGAGCGTTTGTGTGGTGGCCAGGTATCGATGGAGACATCGAAGAAATGACCAAGAGCTGTCTAGGATGCCAGAAGGTCCAAAACTCCCCACCACAAGCCCCTCTACATCCATGGGAGTGGCCCTCATCTCCATGGCAAAGGGTACATATCGACTTTGCTGGTCCATTTATGGACTCAATGTTCTTAATCGCGGTGGATGCACACTCCAAGTGGCCGGAGGTAATAAAGATGTCCTCCACCACCACGGAAAAAACCATCACAATATTAAGGACCATATTTGCCAGGAATGGGCTGCCTGAACAGATCTGTTCTGATAATGGACCGCAATTTGTATCCAAAGAATTCAGGAAGATCTTAAAAAAAACAATGGGGTTAAGCACTACACGTCCGCCCCATACCATCCCGCCACCAATGGATTGGCTGAAAGGTTTGTCCAGACCTTCAAGAAGGCCATAAAGGCCATGGGTAATGAAGACATAAATCTACAACATAAGGTAGATAACTTCTTGTTTGCGTACAGGAATGCAACACGTGGTTACAAACCAAACCCCCGCCATGATGTTTTTCAATAGAAGACTAAGATGCTGGCTGGATTTGGTCAAGCCAAATGTCAGAAGGGACGTAGAGAACCGGCAATTTCAAAGCATGAATGAAAGGCCAACTAGAACCTTCCAGATAGGTCAACCAGTTTTGGCCCGGGACTACCGTACCGAGAAATGGCAGCCTGGAACTATTTGCACACGACTAGGACCGCTGATGTATACCGTGGACATGGGAGAAAGCATAATAAGGCGCCATGCTGACCAGATCATAGAGTCATCCGAAAATGGACAACCTACACCACAACTCTATACGCCTAGTGATGAAGCAGAGATACCCATAGTATCTACCTCCGATCCGGTGATACTGGAACCAGATGAACTCGACACTGGCATTGAAGCCGAATCGACCTTGCCAACAGAACCTACTACACCACCGAGGCGTTATCCGGACCGAGTCAGGAAGCCTCCAGAGAGACTGAATTTGTAATTGATTAACTTCAGCAAATGTGTATATTATTGTTCTTGTAAAAATGTTATTTAATGATTACTTAAAATGTTATGTACTATTTATCTAAAAGGGGAGGAATTGTAGTGTATGTACCTTTAAGAGGAACTATGTTTTTGAAGCCCCTGTATACTGTAGTACCAGTAGTGACCAGTCGGGTATATAAGCCTGTGTAGCGTCTTGTGTAGTTAGTTCACCTCCAGACTTTGTTCAGTAAACACTTGTTAAATCAACTCCTGCATTCCGTGTCTCCATTAACACACGGATCTAACACTACCGGTATGTCGGGTTCATCTCCAGGTACTCGAGACATGGGGTTGACGCCTTCCTGTGACGCTAAGATCTGATCGACGTGGCGTCTCACAATGTTCTCCCCGACATCCACTGGGTACATTAATGGCCCCTGCCTTGTACATATCGTTCCGGTTTGCCACTTCTCTGTTCGATAGTCACGGGCCAAGACTGGTTGCCCTACATTGAAGCTCCTTGTCGGCTTCTCATTGATGTGCTGGAATTGTTTGTCCTCAACATTTCTTCGCACATTTGGTCTGAGCAAGTCCAGACGAGATCTCAACCTTCGGTTAAAGAACATCATGGCCGGGGTCTGGTTGGTAACTGCATGTGTCGCGTTTCGGTAGGCTAATAAGAAATTGTCCATCTTATGCTGTAGTGGAATTTCCTCGTCGCACATGGCCTTTATCGCCTTCTTAAAGGTTTGTGCGAACCTCTCAGCCAATCCATTGGTGGCTGGATGATACGGGGCGGATGTGTAATGCCTTACCCCATTCCTTTTCATGAATTTTTGGAACTCGTCGGACACAAACTGTGGTCCATTATCAGAGCAGATCTGCTCTGGCAAACCGTTTCTGGCAAATATGGTCCGTAGGACTGCAATCGTTTTCTCTGTAGTGGTTGAAGACATCTTTATCACCTCAGGCCACTTTGAATGAGCATCCACTGCTATTAAGAACATTGAGTCCATGAATGGACCAGCAAAATCAATGTGGACCCATTGCCATGGAGAGGAGGGCCACTCCCATGGGTGTAGAGGGGCATGTGGTGGTGCATTTTGGACCTTCTGGCATCCTAAGCAGCTCTTAGTTAGGTCTTCGATTTGTTGATCGATTCCCGGCCACCACACATAAGCCCTAGCAAGGCTTTTCATTTTCACTCCCCCCAGATGACCTTCATGTAGCTCATTTAGCACTCTCTCCCTTAACTTGGGTGGAATCACCACTCTGGATCCACACATCACTGTCCCCTGGCATACTGACAGCTGTTCTCTTCTGGATGAGAATGCTGGCAACAGTGAGTCGCCATGTGTTGGCCATCCCCTCACCGTCAATTCATATACCTGTGACAGCGTCGGATCATTGCGGGTCTCCTTCTCTATATCCGCGTTTGTTACTGGCAATCGTTCAATTATCGACGAATAAAATATCTCGATTGGGTCCACTGCTGGTGTTTCCTCCACAGTAGGCAGTGGCAGGCGCGATAGCCCATCAGCATTCCCATGCTGTTTCGTGCCTTTATAGTCTATTTCATATTGATTCGCCCCTAGAAACAGGGACCATCTTTGTAACCGCTGTACAGTCATTACTGGCACGCCCTTCTTAGGATTAAAGATGGAGACAAGTAGTTGGTGGTCAGTCAGCAAGGTGAACTTCTGCCCATGCAGATAGTGGTTGAATTTTTTTACTCCCCATACTAGGCTGAGGGCCTCCCTGTCAATCTGGGCGTAGTTGCGCTCGGCTGAGGTTAGTGACCGAGACGCAAAGGCTACTGGCCTCTCCAACCCGTCTGGGAATTTGTGCGACAGCACCGCTCCAATGCCGTAGGGTGATGCATCACGTGCCAAACGAATTGGTAGTGCTGGGTTGAAATGGGCCAACACCTCTTTTGATGTGATCAATTCTTTACACTTCTGGAAAGCTCGTCTACGTTCGTCATCCCACTTCCATGGTACCCCTGTTTGCAGTAGGGTGTTCAGCGGGTGTAATACCGTAGACAAATTTGGTAAGAACTTGTGGTAATAGTTTACCAGTCCGAGGAACGACCTCAGTTGTGACACATTTACCGGTGCTGGAGCCTTGACTACTGCCTCAATCTTGTCAGGGGACTTATGTAACCCCTCTTCATCGATGACGTGGCCGCAATACGAGATCTGTTTCTGGAAAAACTCGCACTTGTGGCGATTAGCTCGTAGCCCATACTCCTTTAATCTGGTGAGCACCCTCCCCAAGTTAGCGAGGTGATCACCGTCATTTTCGCCTGTGACCAAGATGTCGTCCAAATAACACTGGGTCCCTGGAATCCCTTGCAGGACCTGATCCATCACCCTTTGCCAGATAGCCGGAGCCGAGGCTACTCCAAACACCAGCCGGTTGTATTGATAGAGACCTTTATGAGTGTTGATCGTAAGGTAATGTTTCGAAGCTTCTTCTACCTCCATTTGCAAGTACGCCTGGGCTAGATCAATTTTGGTGAAGCGTTTACCACCAGATAGCGAGGCGAAAATATCCTCAATACGTGGAAGCGGATATTGCACCGTGTGAAGGACTGGGTTCACTGTCACCTTAAAATCCCCACAGATGCGGACCTTCTATGGTTCCCCAGGCGTATTACTCAACGACCTCTTCATTACAGGAACGATGGGTGTAGCCCACTCGCTCCAGTCTACTTTGGACAGTACTCTTGAACGTTCCAACCCTTCCAGCTCTGCTTCAACAGCAGGTCTGATCGTATAAGGCACTGGTCTGGGCTTTAGAAACTTTGGGCTTGCATTTTCCTCTATTTGAATCGTTGCTGTTATTCCTTTTAGTGTTCCTAGTCCCTCCTGGAACACTTCTTTTGTGTCAGTTAGCATTTTTGACAGTCGTCCAGGTGTGACGTCGTCATCCTTTTTGGCCTCAACCTTCAGTGCCTGTATGGAATGCCAATCTAATTGTATCTTCCGGATCCATTCAGGTCCTAGCAGTGGTGGGCCTCCATTTGGCAATACATATTTGTCCATTTTAGGTATTTCCTGGCCTTTATATGTCACTTTCACCCTTATTTTTCCTTTGGGGTAGACTTTTTGCCCCGTATACGTCTTCAAGACAATCTCTGTAGCTTTCAAGGGTATGTGTGAAAATAGCCGCTTGTAGTCTCTTTGATTTATGACTGTTAGAGCTGACCCTGTGTCCAATTCCATTTCCACTTGGACTCCGTCTATCTTGAGTGTAACCCAGATAGTCTGGTGATCCTCCATTTTGGTTACATTATGTAGTTTCAGACAACCCAGCTCCTTGCTTCCGGAGTCTGTGTCACTTTTCTGTTCGTCTGAACCACTGTCCATCACCTGGTGTACCTTTTTGTACTTCTCCTGTGGAGATTTCTTACTGTTGGTTTTCTTCCCAGACCTGCAGACTCTTGCTATGTGTCCTGTTTTCCCACACTGTCTGCACACTTGGTCCTTGAACCAACAATCTTTCTGGTCATGTGTTGTTCTGCCGCAGCGATAGCACTTCCCTGTTCCATAGGTCATTTCATTGGTGCCATATTCTTGCGGTCTCCGTTGTATCTCTGCAGCGCCCCTTGCGGCTGCTTCGTGTGATACTGCCATACTGAAAGCTTTGTCCAGCGTAAGATCCTTTTCTGATAGAAGCCGTTTCTGGGTTCCTTCACTTTGTAGCCCACACACAAACTTGTCCCTTAACGTGTCTGCTAGCCCCGCTCCAAACTGGCAGTATTTCGATAGCTTGCGCAGTTCCGTTAGGTACTCAGCATTGCTTTCGTCTTTGTGTTGGTACCTTTTATGGAACTTAAATCGTTCTGCTATCAGCAGCGGTGTGGGGTTTAAGTGGTCCTGTAGGATTTCTACTATGCTTTCAAAATTCTTGTTTACCGGCTTCTCTGGGGTTATTAGATTTCGCAGTAACCCATAAGTTTTTGCACCCATGGAATTTAACAGAACCAGTGCTTTATTAGCATCTGGCACTTCATTCGCCCTGCAGTACACCTCAAAACGTTTCACATATGTCGCCCAATCTTCGACTTCATTGTCGAACGTAGAGATACTGCCACTCTTCGGCATCCTTGGTTGTGTGTTAACTATCACCAATGGCGCCTCCCGCGCTTCCCCTTCTTCTCCGCTGGCACAAGATGGCGTCTCCCGCGCTTTCCTTCCTTCCTGCGCTCGCCCTTCTTCTCCGCTGCGGCTTCTCAAAATGGCGTCTCCCGCGCTTTCCTTCCCGCGCTCTTCCTTCTCCGCGGCTCAATGGCGTCTCCCGCGCTCTCCCTGCTTCTCCGCGGCTCAATGGCGTCTCCCGCGCTCTCCCTGCTTCTCCGCGGCTCAATGGCGCCTCTCGCGCTCTTCCTTCTCCGCGGCTCAATGGCGTCTCCCATTGCTTCGCCCCGCGGACCCTGATCAGCCCGTGATCCCTGGCTGTGCTCTGCGCATTCTTCTTTTGATATTTTTTGACGCCGCTCAGTCTAGAACCCGGCTGTTTCTTACCCTCTCTCTCTCCGGTTTGCTTTATTTCCTCGACGCCGCTTGGTGTTCAACCCCCGGCTGCGCCCTGCGCTCTTCACCCTCTGTCTTACCCCGTCGACGCTGCTCGGCTCTCTCTCTGCCGTCGGTCGGCTCCAGCCGCCGCTGCTCGGGAAGGGTCTGCTCCGGACCTGTCGTCGGTCTCTTACTGCTCGTTGTGGCTGGTGAACCAAGCCCGGCTATCCACAGCCTCCCCAGCGAAGTTGGATCTCTGCCTGACTGCTGGGCGGTTGCTCGTGGTCGACGCCCGTGTTCCTGGCCTCGACTAATTTTCTTTTTTTTTACGTTGCAGGTAGATTCGAATCGACACTCGTCGCCACTGTTAGATCCGTGGTTCAGTGGATAAATAATCACACGGATGCTGTACATTAACAATATAGACTGGGGTACATAGGCATGCGCAAAGCTTATATACCGGTGTGGTCACTGCCGGTACTACAGTATACAGGAGCTGTTAAAAGTAGTTCTGACTTAAAGGCACATACACTACAGGTTCCCTCTCCTCAGCTACTGTCCCCCTCTCCTTCAAATCTGCAGTCATCACCCCCTCTCCTCAAAAAAACCAGCATTGACCCGCTCTGTCCTTGTAAACTACCGCCCCATCTTCAAACCTCGCTTCCCTCTCCAAATTGCTTCAACGAGTTGTTGCCTCCCAAATCTTTCCCACAATTCTATGTTTGAATCCCACCAATCAGGGTTCCACCCCAGCACAGTATTGAATCACAAATGACATCTTGTGTGACGGTGACTATAACAAACTATCCCTCCTCATCTCCCTCAACCTGTCTGCAGCCTCCGACATTTGTTGACCACTCCATCCTCCTCCAACGCTTCTGCTCCGTGGCCCAGCTGGGTGGGACTGCACTCGCCTGCTTTCATTCTTATCTAGCCAGTCGTACCAGGGATTCACCTGCAATGGCTTCTCTTCCCACTCCCGCACCGTTACCTATGATGTCCCCCAAGGATCTATCCTTGGGCCCCCTCCTATTTCTCATCCACATGTTGCCCCCTGGCGACATCGTCCGAAAACACAGCGTCAGTTTCCACATGTACGCTGACGACACCCAGCTCTACTTCACCACCACCTCTCTCGACCCCTCCACTGTCTCTAAATTGTCATGGTGTGGAGATGCCAGTGTTGGACTGGGGTGGACAAATGTAAGAAGTCACACAACACCAGGTTATAGTCCAACAGTTTTATTTGAAATCACAAGCTTTCGGAGCGCTGCTCCTTCGTCAGGTGAAGTGGAGAGAGCCGGCAGTTTGTGGTGTCGATAGTAGCCATGGTGTGGAGATTCCGCACTCATGAGGACGGCCTCAACCGGGATCTTGGGTTCATGTCACGCTATATGTAACCCCACCTGACGTAGGGTCATCCAGACTCGAGTCGTCGTTGGCTTGTTCTCTCTACACAGATGCGGCCGGACCTGCTGTGATTTCCAGCAAAGAAAATGTTTTTTGTTTTTCATACAGACCCCAGCATCTGCAACATTTTACCCCTTGTGACCCCACCTCATTGTTCTTTGATGTAATGTTTTCCTGACTGACCTGTTTGGACACCATTCACACCTTTGATTGCTGTGATTGTCTCTCTGCCGAGGTGTGATAAATGGCAGTTAGAAAGATTACCTGTAATCATCTGGCATTATTCTCTGACTATATAAGCTGTGTCTTTATGCATCTCTCCACTTCACCTGACGAAGGAGCAGCGCTCCGAAAGCTTGTGATTTCAAATAAAACTTTCTAAATTGTCAGACTGCTTGTCCGATATCCAGTACTGGATGATTAGAAATTTGCTCCAACTAAATATTGTGAGGACATTGTCATTGTCTTCGGTCCCCACCACAAACTCCGTTCCCTAGCCACCAGCTCCATCCCTCTCCCTGACCACTGTCTGAGATTGAATCAGAGGGCTCGATTTTGCCATTAGGGGCGGGCTGGGGCGTGTCAGGTGGTTTTCGTGTCAGGACCCCAACTCCGATGTGAAGTGGGAAAAAAGTGCGATTTTGCCCCATTGGGCATTTGATTTCCAGCGTGTGGGAACCCCTGGCCCAGTGAGTCTTTTCATAAAGAAAGTCGTCTCCAATGACACCATCAATGCTGCTGGATTTAAGGCCTGCAAGCAGCCTTGCTTCTTCTGAAGACTTTAAACTTTATGCCCATTGTTGTGATCACTTCATTCAGCAACTATGTCCAGCAGTAGGCCAAAGTGTGCTCCACGGTTCGATGAGGCCTCCCTCCAAGCCATGGTGCAGGGAGCAAGATCAAATAAGGAGGTGCTCTTCCCTTCCTCAGGGAGGAAAAAGCCTCCCCAGCAAACTAAAGCTGTGTGGATGCAAGTGGCCCAGGAGGTCAATGCCATCTCTATGTGCCGCAGAACCTGGCTGCAGTGCAGGAAGAGGTTTCATGACCTTCTCCGCACAGGAAAAGTGAGTATGACTTTCCCATCACCCTCAATCTGATCCCCATCGCCTCTCCTCACCAGCACTCTGCTTTGCCAATCTCTTCTTCCCCATCCCACTTGACACTTACATCCCTGCACCCTTACCCATGCCCTCTCTCTCTATGGTCACATTCACTTAACTATTCGACCATGCAACCCTCACACTCCCTATTAATGTGATGCAATGACAACAACTTACAACACACAGGGAGGGCCCTTTGTCTCCTAAGCATCTATGCTATGGATTCTCTACACTCACTCCTTCATTCTCACTCAAACTCTACTTGTGTCCCTCATTGCAGGAAAAGAGAGCCCACAATAAGAGGGAAAGAGCGAGGACAGGAGGAGGGCCACCCTCAGTAGCCCAGCTCACCACCTCGGAGGAGGTGGCCCTGGAAATCGCCGGTGTCGAGGAAGATTCGCAAGTGGAGGACAGATAGACGGGCGCATCACAGCAAGCCGGTGACAGAATAGTTTGTCATCTCATTGACATTGCATGAGTGACTGATAATGATTCTGATGCTCTAACAGATTGACTTCTGATCATCTGCACAATTCAATGTGCATGCAACCTTGACCTCACATCTCTAACTCTTTCCTTTACTGCCCCACAGGACCATCGACAGCCCCCGTCCCCACTGTCCAGGAGGAACAGCCTGAGCCTCAAGACTCCTCAGAGGAAGCTGCAACCTCTGAGGGCGCAGCGTCAGCAGAATTCAGCGCACCCAGCACCAGCGCAGACACTCACACCTCGGTGGGACTGTCGCGAGATAGAGTAGTGTTGTCATCTGGTGTATCACAGCTCACAAGTGAGCATCAGCCATGGAGGAGCTAAGTCACCAGAGTGTTGAAAACATGGTCGTTGTTCAGAATAGACTGACATCTCTGGAGGAGCGATGGGCAGCTATTGAGCATAGCAACCAGACTTTCATGGAGTAGGACTTCCAGTGCAGAAACGGGTGCTCATGGCCCCCCTGGCGTGCAGCAAGGTGCTGTAAAGCCACTTGCTGGCTCTGAAGTGGTTGACAACAAGGAAGTGGGGGCTCCTCGCCAAGCGCTCACATGACCATGCCACTGCAAAGCCCTCGGTCAGAGCCCCAGATTCCTTA
Source organism: Somniosus microcephalus (assembly GCF_052327205.1). Classification (NCBI taxonomy): domain Eukaryota; kingdom Metazoa; phylum Chordata; class Chondrichthyes; order Squaliformes; family Somniosidae; genus Somniosus; species Somniosus microcephalus. The sequence continues at coordinate 5,216,341 of NC_141007.1, forward strand.
CCCAACTGAGATGGGCGTCTCAGCCCCTGCACAGCTGCAGGAGCAACAGACTGTTTCCGAGCCCTCACAGGCTCGCAACCACAGAGGACGGCCACCAAAGGTGTTGAGACAGGAGCAGCAAGAAAGTGAGCAAGGGGCCTCCACATCTGCTGAAGCCACAGGGGAAGCACCACGTAGGAGCATGCGTAAGAGGAAGATAAACCACAAGTAGTCACAAGGGTAGTCACTTGGGTGTTCTGTTGTATTGTTTTTTGACAAGCCAGCCTTGTAATGTGATGAAGTTGTGGCCTGTGTCATCTCGCAACTGGGACTTCCACATTGAGGGCTTAGGGTGACTTGCAGTTGTCAGTATGGTGGTCAGAGTGATAGGAATCCGCCGGTTCTTGTCCATTGTCGATGCTCTGGTAGGAAGATGCGAGGGAAAAGTGTTTGATTGTGCAGGCTAAGCAAATCTGGCCAACATGAGTGTGTCCCTTGCATCCCGGGCAGCAATGTGGTCGCGCGCTGGCGTCTTCTGTCCTGTGCAACTTCAGGTGGGTGAGCAGCAGCTTGGCGCTCCTGTTTTTGCTCCTGTTGTTGCTGCTGCTGTTGTTCATGGTTCTGCTGCTGCCACGGCTGGTCTTCGTCCGAATCTGATGTCCAGGAGGAAAGGAAATAAATGGTTCCCATGCTTCTGGTATATGCCTCAGTTGAGGAAGCGCTCAGTCAAGGTGGGGAGAGGGGTTTCCCAGGAAGTCACACTGGAGATGGGTGTCAGGCTCCAAACTTCCACAACAATGAGAATGCCTGCTAAATGTTCCCCCAGACCTGAGACAACAAAGTTCTGCCACCTGCAAATGATCATTGGTGAAAACGCCCTTTTAAAGGTGGAGCTGCAGCTGTTAGTAAGCAATCCACTTGTGAGGCCACCAGGATTAACTGGCGTGTTCCAGAGGAGGCGTGTAGGATGGGGGAAATGTGTTAGAATCAGAAAGGCTTCTCAAAATGGCATTATACAGGCAATTAATTGGTTCTTAAGGGCCTATGGAAACGGGGTTTGAAACCCCGATTCTGGGAAAATTGCTTGGAGGCGGGATCGGAGCCACCCGCCATTTTTTGCGATTTTAACACCTCACACGCCTCCAATCCTGCCTCCTCGGGCCTGGCAAAATCGAGCCCAGATTGTTCGCAACCTTGGTGTCGTATTTCACCCCAAGATCAGCTTCTGACCACAATCCGCGCCATCACCAAGACCGCCTACTTCCACCTCCGTAACATCGCCCAACTCCGCCCCTGCCTCAGCTTATCTGCTGCTGAAACCCTCATCCATGCCCTTGTTACCTCGAGACTGACTATTCCAACACACTCCTGGCTGGCCTCCCATCTTCCACCCTCCATATACTCGAGCTCATCCAAAACTCTGCTGCCCGTATCATACCTCGTACCAAGCCCCGTTCACCCATCACCCCCTGTGCTCACTGCCCCGTATCATACCTCGTACCAAGCCCCGTTCACCCATCACCCCCTGTGCTCACTGCCCCGTGTCCTAACTCGTACCAAGCCCCGTTCACCCATCACCCCCTGTGCTCACTGCCCCGTATCATACCTCGTACCAAGCCCCGTTCACCCACCACCCCTGTGCTCGCTGACCTACATTGGCTCCCGGTCCAGCAACACCTCAATTAAAAAATTCTCATCCTTGTTTTCAAATCCCTCCTTGGCCTCTCCCCTCCCTATCTCTGTAATCTCCTCCAGCCCTACAACCCCCCCGAGATATCTGCGCTCCTCCAATTCTGGCCTCTTGCGCATCCTTGATTTTAATCTCTCCACCATTGGCGGCCCTGCAATTTTATTTGATTACCCTCTTGTGAAGCATCTTGGGATGTTTACTATGTTAAAGGCGCTATATAAATGCAAGTTGTTGTTGTTTTCGAACATGGAATGCTGTTCCACGAGTGGTTATTGAGGCAGGGACTATTACATCATTTAAAAGAGCTTGAGTAAATATTTGAAAAGGAAGTGTAGGAAAGAAAAAGGCTGGGAAGTAGGGAATGGGCAAAAGCAGCCCGGGCTCCCAGCCCTCATCACTATCCAGAGAGCCCAGCTGAGAAGTGCAAGTGTGCCCCATCAGTAATGGACAGGACAAAGCTCAGTCAAACTGCTCACTAACACTAACTCTTCAGCTTCATATATGAAGGTAAACTACTTGGGTGAGGTTTGTAGGCAGCCATGGTACGATATCCCAGCAAGAGTGGAGGAGAGAACATTGGGAAAAATACCTGTTGAGCGGGAGCCAGTCAAAGACTGAATTGCTGGACGAGAAAAGACCAAGATCCATCTCGCTGGAGTTATGGCTAATCATAGCAATCAACAAATTGAATTTGTTTCTTCTTTGCTTCCCTGGTAGCTGCATGTTCCTCGGAGTCCTTTAAAGGGAATCCCTATCAGCAGCAGGATGGTGATTCGAAAACCAAAACCAAAGGAAGAAGTGACAGTGAGAAGAATGATAGCCAAACCTGCTCCGCCTGTGGATGAACTGAAAACTATGGACTATTCAGGTCAGTTATAGTTCATGAAATTGGGCAAAGTGAAGTTTTAGTGTAAGCTAGTGTTCTGGTGAATTGGTTTGGCTTGTTACAGGAGCCATATTTATGTGTCTTTTTGCCTGTATCTTTGTCGGTCTGTCTATCTGCTGGGACAAGCAGTTTTGAAGTTGGCCATTGTCCAACGACTAAATTTCCTGTTATGCATCTTCATCCAATCTGCTGCCTGAAGGAGAAAAAAGAAAGGAAGGCCATTTCTACAGCACCTTTCACAACCTCAGGACATCCCAAAGCGCTTTACAGCCAATGAGGTACTTTTGAAGTGTAGTCACTGTTGTAATACAGGAAACATGGCAACCAGTCTGCACACAGCAAGATCCCACTAACAGCAACGTGATAATGACCAGATAATCTGTTTTAGTGATGTTGGTTGAGGGATAAATATTGGCCAGCACACCAGGGAGAACTCCCCTACTCTTCTTCGAAATAATGCCATGGGATCTTTTACGTCCAACTGAGAGAGCAGCCGGGGCCTCACTTTAACGTCTCATCCAAAAGGCGGCATCTCCGACACTGCAGCACTCCCTCAGCACTGCACTGGAGTGTCAGCCTAGATTTTTTGTGCTCAAGACTCTGTAGTCGGACTTGGAACCTACGACCTTCTGCCTTCGAGGCGAGAGTGCTACCAGTGAGCCACGGCTGACCCTCGTTGAGTACCTTTACCAGCAGAAGCAGCGATCAGTCGCAAACTTACAGCTTGTTTTTTCTTTTCCATTTTTCTCCTCTTCTCACTGCCCACGACAGGCGTGCCCACTTCACCCTGAATTTTGTACCCTGATAAATGTGCCCCATGATCTCTGTGCTCACTCCTACCCTCCTAACACCGCTTTGTGTCAGCATGAAGTGGGATTCCCATTTGTTGCCTGGCTGTTGTGTGAGGACTGGCTGAAGAAAAGTGAGTGAGATGAGGATACATCTGTCACATTCCTCCTTCCCCCAGCTTTGAAAACCGCCTCTAGACTGAATGGGGAAATCTTTGCATCCACCAGAGCAAGGGTACTCGATTCAAAAACTGTTTTTGCCAAACCCAGTATTGTCTTTAGTACTGAACGTGGCAGAGCAGTGGTCTTCCGATCAATACAATGCCTCTTCCATTGTTGTCTTTTTCACACAAAGGGTAGTGAAAATCTGGAACTCTCTCTCCAAAAGGCTGAGAATGCTGGGGGTCAGTTGAAATTTTCAAGACTGAGATCGATAGATTTTTGTTCGGTAAGGGATTTGGAGCAATGGTGGGAGACGTAAGGAAACGACTCGGCACTTGGTCTAAGCGTTAAACAAAGCTTTAATCAACTGTTTTACAACATGGAGGTCTCGTTGTGTCCTTCACTAGTTCCTGTTAAGAATGCCCTGCGCAAGCTGGGCCCGTGCCTGAGTATTTATACTCTCCCTGGACAGCGCCACCCGTAGGCCGCTCAGTATTATTTCATAAGTCTTTCTTTCATGAATGACTGATTCATGTCAGTGGGTAAATGGAGTTAAGGTGCAGATCAGCCATGATATAATTGAATGGCGGAGCAGGCTCGAGGGGGATGAATGGTCTCCTGTTCTTATGTCTCCACTTTCAACTTGAAATGTTTCCTTCCCATTTATTCAAAGTAATTCTCACTGTTAAAGTGTTGTTTCCCATCTCCTGGACATCCATTTACTTATCCTGTCCATCTCACAAGCAAAGGCAATCCCCAGAATGGGTCTACAGGTGAGTCTGCTGCTCACCTGCTTGTGGGTTCATGACTTAGTTACTTCCTGCATTTCTCTTCCAATCGGACCATAGGGTGAATTCCCCGATGAGGCAGGGTCGTTGGGGAGATGAGGGTTGAAGAGAGTGTGGATTGGAGGCAGGGCTACAACAACTGAGTGCTGATTCTTCGACCCAGGCTCCCCACTAGGAACGTGGAATCGGTGAATCTACACTGTTCTTCATTCCGTGGATTCCTTTCCTCAATGTGTTCTAGCCCATTGTCGGACTGCTCTCACCCTGCCTCCAGTTTTCCTTCTGTTTCTTTGTGCGAATTGCTTTTTTGCTGATCTCACTGAGGAATGCTAGCACTTGGAAGTGGGACGCTTTCCATATCAGGTAACCAGGTTCATCTCCCGGGCACTTTATAAACTTAAGGAACGATTTTAACCCCACACCCGCCTGGCGGAAACCGGGAAGGTAAGCAGTTAAAATCGCTCGGGTCACTTCCCCGCCCTGGAGCCACGGGCAGCCCACCTCCTGCGACTGAGCAGGCAGCAAGGGAACCCACCCACTGCTTTTAAACATATGTATGTCGGGTCTCAATGAGCTCATCGGGACCCAATTGCAATTTTTACTCGGTGGTCTGAGCAGGAAGCGGCAGTGAGTTTCCCACTAGCCCAACCCAGCGAGCAAGAGGATCGGAGCCAGACGGGGCACAAAAAATAAGTACGCTTTTTAAAAATGTTTTACTTTCATTGTGGGGCCTGGAGGAGCAGATTAACTGGTCATTTTTGACATTGCTGTCTGTGGGACCGAGCACGCAGAAATTGGCTGCTATGTTTTCCTACATTACAACAGTGACTACACTTCAAAAAAAAAGTAATTGATTTGCTGTGAAGTGCTTTGCACATCTCGATGACATGGAAAGTGCTCAACAATTATTTCTTCATTTCTTTCTCTGAGTGTTGCTCCTCGCGAAGCACCCCATCATGAAACAGCTTTAACAACACAAGTTAGTAATTGTCTTTTGAAGGTAAAGCCTTTTTGTTCAAAGTTATTTATCTCATCCATTTGCCGTGCACAGTCCCGCAGCGAGAGGGCAGGCTGACGACCCATTCCTGGGCCTTTGCGGATGCCACTCTGAAAGCAGCAAGGTTACTGCCTGCCACCTAGAAGGCCCCAGGTTCAGTTCCCTGCCTGGTCTGAGTCAGTTTATCCTAGCTCGGGGCAGTACAAATAACACAGCACCCCGGGGCTAAGTCGAAGATGATTGTCCAGGGCTGTGCTCCTGATCATTGTCCACTGACTGCTGCTGGGTGCCGGGTGAGGACAGGATTGGACATGGCTGTAAAGCCCCACATGGTTGAATAGTTTGCCAATATTCACTTTCAAGTACACATATTGGTGCCAATGGAAAAGCACCCCAACATGGAGCCAATGCCTTTAGGCGTAGAAAGAAAAAAGTTGGCAAGAAGAAAAGTAACTGGCCAGTGGGGAGTGTGCCTGACCACCCCTGGGCGGCTCTTCCTCTGACCGCCCCTGTGGGGAAGCACAATGTCTCCCCACAGAAATGCAGTTGTGATTGTACCTCAGGGTGTGAGCACGTCAAATACTGTATGAGTTTTATTGGGCTCCAGAGCTTTCCTCCAGGAAATATCGACCAACGCTTAACTGTTACTTATGACATTTCTTATCATGTCTTAACCCTGCAGGCCCTGGGGGTCCTCGCTTCGACGCAGAGGGGACAGTTCTGCCCCACAGCATCCTTGGAAGCTTGGTAGATTTTAAGCACGAATTGCTTGCAAGAGGACTTACTGAGGTAGAGTACAAGAATGAACCTGCCGATATTAGCTGGCACATGGACGATCATTAAGGAAATGTGGGATATGGTTTATATTCCCCAAGTGGGCTGACCTGATAGATCGTGAGGACCCTGTTGAGTAACTATAATTCTAAATGTTGGACATAAATTTCAATTTAAAATTGGAACGGAACTGTTGTGTGGATTAGAGTGATGCCTGTTCTCGATTGTCTAACGGGTGAATTTTTGTGAGGTCTGTGAGGACTAACTGGTGGTGACAGTGACCCATTCCATCTCCATCCGCGTGGACATTGATATTAGGCTTAGTGTCTTGTGTAGCTGGTGGTGACAGTGACCCATTCCATCTCCATCCGTGTGGACATTGATATTAGGCTTAGTGCCTTGTGTAACTGGTGGTGACAGTGACCCATTCCATCTCCATCCGCGTGGACATTGATATTAGACTTAGTGCCTTGTGTAGCTGGTGGTGACAGTGACCCATTCCATCTCCATCCGCGTGGACATTGATATTAGGCTTAGTGTCTTGTGTAACTGGTGGTGACAGTGACCCATTCCATCTCCATCCGCGTGGACATTGATATTAGGCTTAGTGTCTTGTGTAACTGGTGGTGACAGTGACTCATTCCATCTCCATCCGCATGGACATTGATATTAGGCTTAGTGCCTTGTGTAACTGGTGGTGACAGTGACCCATTCCATCTCCATCCGCGTGGACATTGATATTAGGCTTAGTGTCTTGTGTAACTGGTGGTGACAGTGACCCATTCCACCTCCATCCGCGTGGACATTGATGTTAGACTCAGTGCCTTGTGTAACTGGTGGTGACAGTGACCCATTCCACCTCCATCCGCGTGGACATTGATATTAGGCTTAGTGCCTTGTGTAACTGGTGGTGACAGTGACCCATTCCACCTCCATCCGCGTGGACATTGATGTTAGACTCAGTGCCTTGTGTAACTGGTGGTGACAGTGACCCATTCCATCTCCATCCGTGTGGACATTGATATTAGGCTTAGTGCCTTGTGTAACTGGTGGTGACAGTGACCCATTCCATCTCCATCTGCGTGGACATTGATATTAGGCTTAGTGCCTTGTGTAACTGGTGGTGACAGTGACCCATTCCATCTCCATCCGCGTGGACATTGATATTAGGCTTAGTGTCTTGTGTAACTGGTGGTGACAGTGACCCATTCCACCTCCATCTGCGTGGACATTGATGTTAGACTCAGTGCCTTGTGTAACTGGTGGTGACAGTGACCCATTCCACCTCCATCCGCGTGGACATTGATATTAGGCTTAGTGCCTTGTGTAACTGGTGGTGACAGTGACCCATTCCCCCTCCATCCGCGTGGACATTGATGTTAGACTCAGTGCCTTGTGTAACTGGTGGTGACAGTGACCCATTCCATCTCCATCCGTGTGGACATTGATATTAGGCTTAGTGCCTTGTGTAACTGGTGGTGACAGTGACCCATTCCATCTCCATCTGCGTGGACATTGATATTAGGCTTAGTGCCTTGTGTAACTGGTGGTGACAGTGACCCATTCCATCTCCATCCGCGTGGACATTGATATTAGGCTTAGTGTCTTGTGTAACTGGTGGTGACAGTGACCCATTCCACCTCCATCCGCGTGGACATTGATGTTAGACTCAGTGCCTTGTGTAACTGGTGGTGACAGTGACCCATTCCACCTCCATCCGCGTGGACATTGATATTAGGCTTAGTGCCTTGTGTAGCTGGTGGTGACAGTGACCCATTCCACCTCCATCCGCATGGACATTGATATTAGGCTTAGTGCCTTGTGTAACTGGTGGTGACAGTGACCCATTCCATCTCCATCTGCGTGGACATTGATATTAGGCTTAGTGCCTTGTGTAACTGGTGGTGACAGTGACCCATTCCATCTCCATCCGCGTGGACATTGATATTAGGCTTAGTGTCTTGTGTAACTGGTGGTGACAGTGACCCATTCCACCTCCATCCGCGTGGACATTGATGTTAGACTCAGTGCCTTGTGTAACTGGTGGTGACAGTGACCCATTCCACCTCCATCCGCGTGGACATTGATATTAGGCTTAGTGCATTGTGTAGCTGGTGGTGACAGTGACCCATTCCACCTCCATCCGCATGGACATTGATATTAGGCTTAGTGCCTTGTGTAACTGGTGGTGACAGTGACCCATTCCATCTCCATCCGCGTGGACATTGATATTAGGCTTAGTGCCTTGTGTAACTGGTGGTGACAATGACCCATTCCATCTCCATCCATATGGACATTGATATTAGACCTAGGCCTAGAAATTCAGTTGCTTGCGCCAGCCGGTAGCGCCTTAGGAGGAGGAGATGTTGGGCGCTAGGCGGCTAGCGGCCGGGCGCAGCGCGATCTGCGCCTCTCCCCAACTTCACTCAAGATTTAGCGGCGGCGCAAAGTCTTGAGCGCGCGCAGATCCTGACGTCATTTCCTCGTGCAACGCCCTTTGTGCGCCCCAAACCGGAAATTCAGTGGCGACGCCCTATTGTGCGCCTGGCGCCCCTAGCGACTGGTAGAGGGGAACGGTTCTCAGTCGATGCGGGGCACGGGGGGCGCAAATTAAAGGGCACACCTCCTGCAGTAGAAAAGGCTGCCATTTTGCAGCACTCCTTTTTGAGAGACGGATCCTTGCAGAGAGACAAAGGTAGAGAGCTTTCTGCTTTGGCTCAACACTCGGACAGGTACTTGTGGCTTCAGGACACAGCTTTCCACTTGTCTTTGCCTTCAGTGTCATGTCATTGTTTGCAAACATATAATGGGGGCTGCAATGGGTGCAAACACTGGCCTACTCCATTGCATTCAAAGGGCTCACAGACGCCGTGAGAGAGTGGCAGTCCTGGCCAGACGGAGAGGGGGCAACAGGCGTCGGCAAAGGAGGCCTTACCCACCCAGGGTATACTGCCAGCAGTTCTCCTATCTGAACATGTCTGACGAGCAGTGTGTTCGGAGGCTGCGATTCCGAAGGGCGGTGGTCACTGAGATCTGCCACCTGCTTGGCGGTGATCTGCAGCCACATCTGAGGAGCAGGACGTCTCTGTCGGTGGCAGTGAAGGTGACGGTGGCTCTCAACTTCTATGCCACCGGCTCCTTCCAATCCGCTACTGGGGACATTTCCAACATTTCCCAGTTCGCCGTGCATTGCTGCATCCGCCAGGTGACCAATGCCCTTTTCAGAAGGAGACGTCAGTTCATCTCCTTCTCCATGGCCCTTGTCAAGCAGCAACAGCGTGCAATGGGCTTTGCAGCATTCGCGGGCTTCCCCATGGTGCAGGGCGCCATTGACTGCACGCATGTGGCTTTGCGGGCACCTCTGGAGAATGCCGAGGATTACCGCAACCGGAAGGGCTACCATTCGCTCAACGTTCAGCTGGTGTGTGACCACAGGCAGCTCATCCTAGCTGTCAATGCCCGCTTTCCAGGCAGCAGCCACGATGCCTTCATCCTGCGCCAGACTTCTGTGGCAGACATGTTCCAGGCCCAGCCTCACCCACGAGGATGGCTTCTCGGGGACAAAGGCTATCCTTTGTGTACCTGGCTGATGACCCCGCTCCGTGCGCCCAGCACCCCTGCTGAAGAGGGATACAATGAGAGCCATCAAGCAACCAGGAACATCATTGAGCAAACAATCGGCGTCCTGAAGCAACGGTTCCGCTGTCTAGATCGTTCTGGTGGAGCCCTACAATATTCGTCGGAGCGAGTCTCCCATTTCGTGGTCGTGTGCTGCATGCTGCACAACCTGGCTATCCGCAGGACTCAGCCACTGCCACCAGAGATTGGAGGACCACCTGAGGAGGAGGAGGAGGAGCAGGAGGAGGAGGACCAGCACAGGAGGGAGGCAGAAAGTGCAAGGGCTGCCCGTCGGCGGCTTATTGAACGTCGGTTCTAGGCCCCCTCTCAGGGAATGGCTTGTGCCAATGTCACCAGATGAATGTAGCCACTCCACAAACCCTCAGCCGAGCAGGGCAACCAGGACTTGCAAAATAAAGCATGGGCAGTGCGATTTAAGAACATTTATTACTTGGAAACCTCTGCCCTTCCCACATTACAAACTAATGGAGAGAAGCCCCCTCCAAAAACACAAAACGAACAGCCTCGGCCTTACAAAAAAAAGAAATACACCAGTCTCGGCCTTACAAAACAAAGAAAGACACCAGTCTCGGCCTTACAAAACAAAGAAATACACCAGTCTCGGCCTTACAAAAACACAACTACACCAGTCTCGGCCTTTCAACAAACACAAAGCATTTGGCCAGACCTTCTACTTTTTGCCCTGCGAGGGCGATGCCTTTCACATCCGTGACTGGCCCCTGCCCGCCCTGCAGCTCCTCCTCAATGGGACCCCAGTGGCTGCAGCAAGGCTGGGGGAAGGCTGCTGAGGGTCAGATGGCGAGACGGCAGATGCCCTTGGGGGTCGGCCTGCACCAGCTCTGGCCCTGGAGGGGCCGGCTGCTGACTGCTCCAACTCTGCTTGGGCGGCAGCAGTCTGTCCAGCGGCTCGTGGCAGCTGCAATGGCAGAGTGGCAGTGTCGGCTGCAGGAATGGTGCCAACCTGACAGATCGCAGGTACTCCCTGGTCGCCTGAGACATTGGCACTCGCACGGGCCAGCACTGCAGCATGCGCAGCAAACAGCTGAAGAACAGACTGCTGGGCTGCTGCTGCGCGGCTAGTGCCCTGGCGATGCCTGGCTGATCCAGCGAGGGTGGCAGCAGTTAGTGCCCGTGTGGCCCTGGTCTGTGTCCGCATGACACCAGCCAGTGAATGAACGGCACGACTGAGCACTTGGCTAGAAGCCGCCTGTGCTGCCGCGAAGTCCTGCAGACTCCTGGCCTGTGCTGCACTGAATTGTTCCAGACTCCTGGCCTGTGCTGCACTGAATTGTTGCAGACTCCTGGCCTGTGCTGCTCCGAATTCCTGCACACTCCTTGACAGAGACTCAATGGAGTCAGGCATCCTTGCCACTGCAGCCATGAGCTCAGTGTGCCTGCGCTCAGCCTGGACGGCCATTTCCTCCAGGAGGCGCACCTCCTCTGCGCTCACCGTCGCAGGACTGGAGGCCGCACTTACCCTCTGGGGAGAAGTCCGCCGAGCTTCCCCACCCCTCCCGCGTTGCTGCAGGCCGCTGGGCCCCGGAGCTTCACTCTCCTTCGACCCTTCCCCCCGGCTCCCCTCCAGGGAAGACGTGTCCCCTTCATCGCCATGGGCTGGCGCGGCTGAGGGTGGCACTGATGGGCCGGCTTCCTCTTCCTCCTCCTCAAATTCTGAATCGCTGACAGTGGCAGCTTGAGGGCCCGCCTCCTCACCTGGCGATTCACCATCTGAAAGCAGGGAGGCACAAGAGTTGCTTTAGAGTGAGGACAGGGCGGCAGCGAGGGAGGCATGAGTGCTGCCATGCACTGCATTGGTCGGACAGTGGCAAAGGATGCTGATCTGAGGCGCAAGTGGAAAGAGAGAGGTCCAAAAGGTGATGCCCTTACCATTGGTGCCCAGAACAGGGTCGGCATCTCCACTGGCGATGGGGCCAATCAGCCATCCTACCATAATGCGCTCCACACGCTGGTCGAGGTCGGAGAGCTCTTTGAGGTCAGGACGGCCTCCCCCGGTCTCACGTTGCATCCTACGGTTGTGCGCCACCTTGGCCTGCAAGAGTAAGGACGGCCTCTAAGTACAGTGTGAAGCCCTGATCTTGTCTGCACTGCCTCCCATGGTGGACTGGCCCTGACAGTGTGAAGCCCTGATCTTGTCTGCACTGCCTCCCATGGTGGACTGGCCCTGACAGTGTGAAGCCCTGATCTTGGCTGCACTGCCTCCCATGGTGGACTGGCCCTGACAGTGTGAAGCCCTGATCTTGGCTGCACTGCCTCCCATGGTGGACTGGCCCTGACAGTGTGAAGCCCTGATCTTGGCTGCACTGCCTCCCATGGTAGACTGGCCCTGACAGTGTGAAGCCCTGATCTTGTCTGCACTGCCTCCCATGGTGGACTGGCCCTGACAGTGTGAAGCCCTGATCTTGGCTGCACTGCCTCCCATGGTGGACTGGCCCTGACAGTGTGAAGCCCTGATCTTGGCTGCACTGCCTCCCATGGCGGACTGGCCCTGACCGTGTGAAGCCCTGATCTTGGCTGCACTGCCTCCCATGGTGGAAGAGCTTGTACAGTGTGTAAAGTGCTGAATGTGCAAGTGATTTTCATGACAGTCCCATAGCTGCTGGATGAGGGCTGGCCATTAGGGCTTTCAGGTCCCTTTGCCCATAAACTGAGGTGCACATGCAGGGATGAGGAGGACACTGGAAAGGGTACTCACCCTGACAACCCGAGTGAGGTCGTTGAACTTTATCCGGCATTGCACAGGAGTCCTGGCAACCACGCTGTTGGAAGTCACCCTGTTTGAGACCTCCCTCCAGGCTTTCCGGTAGGCGCTGGGCAGCGGCCTCCTGCCACCTTCAGGGAACAGAACATGGCGCCTGCGCTCCACTCCGCCAACCAGCACCCTCAGGTCGCCCTCGCTGAAGTGCTGCGCTCTCTCCCTGGCCTTCTCCATAGCCCTGGGCGTAGCACAGATGAAGCAGAAGTGGTCAGGCCTAGCTTCAGGGCTGCAGTGTGCAGGGCGTGGCAGGCAAACAAATCCACCCTCCCCCTTTAAGAGCTGACCGGCGCCAGCGTGTCTGCCGTCAATCAGCAACTCGCCGCACCTGCGCTGCGCCCGCCCTCGGGGGTATCGCCCCGGACCGCCGGCTTAGCGCCTAATGATAGTCATGCATCGCCTGTTTTAGCGCAGCAGCAACCTCTTGGGGCGATGCGACTGAATATCGGCGAAGGTGGCGCGAACTTGCACCGGGCGCAAACTTTAGCGGCCGCCCGACTTTAGCGCCCCGAACGTGGCTATACTGAATTTCTAGGCCTTAGTGCCTTGTGTAACTGGTGGTGACAGTGACCCATTCCATCTCCATCCGCGTGGACATTGATATTAGACTTAGTGCCTTGTGTAACTGGTGGTGACAGTGACCCATTCCATCTCCATCCGCGTGGACATTGATATTAGGCTTAGTGCCTTGTGTAACTGGTGGTGACAGTGACCCATTCCATCTCCATCGCGTGGACATTGATATTAGGCTTAGTGCCTTGTGTAACTGGTGGTGACAGTGACCCATTCCATCTCCATCCGCGTGGACATTGATATTAGGCTTAGTGCCTTGTGTAACTGGTGGTGACAGTGACCCATTCCATCTCCATCCACGTGGACATTCATATTAGGCTTAGTGCCTTGTGTAACTGGTGGTGACAGTGACTCATTCCATCTCCATCCACGTGGACATTGATATTAGGCTTAGTGCCTTGTGTAACTGGTGGTGACAGTGACCCATTCCATCTCCATCCGCGTGGACATTGATATTAGGCTCAGTGCCTTGTGTAACTGGTGGTGACAGTGATTCATTCCATCTCCATCCACGTGGACATTGATATTAGACTTAGGCCTAGAAATTCAGTTGTTTGCGCCAGCCGCTAGCGCCTTAGGAGGAGGCGATGTGGGGCGCTAGGCGGCTAGCGGCCGGGCGCAGCGTGATCTGCGCCTCTCCCCAACTTCAGTAAAGATTTAGCAGCGGCGCAAAGCCTTTGCGCGCGCTCAGCTGCGCGCGCAGATCCTGACGTCATTTCATCGTGCAACGCCCTTTGTGCGCCCCGAACCGGAAATTCAGTGGCGCCGCGCTTCTTTGCGCCTGGCGCCCCCAGCGACTGGTAGAGGGGAACGGTTCCCAGTCGCTGCGGGGCGCGGGGGGCGCTATTTAAAGGGGACTCCTCCTGCAGTATAAGTGACAGCCATTTTGTACCAATCCCTCTGTGTGAGAGACGGATATTTGGAGAGAGACAAAGGCAGAGAGCTTTCTGCTTTGACTCAGCGCTTGCACAGGTACTTGTGGCTTCAGGCCAGAGATTTGCACTTGGATTTCACTTTCAGTGCCATAGCCTTGAGTCGCCACATATAATGGGGGCTGCAATGGGTGGAAACGTTGGCTTTCTGCATTGCATTCAAAGGGATCAGAGACGCCGTGAGAGAGTGCCAGTCATGGCCAGACGGAGATTGGCCAACAGGCGTCGGCACAGGAGGCCTTACCTACCCAGGGTATACCGCCAGCAGTTCTCATATCTGAACATGTCTGAGGAGCAGTGTGTTCGGAGGATGCGATTCAGAAGGGAGGTGGTCACTGAGATCTGCCACCTGCTTCGCAGAGATCTGCAGCCACAGCTGAGGAGCAGGACGTCTCTGTCAGTGGCAGTGAAGGTGACGGTGGCTCTCAACTTCGATGCCACTGGCTCCTTCCAATCCGCTACTGGGGGCATTGCCAACATCTCCCAGTTCGCGGTACATTGCTGCATCCGCCAGGTGAACAATGCCCTTTTCAGAAGGAGACGTCAGTACATCTCCTTCCCCATGACCCTGAACAAGCAGCAAGAGCGTGCAATGGGCTTTGGAAGAATAGCGGGCTTCCCCATGGTTGAGGGCGTAGAACTGATGAACCAGCAATGGTCAGGCCTTGCTTCAGGGTTGCAGTGTACAGGGCATGGCAGCCAAACAAGTCGACCCTTCTCCTTTAAGAGCTGACCGGCGCCAGCGTGTCTGCCTTCATTGAGCAACTCGCCGCACCTGCACTGCGCCCGTCCTCGGTGTTAGCGCCCCGGATCGCCGGCTGCTCCGGTTTCCTCCCACAGTCCAAAGATGTGCGGGTTAGGTTGATTGGCTATGATAAAAATTGACCCTTAGTGTTAGGGGGATTAAATGCGTGGGGTTACGGGGATAGGGTGGGATGTGTGTTGGTGTAGGGGTTACGGGGATCGGGTGGGATATGTGTCGGTGCAGGCTCGATGGGCCGAAATGGCCTCTATCTGCACTGTGAGGTTTCTGTGATTCTGATAGTCGTGCATTGCCTGCTTTAGCGCAGCAACAACCTCTTGGGGCGATGCCACTGAATATCGGTGAAGGTGGCGCGAAGTTGCGCCGGGCGCAAACTTTAGCGGCCGCCCGGCTGTAGCGCCCCAAACGTGGCTATACTGAATTTCTAGGCCTTAGTGCCTTGTGTAACTGGTGGTGACAGTGACCCATTCCATCTCCATCCGCGTGGACATTGATATTAGACTTAGGCCTAGAAATTCAGTTGGCTGCGCCAGCCGTTAGCGCCTAGTCCCGCATAGGAGACTGGTCAAGAAGGTAAGAGCCCATGGGATCCAGGGTGCCTTGGCGCGTTGGATCCTAAACTGGCTGAGTGGCAGGAGGCAGAGGGTGATGGTCGAAGGTTGCTTTTGTGACTGGAAGCCTGTGTCCAGTGGGGTACCTCAGGGATCGGTGCTGGGTCCCTTGTTGTTTGTGATCTACATAAATGATTTGGATGAGAATGTAAAAGGTATGATCAGTAAGTTCGCAGATGACACGAAAATTGGTGGGGTGGTAAATTGTGAGGAGGAAAGCCTCAGGCTACAGGACGATATAAACGAGTTGGTCAGATGGGCGGAAAAGTGGCAAATGGAATTTAACCCTGAAAAGTGCGAGGTGATGCATTTTGGACGGACAAATAAGGCAAGGGAATACACAATGAGTGGTAGGACCCTAGGAAGTACAGAGGGTCAGAGGGACCTTGGTGTACATGTACATAGATCCCTGAAGGCAGCGGAACAGGTAGATAAGGTGGTTAAAAAGGCATATGGGATACTTGCCTTCATTAGCCGAGGCATAGAATATAAGAGCAGGGAGGTTATGATGGAACTGTACAAAACGCTGGTGAGGCCACAGCTGGAGTACTGTGTGCAGTTCTGGTCGCCTCACTATAGGAAGGATGTGATTGCTTTGGAGAGGGTGCAGAGAAGATTCACCAGGATGTTACCTGGGATGGAGCGCCTCAGCTATGAAGAGAGGCTGGACAGGCTGGGGTTGTTTTCCTTGGAGCAAAGAAGGCTGAGGGGGGACCTGATTGAGGTGTACAAAATGATGAGGGGCATAGATAGGGTAGACAAAGAGGAACTTTTCCCCTTAGTAGGGGGGTCAATAACAAGGGGGCATAGATTCAGGGTAAGGGGCAGGAGATTTAGAGGGGATTTGAGGAGGAACTTTTTCACCCAGAGGGTGGTTGGAATGTGGAACTCAATGCCTGAAAGGGTGGTAGAGGCAGGAACCCTCACAACATTCAAGAAGCATTTGGATGAGCACTTGAAATGCCATTGCATACAAGGCTATGGACCAAATGCTGGAAAATGGGATTAGACTGGACAGGGATGGATGGGCGGCGCAGACACGATGGGCCGAAGGGCCTCTTTCTGTGCTGTAAAACTCTATGACTCTATGACTCTTAGGAGGAGTAGATGTCGGGCGCTAGGCGGGTAGCGCCCGGGCGCAGTGCGAACTGCGCCTCGCCCCAACTTCACTAGAGATTTAGCGCCGGCGCAAAGTCTTTGCGTGCGCTCAGCTGCGCGCGCAGATCATGACGTCATTTCCTCGTGCAACGCCCTTTGTGCGCCCCCAACCGGAACTTCAGTCGCGCCGCCCCATTGTGCGCCTGGCGCCCCTAGCGACTGTTAAGTGGAACGGTGCTCAGCCGATGCGGGGCGCGAGGGGCGCAAATTAAAGGGCACTCATCCTGCAATATAAAAGGCTGCCATTTTGCAGCACACCTTCTTGCGAAACGGATCTTTGGAGAGAGACCAAGGTAGATAGCTTTCTGCTTTGACCCAACACTCGGACAGGTACTTCTGGCTTCAGGCCACAGCTTTCCACTAGTCTTTGCCTTCATTGACATCTCATTGTTTGCCAGCATATTATGGGGGCTGCAATGGGTGTCAACGCTGGCTTTCTCAATTACATCCAAAGGGCTCACAGACGCCGTGAGAGAGTGGCAGCCCTGGCTAGACGGAGAGGGGGTAACAGGCGTCGGCAAAGGAGGCCTTACCCACCCAGGGTATACCGCCAGCAGTTCTCCTATCTCAACATGTCTGAGGAGCAGTGTGTTCGGAGGCTGCGATTCAGAAGGGACGTGGTCACAGAGATCTGCCAGCTGCTTGGCGGTGATCTGCAGCCACAGCTGAGGAGCAGGACGTCTCTGTCGGTGGCAGTGAATGTGACGGTGGCTCTCAACTTCTATGCCACCGGCTCCTTCCAATCCGCTACTGGGGACATTGCCAACAGCTCCCAGTTCGCCGTGCATTGCTGCATCCGCCAGGTGACCAATGCCCTTTTCAAAAGGAGACGTCAGTTCATCTCCTTCACCATGGCCCTTGCCAAGCAGCAACAGCGTGCAATGGGCTTTGCAGCATTCACAGGCTTCCGCATGGTGCAGGGCGCCATTGACTGCATGCATGTGGCTTTGCGGGCACCTCTGGAGAATGCCGAGGATTACCGCAACCGGAAGGGCTACCATTCGCTGAACGTCCAGCTGGTGTGTGACCACAGGCAGCTCATCCTAGCTGTCAATGCCCGCTTTCCAGGCAGCAGCCATGATGCCTTCATCCTGCGCCAGTCTTCTGTGGCAGACATGTTCCAGGCCCAGCCTCACCCACGACGATGGCTTATCGGGGATAAAGGCTATCCTTTGTGTACCTGGATGATGACCCCGCTCCGTGCGCCCAGCACCCCTGCTGAAGAGGGATACAACGAGAGCCATCAAGCGACCAGGAACATCATCGAACAAACAATCGGCGTCCTGAAGCAACGGTTCCGCTGTCTGGATCGTTCCGGTGGAGCCCTACAGTATTCGCCGGAGCGAGTCTCCCATTTCGTGGTCGTTTGCTGCATGCTGCACAACCTGGCTATCCGCAGGACTCAGGCACTGCCACCAGAGCTTGGAGGACCCCCTCAGGAGGAGGAGCAGGAGGAGGAGGAGGAGGACCAGCACAGGAGGGAGGCACAAAGTGCAAGGGCCGCCCGTCTCTGGCTTATTGAACGTCGGTTCTAGGCCCCCTCTCAGGGACTGGCTTGTGCCAATGTCAGCAGATGAATGTAGCCGCTCCACAAGCCCTCAGCCGAGCAGGGCAACCAGGACTTAACCAAAAAACCATGCACACTGCAATTTAACAACAATAATTTATTGAAAACCTCTGCCCTTCCCACATTACATGCTCATGTGGAGAAGCCCCCTCCAAAAACACAAAACTACCAGTCTCGGCCTTACAAAAAGAAAGAAAGACACCAGTCTCGGCCTTACAAAAAGAAAGAAAGACACCAGTCTCGGCCTTACACAAAAACAACTGCACCAGTGTCGGCCTTACAACAAGCACCAGGCATTTGTGCATACCTCTACTTTTTGCCCTGCGAGGGCGATGCCTTGCGCATCCTTGCCTGGCCCCTGCCCGCCCTGCTGCTCCTCCTCAATTGGAGCCCAGTGGCTGCAGCAAGGCTGGGGGAAGGCTGCTGAGGGGCAGATGGCGAGACGGCAGATGCCCTTGGGGGTCGGCCTGCACCAGCTCTGGCCTTGGAGTGGCCGGCTGCTGACTGCTCCAACTGTGGCTGGGCGGCAGCAGTCTGTCCAGCAGCTCGTGGCAGCTGCAATGGCGGAGTGGCAGTGTCGGCTGCAGGAATGGTGGCAACCTGGCAGATCGCAGGTGCTCGCTGGTTGCCTGAGACATTGGCACTCGCACGGGCCAGCACTGCAGCATGCGCAGCAAACAGCTGAAGAACAGACTGCTGGGCTGCTGCTGCGCGGCGAGTGCCCTGGCGATGCCTGGCTGATCCAGCGAGGGTGACAGCAGTTAGTGCCCGTGTGGCCCTGGTCTGTGTCCGCATGACACCAGCCAGTGAATGAACGGCACGACTGAGCACTTGGCTAGAAGCCCAGCCAGTGAATGAACGGCATGACTGAGCACTTGGCTAGAAGCCGACTGTGCTGCCGCGAAGTCCTGCTGACTCCTGGCCTGTGCTGCACTGAATAGTTCCAGACTCCTGGCCTGTGCTGCACTGAATTGTTGCAGACTCCTGGCCTGTGCTGCTCCGAATTGCTGCACACTCCTTGACAGAGACTCTATGGAGTCAGGCATCATTGCCACTGCAGCCATGAGCTCAGTGTGCCTGCGCTCAGCCTGGACGGCCATTTCCTCTAGGAGGCGCACCTCCTCTGCGCTCACCGTCGCAGGACTGGAGGCCGCACTCACCCTCTGGGGAGAAGTCCGCCGAGCTTCCCCGCCCCTCCCGCGTTGCTGCAGGCCGCTGGGCCCCGGAGCTTCACTCTCCTCCGACCCTTCCCCCCGGCTCCCCTCCAGGGAAGACGTGTCCCCTACATCGCCATGGGCTGGCGCGGCTGAGGGTGGCACTGATGGGCCGGCTTCCTCTTCCTCCTCCTCGTCTTCCGAAGGGCTGACAGTGGCAGCTTGAGGGCCCGCCTCCTCACCTGGCGATTCACCATCTGAAAGCAGGAAGGCACAAGAGTAGCTTTAGAGTGAGGACAGGGCGGCAGCGAGGGAGGCATGAGTGGTGCCATTCACCGCATTGGTCGGACAGTGGCAAAGGATGCTGATCTGATGCGCAAGTGGAACGAGAGGTCCAAAAGGTGATGCCCTTACCATTGGTGCCCAGAACAGGGTCGGCATCTCCACTGGCGACGGGGCCAATCAGCCGGCCTGCCATAATGCGCTCCACACGCTGGTCGAGGTCGGAGAGCTCTTTGAGGTCAGGACGGCCTCCCCCGGTCTCAGTTCGGTTGCGCCGGTTGTGTGCCACCTTGGCCTGCAAGAGAAAGGACGGCCTCTAAGTACAGTGTGAAGCCCTGATCTTGTCTGCAATGCCTCCCATGGTAGAGTAGCTTGGACAGTGTGTAGCCCTGATCTTGTCTGCAATGCCTCCCATGGTCGAATAGCTTGGACAGTGTGTAGCCCTGATCTTGTCTGCAATGCCTCCCATGGTCGAATAGCTTGGACAGTGTGTAACCCTGATCTTGTCTGCAATGCCTCCCATGGTCGAATAGCTTGGACAGTGTGTAAACTGCTGAATGTGTAATTGATTTTCATGCCAGTCCCATAGCTGCTGGATGAGGGCTGGCCATTAGGGCTTTCAGGTCCCTTTGCCCATAATGTGAGGTGCACATGCAATGATGAGGAGGACACTGGAAAGGGTACTCACCCTGACAACCCGAGTGAGGTCGTTGAACTTCTTCCGGCATTGCACAGGAGTCCTGGCAACCACGCTGTTGGAAGACACCCTGTTGGACACCTCCCTCCAGGCTTTCCGGTAGGCGCTGGGCAGCGGCCTCTTGCCACCTTCTGGGAACAGAACATGGCGCCTGCGCTCCACTCCACCAACCAGCAGCCTCAGATCACCGTCGCTGAAGCGCTGCGCTCTCTCCCTGGCCTTCTCCATAGCCCTGGGCGTTGTGCAGGTGAAGCTGAAGTGGTCAGGCCTAGGTTGAGGGCTGCAGTGTGCAGGGCGTGGCAGGCAAACAAATCCACCCTCCCCCTTTAAGAGCTGACCGGCCCCAGAGTGTCTGCCGTCAACCAAGAACTCGCCGCACCTGCGCTGCGCCCGGCCTCGGGGGTATCGCTCAGCACCGCCGGCTTAGCGCCAAAAGATAGTCGTGCATCGCCTGTTTTAGCGCAGCAGCAACCTCTTGGGGCGATGCGACTGAATATCAGCGAAGGGGGCGCGACTTTGCGCCGGGCGCAAACTTTAGCGGCCGCCCGACTTTACCGCCCCAAAAGTGGCCATACTGAATTTCTAGGCCTCAGTGCCTTGTGTAACTGGTGGTGACAGTGACCCATTCCATCTGCATCCGCGTGGACATTGATATTAGGCTTAGTGCCTTGTCCAACTGGTGGTGACAGTGACTCATTCCATCTCCATCCGCGTGGACATTGATATTAGGCTTAGTGTCTTGTTTAACTGGTGGTGACAGTGACCCATTCCATCTCCATCCGCGTGGACATTAATATTAGGCTTAGTGCCTTGTGTAACTGGTGGTGACAGTGACCCATTCCATCTCCATCCGCGTGGACATTGATATTAGGCTTAGTGCCTTGTGTAACTGGTGGTGACAGTGACCCATTCCATTTCCATCCGCGTGGACATTGATATTAGGCTTAGTGCCTTGTGTAACTGGTGGTGACAGTGACCCATTCCCTCTCCATCCGCGTGGAGATTGATATTAGGCTTAGTGCCTTGTGTAACTGGTGGTGACAGTGACCCATTCCATCTCCATCCGCGTGGACATTGATATTAGACTTAGTGCCTTGTGTAACTGGTGGTGACAGTGACCCATTCCATCTCCATCCGCGTGGACATTGATATTAGACTTAGTGCCTTGTGTAACTGGTGGTGACAGTGACCCATTCCATCTGCATCCGTGTGGACATTGATATTAGGCTTAGTGCCTTGTCCAACTGGTGGTGACAGTGACTCATTCCATCTCCATCCGCGTGGACATTGATATTAGGCTTAGTGCCTTGTGTAACTGGTGGTGACAGTGACCCATTCCATCTCCATCCGCGTGGACATTGATATTAGGCTTAGTGCCTTGTTTAACTGGTGGTGACAGTGACCCATTCCATCTCCATCCGCGTGGACATTGATGTTAGACTCAGTGCCTTGTGTAACTGGTGGTGACAATGACCCATTCCATCTGCATCCGCGTGGACATTGATATTAGGCTTAGTGCCTTGTGTAACTGGTGGTGACAGTGACCCATTCCATCTCCATCCGCGTGGACATTGATATTAGGCTTAGTGCCTTGTTTAACTGGTGGTGACAGTGACCCATTCCATCTCCATCCGCGTGGACATTGATATTCGACTTAGTGCCTTGTGTAACTGGTGGTGACAGTGACCCATTCCATCTCCATCTGCGTGGACATTGATATTAGGCTTAGTGCCTTGTGTAACTGGTGGTGACAGTGACCCATTCCCTCTCCATCCGCGTGGACATTGATATTAGACTTAGGCCTAGAAATTCAGTTGGTTGCGCCAGCCGTTAGCGCCTTAAGAGAAGTGAATTTCGGGCGCTATGCGTGTAGCGTCCGGGCGCAGCGCGATCTGCGCCTCGCCCCAAATTAAGTAGACATTTAGCGCCGGCGCAAAGTCTTAGCGCGCGCTCAGCTGCGCGCGCAGAAAATGACGTCATATCCTCGTGCAACGCCCTTTGCGCGCCCCGATCCAGATCTTCAGTGGGACCGCCCCATTGTGCGGCCGGCGGCCCGAACGCTTGTTTAGTGGAACGCAACAGAGCCGACGCGGGCCCCGGGGAGCGTAAATTAAAGGGCACTTACCCTGCACTATAAAGGGCAGCCATTTTGCAGCAATCACTCTTGTGCAACGGATTTCTGGAGAGAGACCAAGGAAGAGAGCTTTCTGGTTTGGGCCAACACTAGCTCAGGTATTTTTGGCTTCAGGCCAGAGCGTTGCAAGTGGCCTCTTGGATATTTGACTGTTTGGCAGCATATTATGGGGGCTGCACGGGGTGCCAACGCTGAGTTTCAGTGTCATGTCCGTAGGGCTCGCAGACGCGGTGTGAGAGGGGCAGCCCTGGCTAGACGCAGAGGGGGCAACAGGCGTCGGCAACATAGGCCTTACCCAGTCAGGGCATACTGCCAGCAGCGCACCTACCTCAACATGAGTGGCGCGCGATGTGTAAAAAGGCTGAGATTCTGAAAGGAGGTGGTTGGAGAGATCTGCCATCTGCTTCGCAGAGATCTGCGTCCAAAGCTCAGGAGCAGGACGTCTCTGTCGGTGGAGGCGAAGGTGACGGTGGCCTTGAACTTCTATGCCACCGGCTCCTTCCAATCCGCTGCTGGGGACATTGCTAACATATCCCAGTTCGCCGTGCATTGCTGCATCCGCCAGGTGACCGATGCCCTTTTCAGAAGGAGACGCCAATTCATCTCCTTCCCCATGGCCCTGGAGAGGCAGCATCAGCGTGCACTGGGATTTGCAAGATTCGCGGCCTTCCCCTTGGTGCAGGGCGCCATTGACTGTACGCATGTGGCTTTGCGGGCACCTGTGGAGCATGCCGAGGATTACCGCAACCGGAAGGGCTACCATTCCCTCAATGTGCAGCTGGTGTGTGACCACAAGCAGCGCATCCTAGCTGTCAATGCCCGCTTTCCAGGCAGCAGCCACGATGCCTTTATCCTGCGGCAGACAACTGTGCATGACATGTTCGAGGCACAGCCTCCCCCAAGAGGATGGCTTCTCGGGGACAAAGGCTATCCGTTATGTACCTGGCTCATGACCCCGCTCCGCGCGCCCAGGACCCCTGCTGAAGAGGCATACAACGAGAGTCATCAAGCGAGCAGGAACATAATCGAGCAAACAATTGGCGTCCTCAAGCAGCGGTTCCGCTGCCTGGATCGTTCCGGCGGATCTCTGCAGTATTCCCCGGACCGAGTGTCCCAATTCGTCGTTGTTTGCTGCATGCTGCACAACCTGGCTCTCCGCAGGACTCAGGCACTGCCACCTCACGTTGGACCACCACCTCAGGAGGAGGAGCAGGAGGAGCATGAGGAGGAGGAGCAGGAGGAGGAGGAGTACCATCCCAGGAGGGAGCGAGAAGGTCCAAGGGCCGTCCGTCGGCGGCTTATTGAACGTCACTTCTAAGCCCCCTGTCAGGGAATGCCTTGTGGCCATGAAGGAACATGAACGCAGCCGCTCCGCAAGCCCTCAGCCGGCGAAGGCAACAAACACTTACAGCAACAAACATGGACACTCTCTGAATAAAGAGAAATCTTTATTTTAGACCAATGAAACCCCTTCCCACATGAAACCCAGAAACATTCAACGGCCCCAAAAAACAGTACATCAAATGACTCACTCCCACAACCTGGGGAGGAATAACTGAACATTTGGACAAAAATGGCCTTCATCCTCGGCTTTAACCCAAAAAACATCCCCAGAAACAAAACAACCATCCCCAAAGGAAACATAGGCATCGCCATATAAAATAACACTTGGCCACACCGTCTACTTATTGGGCCGCGAGGGCGAGACCTTGTCGAGCCTTTTGGGGCCCCTGCCCGGCCTGCTGCTCCTCCGCAAGCTCTGCCCAGTGGCTGCTGCGAGGCTGGGGGAAGGCTTCTGAGGGTCAGATGTCCTTCCGGCAGATGCCCTTGGGGGGCAGCCTAGACGGGGTTTGGCCCTCGAGGGGCCGGCTGGTGATTGGCGCAGCTGTGCCTGGCCAACATCATTCGCAGCCGCTTGCCGTTGAGGCTCCACTGGGGGAGTGGCGGTGACGGCTGGAGGAATGTGTGCAATCTGGCGGATGGTAGGCGCTGGCTGGTGATGTGGCACTCTGGCACTCGCCCAGGCCCGCACTGCAGCATGCGCACCAATCTGCCGAAGGGCAGCCCGCTGTGCCGCTGCAGCGCGGCGGGTGTCCAGGCGATGCCTGGCTGACGCAGCGCGTGTGGCAGCAGTGAGTGCCCCTGTTGCCCTGGTCTGCGACCGCAACAGAGCAGCCACTGTCTGGACGGCATCACTGATCAGCCGGCCACTCGCGGCATGTGAGGCCCCGAACTCGCGCACACTACTAGCCAGGGACTCGATCACCTCAGGCATCCGTGCCACTACCCCCATCAGCTCGGTGTGCCGGCGATCCGAATCCTGGGCCATTTGATCGAGGTGGCGCGCCTCCTCTGAGTTGAACGTGGCCGGACTGGAGTCCGGACTCGCCCGCTGCGGAGCAGGGGGCAGAGCTGCCCGACCCTTGCCACGTTGCCGGCGGCGACTGGGCCCAGCAACTGCACTCCCCTCCGATCCTTCCCCCCTCTGGGGGGAAGGCCGCGGACCAACTGCAGCCCTCCTGGGTTGCTGGACGCCACTGGTCCCAGCAGTTCCACTCCCCTCCGACACTTCCTCCAGGCTCTCCTCCAGGGAAGACGTGTCCACTACTTCGGCATCTGCAGCCGGACCTGAGTGCTGCCCTGATGGTCCGCCTTCCTGTTCCTCCTCCTCCTCCTCCTCCTCGGAGGGGCTGTCACTGGCAGCTTCAGGGAGTTCCTTGTCACCAGCTGAAAGCAGGAAGGCACAAGAGTAGCTTTAGAGTGAGGAGAGGGCGTCAGCGAGGGAGGCATGACTGGTGGCATTCAGCGCATTGGTCGGACAGTGGCAAAGGAGGTCGATCGGATGCGCAAGTGCGACGAGAGAGGTTCAAAAGGTGATGTCCATACCATTGTGGCCCAGAAGAGGGTCGGCATCTTCACAGGCGACGGGCCCAATCACCCGGGCTCCCATGAGGCGACTCACGCGCTCCTCCAGGGGAGTGAGCTCCTGGATCTGGGGGCGGCCTCCCCCGGTCTCCTCCTGGTGCCTTCGGTTGTTGGCAAGTTTTGCCTGCAAGAGAAAGGACGGCCTGTAAGTACGGTGTGTAGCCCTGATGTGGTGTGCACTGCCTCCCATGGTGGAATAGCTTGGCCAGTGTGTAGCCCTGATGTGGTGTGCGCTGCCTCCCATGGTGGAATAGCTTGGCCAGTGTGTAGCCCTGATGTGGTGTGCGCTGCCTCCCATGGTGGAATAGCTTGGCCAGTGTGTAGCCCTGATGTGGTGTGCGCTGCCTCCCATGGTGGAATAGCTTGGCCAGTGTGTAGCCCTGATGTGGTGTGCACTGCCTCCCATGGTGTAAAGTGCAGAATGTGCAATTGATGTTCATGACTGTCCCATAGCTGCTGGCTGAGGGCTGGCCATTAGGGCTTTCAGGTCCCTTTGCCCATCATGTCAGGTGTACATGCAAGCATGAGGAGGAGACTGGAAAGGGTACTCACCCTGACAATCCTGGTCAGGTCATTAAACTTCTTCCGGCATTGGACATTGTCCCTGGGGGCATCGCCGGTGGCCGACACCCAGCGGGCGACCTCCCTCCAGGCTTTCCTATAGACGCTGGTGGGAGGCTTCCTGCCAGTGTCCGGGAACAAGATGTGCTGTCTCTTCTCCAAGGCCCTCACCATCACCTTCACGTCATGGGCTGAGAAGCGCAGGGCACACTCACGGGCCTTCTGTACCGTTGCCATGGCTCCTTCTGATCACCAGCAGTGTTCAGGCCTAGCTGGAAGGCTGCAGTGTGCAGGCCGGTGCAGCAGACCAAGTCGACCCTTCCCCCTTTAAGAGCTGGCCGGCGCCACGGTGTCTG
This sequence comes from Somniosus microcephalus, assembly GCF_052327205.1. NCBI lineage: Eukaryota > Metazoa > Chordata > Chondrichthyes > Squaliformes > Somniosidae > Somniosus > Somniosus microcephalus. Next base: position 5,242,530 of record NC_141007.1, read on the forward strand.
CTGTCAATCAAGAAATGACCGCACCTGCGCTGCGCCCGGCCTCGGCGCTATCCCTCAGCACCGCCGGCTTAGCGCCTAAAGATAGGCGTGCATCGCCAGTTTTAGCGCTCAAGCAACCTCTTAGGGCGAAGCTACTGAATATCGGCGAAGTGCCCTCGACTTTGCGCCGGGCGCAAACTTTAGCGCCCGCCCGACTTTACCGCCCCAAAACTGGCTATACTGAATTTCTAGGCCTTAGTGCCTTGTGTAACTGGTGGTGGCAGTGACCCATTCCATCTCCATCCGCGTGGACATTGATATTAGACTTAGTGCCTTGTGTAACTGGTGGTGACAGTGACCCATTCCATCTCCATCCGCGTTGACATTGATATTAGACTTAGTGCCTTGTGTAACTGGTGGTGGCAGTGACCCATTCCATCTCCATCCGCGTGGACATTGATATTAGACTTAGTGCCTTGTGTAACTGGTGGTGACAGTGACCCATTCCATCTCCATCTGCGTGAACATTGATATTAGACTTAGTGCCTTGTGTAACTGGTGGTGACAGTGACCCATTCCATCTCCATCCATGTGGACATTGATATTAGACTTAGTGCCTTGTGTAACTGGTGGTGACAGTGACCCATTCCATCTCCATCCGCGTGGACATTGATATTAGACTTAGGGCTAGATTTTCAGTTTAGGCAGTTTTGGGGCGCTAGCTTTAGCGCCCGCCCGAAGTTAGCGCCCGCCCCAAAGTAGCGCCCCGTTGCCGGGAATTCAGTGGCTTCGCCCTAAGAGGTTGGTGGAGCGCTAAAAGAGGCGTTCCACTACTCTCTTTAGGCGCTAAGCCGGCGGTCCAGAGGGATAGCGCCCAGGCGGGGCGCAGCACGGGTGCGGTCATTTTTGCACTGACAGCAGACCCCGTGGTGCCGACCAGCTCTTAAAGGGGGAAGGGACGAATTAGTCTGCTGCCACGCCCTGCACACTGCAGCCTTGCAAAAAGGCCTCAACACTACTGCTCAGCCCCAGGGAGTCATGGCAACGCCAGAGAAGGCCCGTCAGCGTGCCCTGCGCTTCTCAGAGGGTGATCTGGACATCATGCTCACAGCTCTGGAGGTGAGGCGCAAGATCTTGTTTCCAGACAGTGGGAGGAATCCAACCCACCACGACTACACCAAAGCCTGGAAGCAGATCGCCCAGAGGGTGACATTCACCGGCGAGGCCCCCAGGACCCACACACAATGCCGTAAGAAGTACAACGATCTGACCAGGATTGTGAGGGTGAGTAGCCTTTCCAGTCTCCTCCTCATTCTTGCATGTACACCTGACATGATGGGCAAAGGGACCTGAAAGTCCTTTTGGCCAGCCCTCAGCCAGCAGCATTGGGACAGTCATGAGCATCAAATGGCCATTCGGCACTCTACACTTTGGCCAAGCTATTCCACCATGGGAGGCAGTGCACACTACATCAGGGCTTCACTCTGTCCAAGCTATTCCACCATGGGAGGCAGTGCACACTACATCAGGGCTTCACTCTGTCCAAGCTATTCCACCATGGGAGGCAGTGCACACTACATCAGGGCTTCACTCTGTCCAAGCTATTCCACCATGGGAGGCAGTGCACACTACATCAGGGCTTCACTGCGCCCTTACAGCCCGTCCTTTCTCTTGCAGGCTAAAGTAGCGTTTAATCGCCAGGCCCGTGCCAGGGGTGGCCGCGCCAAGCTGCAGGAGCTCACTCGGCTGGAGGAGCGCGTGTGTGTGCTCATGGGAGCACGTGTGATTGTCCCCACAGCGTGCGGTGTATCCGACCCTCCACTGCCCGGCAATGGTAAGGACCTCGCCTTTTGGCCCTCTCGCGTCGCACTGGCCCATCCGAGCTATCTCCTTTGCCACTGTCCCACCAATGCGCTGAATCCCACCAGTCCTAACTCCCTCGCTGACGCCGTCTCCTCACTCTGAAGCTACTCTTGTGCATTCCTGCTTTCAGCTGGTGACGACCAGGACCCTGAGGCTGCCAGTGACAGCACCTCCAACCAGGAGGAGGAGGAGGAGCAAGCCGGACCTTCGGGGGAACAGTCACGTCCCGCAGGAGAGGAGGAAATGCTCGACACCTCCTCACTGGACGAGTGCCTGGAGGAACTGTCGCAGGGCAATGCAGCTTCTGGGACCAGTGGCGTCCAGCCACCCAGCAGCCGTGCGCGTGGCCCGCGGCCTTCCCCCCAAAGGGGGGAAGGATCAGAGGGGAGTGCTGCTGCTCGGCAAACTCGCCGTCACCAACGCGGCAAGGGTCCCCTAGTTCGGCCCCCTCCTCCCCAGCGGGAGAGTCGCGACTCCAGTCCGGACACCTTCACTTCGGAGGAGGTGCGGAAGCTCGATCAGATGGCCGACGACTCGGACCGGCGCCACACGGAGCTCATGAGCGTGGTGGGGCGCATGCCTGAGGCCATCGAGTCGCTGGCGACCAGTGTGCGCGAGTTCGGGGCAGCAACTGCCGCGACTGGCCGCATGCTAACTGATGCCGTCAAGACCCTGGCGGATGTGATGCGCGCGCACACCAGGACCAGAGGGCCACTCACTGCTGCCACACGCGCTGTCTCAGGCAGGCATCGCCAGGGCAGGCGCCGCGCTGGACCATCCCAGCAAGCCGGCCGTCGGCTGATTGCTGCGGATCCTGCAGTGCGGGCCCGGCCGAGTGCCACCGCGCCACAGCACCAGCCAGCGCATCCCAGACGCCAGCTGGCCCACATTGCACCATCCGTCGCCGCCATTCCCCCTCTGGGGCGTCAAGGGCAAGCGGCTGCAGCTGATGGTGGCCAGGCTCAGGCGCGCCACTCAGGAGACGGCCCCTCGAGGCCCAAACGCCGTGTAGGCCGCCCCCCAGTGGCATCTGGCGGAAGGGCATCTGAGCCTCAGGCGCCTTCCCCCAGCCTCGCAGCAGCCACTGGGCAGAGCTTGCGAAGGAGCAGCAGGCAGGGCAGGGGAGGCAAAATGCTGGGCAAGGTCTCGCCCTCGCGGGCCACTCAGTAGAGGGTGTGGCCAGCTTTCCTTTAATATGGCGGTGGCCATCTTTATTTTGCCCATGGTTGTGCTTTTGGAGGGCTTTTTTTTTGCGTTAGGCCGACGTTGAGGCCCGGTTTCAATAAAGGTGGAGTGGCTCCTCCCCAGTTTGTGGGAGTGAGTCGTTTGTTGGGCTTTTTGTGGGGCCCGTTTATTGTTTTTGGGGATTCATGTGGGAAGGGCTTTTCATTTTTGTTTAATAAAAAATTATCTTTATTCATGCAGTCTCCATGGTTGTTCTTCTTAGTGTTTGTTGGCTTCGCCGGCTGAGGGCTTGCGGAGCGGCTGCATTCATCTTCCCTCATGGCCCCTGGCCATTCCCTGACAGGGGGCTTAGAAGTACCGTGTAATAAGGTGGCGTCGTGCGGCCCTTGGCCCTGGTCGCTCCCTCCTGGGAACGTACTCCTGCTCCTCCTCCTCCTCCTCCTCCTCCTCCTCATGCTCCTCCTGCTCCTCCTCCTGAGGTGCTGGTCCAACGTCAGGTGGCAGTGCCTGAGTCCTGCGGATAGCCAGGTTGTGTAGCATGCAGCAAACCACCACAAATTGGGAGACCCGGTCCGGCGAATACTGGAGAGCTCCTCCGGAGCGATCAAGGCAGCGGAACCGCTGCTTGAGGACCCCAATAGTTAGCTCGATGATGTTGCGGGTGGTTTGATGGCTCTCGTTGTAGGCCTCTTCAGCAGCGGTCCTGGGCGCGCGGAGCGGGGTCATGAGCCAGGTGCACAAAGGATAGCCTTTGTCCCCGAGTAGCCATCCTCTTGGGGGAGGCTGTGCCTGGAACATGTCATGCACAGTACTCTGCCGCAGGATAAAGGCATCGTGGCTGCTGCCTGGGAAGCTGGCATTGACTGCCATGATGCGCTGCTTGTGGTCACAGACCAGCTGCACATTCAGAGAATGGTAGCCCTTCCTGTTGCGATACTGCTCGCCATGCTCCAGAGGGGCCCGCAAAGCCACATGCGTACAGTCAATGGCGCCCTGCACCAAGGGGAATTCCCCGAGTCTGGAAAATCCCAATGCGCGCTGATGCTGGCTCTCCAGGGCCATGGGGAAGGAGATGAATTGGCTTCTCCTTCTGAACAGTGCTTCGGTCACCTGGCGGATGCAGCGATGCACGCCGTACTGGGAGATGTTTGCTATGTCCCCAGCAGCGTATTGGAAGGAGCCGGTGGCATAGAAGTTCAATGCCACTGTCACCTTCACTTCCACCGACAGAGACGTCCTGCACCTGAGCTTTGGCCGCAGATCTCGGCGAAGCAGGTGGCAGATCTCTGCAATCACCCCCTTCCGGAATCGGAGCCTTTTAACACATCGCGCGGCACTCATGTTTAGGTAGGAGCGCTGCTGGCGGTATAGCCTGACTGGGTAAGGCCTACGTGGCCGACGCCTGTAGCCCCCTCTGCCTCTAGCCAGGGCTGCCCCTCTCACAATACGTCTGCGAGCCCTACGGACATGGAGCTGCAGCTCCGCGTTGGCACCCCATGCAACCCCCATCAAATCCTGGCAAACACTCTAATTTCCAAATGGCCACTTGCAGCGCTGTTGCCTGAGTCCAAAAATACCTGGCTCTTGCTGCTTGAAACCAGTTAGCTATCCTCCTTGTTGTGTCTCCAGAAATGCGTTGCACAAGACTGTTTTCTGAAATAATGGATGGCCTTTATACTGGAGAGGACGTTCCCTTTAATTAGCGCCCCCCGGGGCCCGCGCTGGTTGTGTTGCGTTCCTTTTTCCAAACGCTCCGGCCGCCCGCCGCACAATGGGGCGGTCCGACTGAAGTTTGCAATCGGGGCGGCCAAAGGGCGTTGCACGAGGATGTGACGTCATTTTCTGCGCGCGCATCCGGGCGGGCGCTAAACTTTGCGCCGGCGCTAACGGGCAACTTAATTTGGGGCGGGGCGCAAACTGCGCTGCGCCCGGGCGCTACACGCATAGCGCCCGGAAATCACTTCTCTTAAGGCGCTAACTGCTGGCGCAAGCAACTGAAAATCTAGCCCTTAGTGCCTTGTGTAACTGGTGGTGACAGTGACCCATTCCATCTCCATCCGCGTTGACATTGATATTAGACTTAGTGCCTTGTGTAACTGGTGGTGGCAGTGACCCATTCCATCTCCATCCGCGTGGACATTGATATTAGACTTAGTGCCTTGTGTAACTGGTGGTGACAGTGACCCATTCCATCTCCATCTGCGTGAACATTGATATTAGACTTAGTGCCTTGTGTAACTGGTGGTGACAGTGACCCATTCCATCTCCATCCATGTGGACATTGATATTAGACTTAGTGCCTTGTGTAACTGGTGGTGACAGTGACCCATTCCATCTCCATCCGCGTGGACATTGATATTAGACTTAGTGCCTTGTGTAACTGGTGGTGACAGTGACCCATTCCATCTCCATCTGCGTGGACATTGATATTAGACTTAGTGCCTTGTGTAACTGGTGACATTGGCTGAAGTGCTTGATTCTAAAAATACAGGAAAAGACCAATTTTATTTGATGTGCGCGATCGAGGTAAGGGTTGTTGGTGCTCAGGAATGTAACACTTTCTATTTTAGGTGCAGAGTAAAGCTCCCTGGACTCTGTCCCAACAATGAGCTTCAGCCCCAGCTTTAGAAGAGCACCACATATTGTACCAGTCGGAATGACGCAATTGGAAGCCAATCCCCATGTCTGAGAATCTCTAAACTAAGGCAGTGAGAAATGAACACAGATAAAGTTCTGGTTTGCCCTGTGTGGAGTGACTAAACCAGGAGAGAGAAATAAGAAACAAGTGAGAAAAACATTCGAGCTGAAGGGCAGGCGAGGGTGTGAGGCCCAAATCAGCGTTCTTTATACAAACGCCCCGAGTGTAAGGAATACATTGAATGAACTGCAGGCACAAGTTCAAATTGGAGGGTGTGACATGGTGACCGTTACTGAGACACGGTCAGGACTGGGAACTAAATATACCAGGTTATAAGGTCGACAGCACAGATAGGGAAAATGGCAGAGGAGGAGGAATAGCCTTAGTGATTAAGGGTGAAATCACGTCAATGATAAGAGAAGATATAAAGAGAGGTAAGCAGGCAGTGGAGACTTTATGGGTTGAATTAAGAAATAGGAAAGGATTTAAGACTGTAGTGGGAGTTATGTATAGTCCCCCTGGTAGTAGCTCTGAAGTGGTAGATTGTATAAATACAGATATTAGACAAGTGTGTAGTAAAGGAAGAGTGGTTTTAATGGGGGATTTTAACTTTCACATAGATTGAGATAAGCAGACTAGCACCTGTCAGAAAGGTAGTGAATTTCTTGTGTGTCCGGGATAGTTTTCTACAACAATATGTCCTAGAGGCAACAAGGGGGCATGCCATATTAGAATTAATAATGAGTGATTTAGCTCACAACCTAACTGTGCGTGAACATTTATCCAATAGCGATCATAACATGATCGTGTTCAACGTAACATTTGAAAGGGAGAAATGTGAAACAGCTACAGGAAACTTTGGTTTATCCGGAGGGTGTATGTCCGGAATACTCGATCTAACGGCAAAAATCAGGAGCCATTTTCTATAAGTTTTTTTAGTTCTTTTTTTTTTCCCAGTCAGCCACTGCAAGGTCTGTAGCTATAGCAACAGCTTCAGCTAGAGACGCTTGCAGCTGCAGACGACTCTTTAGAAGCTGTTGCTAAGCAACAGTGTTTGTTGTCAGATACGGAGATGAAAACCTCCGTATGCTTCAACATTAACTTTGTATGTCCGGCAGTTTTGATAGATCGGCAACACGCCGGTCCCGTCGGTGCCGGATATCACAAAGTTTCCTGTACTAAGATTCTAGAGTTAGGTAAGGCTGATGGGATGAGGCACAGCCTGTCCACGGTAAACTGGGCGAATCTGTTAAAGGGTAAAACGACAGATGATCAGTGGGAGATGTTCAGAAAAGAATTGAATGTGATACAGAACCAGTTTATACCCCTGAGGGGCAAGAGCCCTACTTGCCAATAAAACCCAGCCATGGGTGACTGACGAGGTGAGGGACAGCATAAAACTATAAAGGGAAAGGTATACAAAAATACAACAAATAGCACAGATCCTGGCGAATGGGAAAAATACAAAGAACAGCAAAGGGTCACAAAACAGGTAGTGAGAGCTACAAAAAGAGAGTATAAAAAGAAACTTACAAGGGATATCAAAATCAATACAAAGAATTTTTACAATTATATTAGGATAAAGAGGGTGGTCAGGAGCAATGTTGGCCCCTTAAAAACTGAAAGCGGTGATACTGTCAATGATAAGGAAATGGCGGACATGTTGAATAATTACTTTGCGTCAGTATTTACAGTAGCGGAAGAGGATAGCCTGCCAGAAATCCCCAGGAAATGAATATTGAATCGGGGACAGGGACTCAATAAAATGAATGTAAGTAAAATAACAGTAGTGAAGAAAATAATGGCACTAAAGAGTGGCAAATCCCCAGGGCCAGATGGTTTCCATCCCAGGGTTTTAATGGAAGTTGGTGAGCGCATTACAGATTCCCTAACTATAATCTTCCAAAGTTCTCTCGATTCAGGAACTGTTCCTTTAGATTGGAAAACTGCGTATATCACTCCGCTATTTAAGAATGGTGAAAGAGGGAAACCAGTGAATTATAGACCAGTTAGCCTAACATCTGTTGTTGACAAATTGCCAGAGTCTATAATTAAGGATTGAGTGACTGAACACCGTGAAAATTTTCAGTTGATCAGAGAGAGCCAGCATGGATTTGTGAAAGGTAGGTCATGCCTGACAAACATGATTACATTTTTTGAAGAGGTGACTAAAGTAGTGGACAGGGGAATGTCTATGGATGTTATTTATATGGACTTCCAGAAGGCATTTGATAAAGTTCCTCATAAGAGACTATTAATTAAGGTAGAAGCCCACGGAATTGAGGTTAAATTATTGACCTGGTTAGGAAATTGGCTGAGCGGCAGGAGACAGAGAGTAGGGATAATGGGTCGGTACTCAAATTAACAGGACGTGACTAGTGGTGTCTCGCAGGAATCTGCACTGGGGCCTCAACTATTCACTGTATTTATTGATGACTTACATGATGGCATAGAAAGTCATATATCCAAATTTGCCGATGACACAAAGATAGACGGCAGTGTAGATGGAAGCATAAACTTACAAAGAGATATTGATGGATTAAGTGAATGGGCAAAACTGTGGCAAATGGATTTCAATGTAGGCAAATGTGAGGTCATCCACTTTGGGCCTAAAAAAGATAGAACAGGGGACTTTCTAAATGGTGAAAAGCTAAAAACAGTGGAGGTCCAAAGAGACTCGGGGTGGGGGGTGCGGGGGGTCCAGGTACATAGATCATTAAAATGTCATGAACAGGTACAGAAAATAATGAAAAAGGCTAATGGGATGCTGGCCTTTATATCGAGAGGACTAGAATACAAGGGGGTAGAAGTTATGCTGCAGCTGTACAAAGCCCTGGTTAGACCACACCTGGAGCACTGGGAGCAGTTCTGGGCACCACACCTTAGGAAGGATATATTGGCCTTGGAGGGAGTGCAGCGTAGGTTTACCAGAATGATACCCGGACTCCAGGGGTTAAATTACGAGGAGAGATTACACAAACTAGGGTTGTATTCCCTGGAATTTAGAAGGTTAAGGGGTGAGCTGATCGAAGTTTTCAAGATATTAAGGGGAACTGATAGGGTCGATAGAGAGAAACTATTTCCGCTGGTTGGGGAGTCTAGGACAAGGGGACAAAGCCTAAAAGATAGAGCCAGACCTTTCAGGAGTGAAATGAGGAAACACTTCTACACAAAGAGTGGTAGAAGTTTGGAACTCTCTTCCGCAAACGGCAAATGATGCTAGATCAATTGTGAATTTTAAATCTGAGATTGATAGATTTTTGTTAACCAAAGGTATTGAGGGATATGTGTGCACTACAACCGTAACTACATTTCAAAAGTACTTAATTGACTGTGAAACACTTTGGAACCTACTTTGGATGTGAAAGGTGCTACATAAATGCATACACTTTCTCTCTCGGTGGAGAGTAATGTCTATTGTTTCTCCATTTCCTGCACCAGTTGATGTGTGGCCTAGCTGAGTATGATAGACAATTTACTGCCAATTAAAGCTGAATGGAGGTTAGCTTTGCGCTGTGGGCCCATGGCAATTAGGAACTGGATTGAGATTGCCAAATTTATTTACGATTGAGTGTAAAACAAGGCACACCACGTTGTCCATGTACAAGACCCTGGTTAGACCGCATTTGGCATACTGCGCCTTGTTTTGGCCCCTCGTGTGGTGGACGATATAGAAGATTTGGAAAAGGTCCAAAGGAAGCCCACGAGAATGATCCCCAGCTCAGTTATTCAGAAAGGTGTAAACGGCTGGGTCTATTCCCATTAGTAATGCATAGACTTCAGGGGGATTAAATAGAGGTTGAAAATTGATAAAGAGCTTGATTGTGTTCCTCTTGAGAGTCTATTTCAGCTAGATAGGTTGGAGAAGACCAGAGGTCATGCGTATAAGCTATGTAAGTGTAGGAAGAGGTTAGATATTAAACAGTTCCTCATTTCCTTGAGGATAGTAGACCTCTGCAGACCTTCAGGAGAGCGCTGGGCCAGTTCTTGATTGGGAAAAAGGTCATGTCTTATAAAATGCTATACACATGTGGTCTCCTGAACTAGATTCGATCACCTAAGAGGGTTGGAGAGGAATTTCACGATTTTCTTTCTGCTGATTGGCATTGGTTTATTCTCCAGTTTTGTTGCCTCTCCCAGGAGATGACATGACTGATGGTGAGCAGGTGGGTGTGAGTGGGTGGGCGTGAGCAGGTGGGCGTGAGAGCAGGTGGGCGTGAGCAGGTGGGCGTGAGCAGGTGGGTGTGTGAGCAGGTGGGCGTGAGCAGGTGGGTGTGTGAGCAGGTGGGTGTGTGAGCAGGTGGGTGTGTGAGCAGGTGGGTCTGTGAGCAGGTGGGTGTGTGAGCAGGTGGGTGTGTGAGCAGGTGTGTGTGTGAGCAGGTGGGTGTGTGAGCAGGTGTGTGTGTGTGAGCAGGTGGGCGTGAGCAGGTGGGTGTGTGAGCAGGTGGGTGTGTGAGCAGGTGGGTGTGTGAGCAGGTGTGTGTGTGTGAGCAGGTGGGCATGAGCAGGTGGGTGTGTGAGCAGGTGGGTGTGTGAGCAGGTGGGTGTGTGAGCAGGTGTGTGTGTGAGCAGGTGGGTGTGTGAGCAGGTGTGTGTGTGAGCAGGTGGGTGTGTGAGCAGGTGTGTGTGTGTGAGCAGGTGGGCGTGAGCAGGTGGGTGTGTGAGCAGGTGTGTGTGTGAGCAGGTGGGTGTGGGAGCAGGTGGGTGTGGGAGCAGGTGGGTGTGGGAGCAGGTGGGTGTGTGAGCAGGTGGGTGTGATCAGGTGGGTGTGGGAGCAGGTTGGGTGTGGGAGCAGGTTGGGTGTGAGCAGGTGGGCGTGAGCAGGTGGGTGTGTCAGCAGGTGGGCGTGAGCAGGTGGGTGTGTGAGCAGGTGGGTGTGTGAGCAGGTGGGTGTGTGAGCAGGTGGGTGTGGGAGCAGGTGGGCGTGAGCAGGTGGGCGTGAGCAGGTGGGTGTGTCAGCAGGTGGGCGTGAGCAGGTGGGTGTGTGAGCAGGTGGGTGTGTGAGCAGGTGGGTGTGTGAGCAGGTGGGTGTGTGAGCAGGTGGGTGTGTGAGCAGGTGGGTGTGGGAGCAGGTGGGTGTGGGAGCAGGTGGGTGTGTGAGCAGGTGGGTGTGTGAGCAGGTGGGTGTGTGAGCAGGTGGGTGTGATCAGGTGGGTGTGTGAGCAGGTGGGCGTGAGCAGGTGGGTGTGTCAGCAGGTGGGCGTGAGCAGGTGGGTGTGTGAGCAGGTGGGTGTGTGAGCAGGTGGGTGTGGGAGCAGGTGGGTGTGGGAGCAGGTGGGCGTGGGAGCAGGTGGGCGTGGGAGCAGGTGGGCGTGCGAGCAGGTGGGCGTGCGAGCAGGTGGGCGTGGGAGCAGGTGGGCGTGCGAGCAGGTGGGCGTGCGAGCAGGTGGGCGTGCGGGCAGGTGGGAATGCGAGCAGGTGGGAGTGCGAGCAGGTGGGCGTACGGGCAGGTGGGAATGCGAGCAGGTGGGCGTGCGGGCAGGTGGGAATGCGAGCAGGTGGGAGTGCGAGCAGGTGGGCGTACGGGCAGGTTTGAATGCGAGCAGGTGGGCGTGCGAGCAGGTGGGCGTGCGGGCAGGTGGGCGTGCGGGCAGGTGGGCGTGCGAGCAGGTGGGCGTGCGGGCAGGTGGGCGTGCAGGCAGGTGGGCGTGCGAGCAGGTGGGCGTGCGGGCAGGTGGGAATGCGAGCAGGTGGGCGTGCGGGCAGGTGGGCGTGCGAGCAGGTGGGCGTGCGGGCAGGTGGGAATGCGAGCAGGTGGGCGTGCGGGCAGGTGGGCGTGCGAGCAGGTGGGCGTGCGAGCAGGTGGGCGTGCGGGCAGTTGGGCGTGCGGGCAGGTGGGCGTGCGAGCAGGTGGGCGTGCGGGCAGGTGGGCGTGCGGGCAGGTGGGCGTGCGAGCAGGTGGGCGTGTGAGCAGGTGGGCGTGCGGGCAGGTGAGTATGTGAGCAGGTGAGTGTGCGGGCAGGTGGGCGTACGGGCAGGTGGGAATGCGAGCAGGTGGGCGTGCGGGCAGGTGGGAATGCGGGCAGGTGGGCGTGCGGGCAGGTGGGAATGCGGGCAGGTGGGCGTACGGGCAGGTGGGCGTGCGGGCAGGTGAGTGTGTGTAGGAATGTGCGGGTTGGCGGGAGGGTATCGGTGCTTAATTGTGTTGCTCCAAGTGTTGCACTTCTGTGGGGCAGACTTAGTCATAGAGTCATCGAGTTATACAGCACAGAAAGAGGCCCTTCGGCCCATTGCGTCCGCGCCGGCCATCAAGCCCTGTCTAATCTAACCCCATTTTCCAGCATTTGATCCGTAGCCTTGTATGCTATGGCATTTCAAGTGCTCTTCCAAATGCTTCTTGAATGCTGTGAGGGTTCCTGCCTCTACCACCCTTTCAGGCAGTGAGTTCCAGATTCCAACCACCCTCTGGGTGAAAAAGTTTTTCCTCAAATCCCCTCTAAACCTCCTGCCCCTTACCTTAAATCTATGCCCCCTTGTTATTGACCCCTCTACTAAGGGGAAAAGTTCCTTTCTATCCACCCTATCTATGCCCCTCATAATTTTGTATACCTCAATCAGATCCCCCCTCAGCCTTCTCTGCTCCAAGGAAAACAACCCCAGCCTGTCCAGTCTTTCTTCATAGCTGAAGCGCTCCAGCCCAGGTAACATCCTGGTGAATCTCCTCTGCACCCTCTCCAAAGCAATCACATCCTTCCTACAGTGTGGTGACCAGAACTGCACACAGTACTCCAGCTGTGGCCTTACCAGTGTTTTGTACAGCTCCATCATAACCTCCCTGCTCTTATATTCTATACCTTGGCTAATGAAGGCAAGTATCCCATATGCCTTTTTAACCACCTTATCCACCTGCTCTGCTGCCTTCAGGGATCTATGTACATGCACACCAAGGTCCCTCTGATCCTCTGTCTTTCCTAGGGTCTTACCATTCAGTGTGTATTCCCTTGCCTTGTTAGTCCGTCCAAAATGCATCACCTCACACTTTTCAGGGTTAAATTCCATTTGCCACTGTTCCGCCCATCTGACCAACCCATCTATATCGTCCTGTAGCCTGAGGCTTCCCGCCTCGCTATTTACCACCCCACCAATTTTCGTGTCATCTGCGAACTTACTGATCATACCTTTTACATTCACATCCAAATCATTAATGTAGACCACAAACAGCAAGGGACCCAGCACCGATCCCTGCGGTACCCCACTGGACACAGGCTTCCAGTCACAAAAACAACCTTCGACCATCACCCTCTGCCTTCTGCCACTAAGCCAGTTTTGGATCCAATGTGCCAAGGCACCCTGGATCCCATGGGCTCTTACCTTCCTGACCAGTCTCCTATGCGGGACTTTATCAAAAGCCTTGATGGACCAGCTGATCGTTTCCTGCCCATTGATTCCGAATGTTCGTATTTCATGTAGTACCTTTACAGTCAGCAGACTGAGAGACTTTCATCCTATCGGGGATTTGAGCTCATGTCCCGGCGGTGAAAGGGCAATACTTCACCCACTGACTGCTGTTGCTGGTACAAGTCTGTTCCATTCTCCAGCACTAGCTGCATTGACCCCGTGCTTACTTGCATAATGCTTATCCACTGAACATACTGTTTGCTGCGCCCCTTAGATGGCCAACATGATCTCTGAGCGTATTCCTACTGAAGCCAGATCCCAGGAGTTGCGGGTCTATGAAAAGAAGCCTGAGGGTCTTATTCATGCCAAATCGCAAAATCAGGACCATGCCTTGGTGAACTGGCAGTGGCACATGGCAGAGCGGAAGAGGACACAGCAACTGATCTCAAGTAAGTGGGACTGAGTGAAGCTAGTCACAGAGGTAGAGGTCCTGCTGTATGAGCTAAAAAATGCTCATTTTCAACCTTTCCCTTTTCCCCAGAAGTGTTTGAGTTTTTGTTCTGGGATACTTAGTGTCGCTGCACTGCTGGCTTGTTTGATAAAGGCGTGTCGCTGCACTGCTGGCTTGTTTGATAAAGGCAGCAGTAGTTTAGCAACACAGCCCAGCAGGTCTCAGCTTCGATTTCCGCAATGTGCTACGTTAGCCAACCTCATTGGTTCAAGCGTTACAATGAGCCTCTATGCCTCTGAGCGAGGGTTGCTGCTCTCGCTCACTACCAAATGACCCCTGCTGGAAGGTAAAGGGAAGGAATGGATTTGCGCTGATATAGGAACATAGGAACTGCAGTAGGCCATTGAGCCCCTCAAGTCTGTTCCGCCTTTGAATGAAATCATGGCTGATCTGTGACCAAACTCCATATACCTGCCTTTGCCCATATCCCTTAATACCTTTGGTTAACAAAAATCTATTTAAAATTAACAATTGACCCAGCATCAATTGCTGTTTGTAGAAGAGAGTTCCAAACTTTTATCACCCTTTGTGTGTAGAAGTGTTTCCTAACTTCACTCCTGAAAGATCTGGCTCTGATATTTAGACTATGTCCCCTCGTCCTAGCTTCCCCAACCAGCAAAAATAGCTTCTCTCTATCTACCCTATCAGTTCCCCTATAACACCTTTCATGACCTCGGGACGTCCCAAAGAGCTTTACAGCAACTAAGTACTTTTTTTGAAGTGTGGTCACTGCTGTAATGTAGGAAACACGGCAGCCAATTTGCGTACAGCAAGATCCCACAAACAGCAATGAGATAACGACCAGATAATGGGCCAGAAATTCCAGGCCAGAAGCGTGAGTACGGTCGGCTTACTCACGCTTCTGGCCGTTGGAAATGCCGGCGTTCAGCACGAACAGCGCATGCGGGGAACGCCGGCATTTCCAGACCTCGAGCGCGTGCGACTGCACAGGCAGCGCTTGCGCAGTGAACTTCGTGGATTTCATTCATGAAATCCGTGAGGGTAAGTCATTAGAAGTTACACGTGAAAAAAGCAAGTGTAAAGTTGTTCATTGGCTGCGGAGGAAGATATATTTTATCGTGGAGCTTTTGAAATTCAATATTTTTGTTTGGGAAAGGGAGGGAAGTTATTTTAAGAAATTTTAAGTAAGTTTTAAAGTTTAAATTTTTTTTTTAAAAGGGTTTTCAGAACGGTAGGTAGAAGGAGCAATTGTGGCTGTGTGAATGGAATGTGAGAATGAGTTATGTATGTATGTCCACATATATTCCTTTACGTATATGTATGTATGTTTTATATTCCTTTACTAATGTGTATGAATGTATGTTTTTAATTATGATTTTCCAATAAGTTACTTTCTCTGAAAGTCATAATTAAATAATACATTCATACACATAAATAAAGGAATATATACATAACACGCAAAGGAATATATACAGACATACATACTTTCAGAAGCTCCACGATAAGAAATATCTTCCTCCGCAGCCTGTGGAGCAACTGTACCCATGCTTTTTTCATGTGTAAGTTGTAATGACTGGACCTCACTGAAAGCATGAATGAAAGCGGCGAATTATACTGCGCACGCGCTGCCTGTGCAGTCGCACGCGTTCTGCCTCTGAACCCCTTCATTCAGAGGACAGGAAATGCCGGTTTTCCCCACATGCACTGTGAATGCTGAAAACCGGCATTTCATCCGGCCAGATGCGTAAGTACCCCGACCGTACTAGCGCATTTGGAAGGGAATTACTGGGCCAACATTTTACATGTCAATAAAATAAAAAATTTAACAATTGCACGACTTGCCCCCTCGCATCTGCGACTGAGGGCCCAAGGAGGTGCATTGCGCAAGAGGTCATCATCGTACGTATCCTCACACTGTTCCCTTTGGGGAACTGTATGAAGTGGTGGAAGGATTTATGGCCGTGATTAACGCTCATTCCGTGACCGTAACCATCTTTGAACCAGCCATTAGGGTGGTTAGTCCTATGGCGGGAGGGTTTTACGGGCTCCCACAACCCATCTGAGGGGAGGGGGGCCACCAACACCCACGGACGCAAGTATCCCGCTGGATGTCCACCCAGAATTTAAAGTTGGAGCTCCGACTCCACTTGCCGGAACTGTCTGGAGTGGGGTTCAAAACCCTACTCCTTCTGGCCCAGCGGCGGGGATGCTTACTGCTACGCAAAAGGCCCACTCCGCACAAAAGGTGACACCCATACGTTTCCTGCGCCTTTTCCCTCCCCGTGACTGGAGCCCTATGCTGCCATTTCACGTTGCTAATTGGATTGGGCCTTTGTCATAGCGGTAGGATCCCTGCCGCTGGGCCAGATCAGGGTAGGGTTTCGAACCCCGCTCCAGACAGTCCCGGCAAGTGGAGTCGGAGCTCCGGCTCTAAATTCTGGGTTGACATCCAGTGGGATATTTGCGTCCGTGGGTGTGGGTGGCCCCCCCTCCTTGTATAGCTTGTGGGAGCCCGTAAAACCCTCCCGCCATAGGACTAACCGCCCTAATGGCTGGTTCAAAGATGGTTACGGTCACAGAATGAGCGTTAATCATGGCCATAAATCCTTCCACCACTTCATACAGTTCCCCAAAGGGAACAGTGTGAAGACACGTATGACGACGACATTGCTAAATAAATAAATGGAATTAAAAAAATTCTTTTAGGGCTTTTAAAAGTCTTTAAATTGCTTTAATTCTCTTTAAAACTACTTCAGATTACTCAAAATAATGTAAACATTTAAAAAAGTTTATAAAAGTTACCAAAATCTTCAAAAAACTTCCAAAAACCTATTTAAACTGCTGCTTTGCATGTAAAAATCCTTAGCAGCTTGACAGAAACATTGGGGGCGTGTTCAGTGAAACTGAGACCTCAAGGGGCGTGTCTCACTTACACTGCACGCTCCTGGCTTCGCGCTGGCTGCACTCCTGGGCGGCGTGACGTCATACGCTGCCCGGGAATGTGCTTTCTATTTCTGCAAGTTCAGGCGTCCCAGAAGCTGATCGGCACGAGCGCGGGGTAAGTGCAAATACGGGGCTTGCACGCGCTGCAAGCCCCGTTCTGGAATTTCTGGGCCCATCTGTTTTATGATGTTGATTGAGGGATAAATATTGGCCAGGATACCTGGGAGAACTCCCCTGCTCTTCTTCGAATAGTGCCATGGAATCTTTAACACCCACCTGAGAGGACAGACAGGGCCTGGATTTAATGTCTAATCCGAAAGACGGCCCTTCTGATACCTGAATGCCAGTCTAGCTTATGTGCTCAGGTCTCTGGAGTGGGACTTGAACCCACGACCTTCTGACTCAGAGGTGAGAGTGCTGCCCACTGAGCCACGGCTGACACTCAAGGCATGTATGTGGGGGAGGCAGGATCAGATTGCTCTGTAATGCTGTCCATATGAATAACCTGCCAGCACTTAGTCTAGGCTCACAGAATAAAGAATGGCCACATGGCTGAAGTATGAGAGGGCAGCCAGCGCCTGTGGGTCAGCACCTTCAGGAGAGATGGGGAGGAGGCCGGCAAAAGGAAAATAGTAATCAATCTTGTAAAGTTTAAAAAGGGGACATTACCGGACTAGCAACCTGGAGCTTGTGAGTTCAAATTCCAAGTTAGAATCGTAGAATCTTACAGCACAAAAGGAGGCCATTCGGCCCGCTGTGCCTGTGCCGGCTCTTTAAAAAAGCTGTCCAATTTAACCCCGCACCCCAGCCCTTTCCCCATCACCCTGCAGATTAGTCCTCTTCAAGTACATGTCCCATTCCCTTTTGAAAGTATCTATTGAATCTGCTTCCACTGCCCTTTCAGGTCGTGTGTTCCAGTTCATAACAACCTTCTGTGTGAAGACATTTCTCCTCATTTCCCCTCTAGTTTTTTTGCCAATTATTTTAAATCTATGACCTCTGATTACCAACCCACTTGCCAGAGGAATCAGTTTCTCCCTATTTTTTCTATCAAAAACCCTCATTATTTTGAATACCTCTATTAGGTCTCCCCTTCGCCTTCTCTGCTCCAAGGAGAACAATCCCAGCTTCTCCAGTCTCTCCACATAACTAAAATCCCTCATCCCTAGTATCATCCTGGTAAAACTCCTCTGTACCCCCTCCAAGGCCTTGACATCCTTCCTAAAGTGCGGTGCCCAGAATTGGACACAATACTCCAGCTGAGGCCTAACAAGTGATTTGTAAAAGTTTAACATGACTTCCTAGTTTTTGTATTCAATGCCCCTATTTACAAAGCCAAGTATACCATATGTTTTCTTAACTAGCCTTATCAACTTGTCCTGCCACCTTCAACGATTTGTGAATATGCACCCCCAGGTCTCTCTGCTTTTGCACCGCCTCAAAATAGTACCAGTTAGATTATACTGCCTCTCCATGTTATTCCTCCCAAAGTGTATCACTTCACACTTATCCACATTAAATTTCATTTGCCGTGTGTCTGCCCATTTCACCAGTCTGTCTATGTCCTCCTGAAGTCTGCTATTCTCCTCCTCACTATTTACTACATTACCAAGTTTTGTATCATCCACAAACTTGGAAATTGTACCCTCTATACCCAAGTCCAGGTCATTTATATATAACAAGAAAAGCAATGGTCCTAATACCGACCCTGGGGGACCCCACTGCAAACTTCTCTGATCACTACTACTCTCTGCCTCCAACCCCTTAGCCAATTAGAAACCCATGTTACCACCGTCCCTTTAATCCCCTGTGCTTCTATTTTCCGAATAAGTCTGTCTTGTGGCACTTTATCAAATGCCTTTTGAAAGTCCATATAAACAACATCTACTGCACTACCTTCATGAACCTGCTCTGTTACTTCATCAAAGAACTCAATCAGATTACTCAGACATGATTTGGCATTAACAAATCCATGCTGGCTGTCCTTTATTAACCCATGCTTCTCCAAGTGCGAATTAATTTTGTCCTTGGCAATGGTCTCTGGTAGTTTCCCCACCACTGACATTAGACTGACTGACCTGTAGTTACCAAGTTTATCCCTCTCCCCTCTTTTGAATAGGGGTGTAACATTGCAGAGCTTGGGGCCTAGACAGCTGAAGGCACGGCCGTCAATGGTAGGGCGAAGGAAGTGGGCCAGAGGCCAGAATTGGAGGAATGCTGAGTTCTCGGAGGGTTGTTGGGCTGGATGAAGTTACAGAGACAAGGAGGGGGCGAGGCCGTGGATAGATTTGAACACAAGGATGGGTAAGGCAGTGGATGTGGTGTACTTAGAATTCAGTAAGGCCTTTAATACACTTCGTCTGGAACGACTGGTACTAAAAGCAAAGTAAGTGATAATCAGTGGAAGTATTTTACAATAGATATATACAGGAAACTTTCTGGTATCTGGCACTGACGGGACCGAGCTGGTGCCGGTCGATCAACATTGCCGGAAAATCGAGCGCTAATGTTAAAACATACGGAGCTTCTGAGCTCCGTCTGAAGCAACAAACCCTGTTGCTTAGCAACAGCTTCAGAACAGTCGGCGCAGCTTGCAAGCGTCTCTGTAACTAAGCAACAGCTTCAGCTAGATGCTTGCAGAGCCAGGACTGGAGAAAAAAAGCAACGAAAAGTAAAAAAACTTATCTGAACCGACTCCTGAATTTTGCCGGTGGATAGAGCATTCCGGATATTTAACCTCCGGTTAAACGAAAGTTTCCTGTAATTGGTTGATAGAACCCAGAGGGTGGTGGTACAGGGATTGTCATCAACCTGAGAGAATGTTACAAGTGGGGTCCCACTTCATAAAAGATCCAAGTGTCACAAGTAGTGGCTAAATTTGCAGATGATACAAAGCTAATGAAGGTGGTAGACTCCAAAGCTGAACAGGATAAGCTACAGGAGGATTTGAATATACTCAGGAATTGGGCAGACAGCTGGCAGATGAAATTCAATGTAGAGAAATGCAAAGTGCTTCACATGGGGGCAAAAAATCCAGGAAGGGACTATTTCTTAAAAAAAAGAGATCTGGAGATCCTGACGGTGAATAAATGAAGCTATTGCAACAATGCTCGGTGGCAGAGTAAAGCAAATCAGATGTTGGGATGAAATAAAAGGTCAATATTGAACTGAAATAGTGAGGTAACCCTGCCACTTTATAAATCATTGGTGCGACCACACGTAGAATACTGTGTACAGTTCTGGTCGCCACAGGACAGAAAGGATATTTCACTATTGTGAGGATACAGAAGAGACCATCCGGAAAGATTGAGGAAATGGAGGAATTGGATTATGAGGAACGATTATGTCAATTGGGCACGTTCTCATTGGAGTAGAGAAGGTTGAGAGGTGATATGATTGCTGTTTTTAGGATCCTAAAGGGACTGGCTAATGTCAACCATGAGCAGCAGTTTCACCCTGTCCAGAACAGTGGAACCAGAGGACACGGCCTGCGGTTCAAGGGGGTCAATTCAAAGCTAATCTGCAGATACATTGGCCTAGAAATTCACTATGGCCCCGCCAGCTGCCTAGCGCCCAAAAGTTAGCGCTGGGCGGGAAGCCTATAGCGATCGTCAGATATTCATTGTTAGCGCCCCAATTAGGAAGCGGGCCCTATACGAGGGTGTGCCCACCTCCGCTTGGTGCACTGACACTGAATATCAGCGCTCTTGGCGCCGCTGCGCCAGACGCTGCGCAGCGGCAGGCTGCGGTACTGCAGGCCTCCTTCTCTTAAGGGGGAGCTGCCTGCAACGGGAAGATCGCCGCTGGATAGTGCCGGCAAATGAGCCCAGCACCACGGAGAAGTGCCGGGCTCGCGGAAAGCAGCCGGCAATGCCGCGGGGGGGGGGGGGTGGAGGAGGCCGGGGAAGGAGGTGCGGGCAGGCGGCCGCCGCAAAAGCGGCCGGCCGCACCTTCCGCTTTAAAGCGCCCCACTAAGGCAGCAGGACGGCTGCGTTTTCTGGTCGCTGTTTGCGGCCGCTTCGGAGGAGGCGGCCGCAACTAAATATGGGGATCGGCGCGGTTTCGGGGCGGAACCGGGGCACTGCGCACACCGATGATGTCATCGGTGCCGGCGCAGCGCTAACGGCTACCGCCGCCAATACCGCTGCGCTGAATATCTGCGCAAACTCATTTTTGGCGCAAAATCACCCTTTAGGCGTTAACTGGGCGCAAAGCTGGCAGCGCCTTAATGAATTTCTAGGCCATTATTTCAGTGAGCGAGAGGTCAATCTATGGAACAGGCTCCCCATGGAGACAGTGGGAGCAGTGAGGATTGATTCATTCAAATGCAAATGAGATAGATTTCTTTCAGAAAATAACATTTTGGGATAGAGTATGTGAGTAATTTGAGACATGATGTGTGGTGAGTGTCGGATGCTCGGGAGGAACAGGTGACTTTGGACCTCTGGTTCCCAAAGCTCTCGATCACTGGGGTTTTCCTTGCCTCATGTCTGGGTCTGTTGTAGCCTCATTGATGGAGATTGATTGCTGTGATTAGTCAACAACTCCATTATCATTGTATCATGCGGCTACCAGCATGGTAGAAGGCAAACTAGACGGACCTGGTCTTTTTACATGTAGCAATTCCAATGTTCTTAAATGTGGCCATGCCAGTGTCACCCACATCCAGAGAACACATTTAAAAAGTGCCCGTGGTTCCTGTAATATTGCTGTCATTATTTTTACTCTTTCTCCTCGCTTAAAAAAAACCTCCTGAATAATCCTAGCACTCGGCTATTCTCTGTATAGATCTCCTTGACAAGCCAGTTGAAGAACTAGTGATGAATCAATGTGAGGATCTTGGACAGATGAGACAGCAGTCTAACCTCATCGATCAGACCATGGCAGCTGTGGGTTCTGGGAAGGTCAGTAAAGGTTTCCCTGCCTTTCAATCATGGTATACAAGGTGCATTAGAGCACCAAGTATTCTGTGACAGATTCTGGGGGGTTTCCCCCTCGGGTGGGGAGCTCTGGAGGTTTCCTCCTCGGGTGAGGGGCTCTGGGGGATTCTCCCTCGGGTGAGGGGCTCTGGGGGATTCTCCCTCGGGTGAGGGGCTCTGGGGGATTCTCCCTCGGGTGAGGGGCTCTGGGGGGTTTCCCCCTCAGGTGAGGGGCTCTGGGGGTTTCCCCCTCGGGTGAGGGGCTCTGGGGGGTTTGTTCCCTCGGGTGAGGGGCTCTGGGGGGTTTGTTCCCTCGGGTGAGGGGCTCTGGGGAGTTTGTTCCCTCGGGTGAGGGGCTCTGGGGGTTTGTTCCCTCGGGTGAGGGGCTCTGGGGGTTTCTCCCTCGGGTGAGGGGCTCTGGGGGTTTGTTCCCTCGGGTGAGGGGCTCTGGGGGTTTGTTCCCTCGGGTGAGGGGCTCTGGGGGTTTGTTCCCTCGGGTGAGGGGCTCTGGGGGTTTCCCCCTCGGGTGAGGGGCTCTGGGGGTTTGTTCCCTCGGGTGAGGGGCTCTGGGGGGTTTCCCCCTCGGGTGAGGGGCTCTGGGGGGTTTCCCCTTGGGTGAGGGGCTCTGGGGGTTTCTCCCTCGGGTGAGGGGCTCTGGGGCTTTGTTCCCTCAGGTGAGGGGCTCTGGGGGTTTGTTCCCTCGGGTGAGGTGCTCTGGGGGTTTTCCCCCTCGGGTGAGGGGCTCTGGGGGTTTTCCCCTCGGGTGAGGGGCTCTGGGGGGTTTCCCCTCGGGTGAGGGGCTCTGGGGGGTTTGTTCCCTCGGGTGAGGGGCTCTGGGGGTTTCTCCCTCGGGTGAGGGGCTCTGGGGGGTTTGTTCCCTCGGGTGAGGGGCTCTGGGGGTTTCTCCCTCGGGTGAGGGGCTCTGGGGGGTTTCTCCCTCGGGTGAGGGGCTCTGGGGGTTTCCCCCTCGGGTGAGGGGCTCTGGGGGTTTTCCCCTCGGGTGGGGGGCTCTGGGGGTTTCTCCCTTCGGGTGAGGGGCTCTGGGGGGTTTCCCCTTCGGGTGAGGGGCTCTGGGGGTTTCTCCCTCGGGTGAGGGGCTCTGGGGGTTTTCCCCTCGGGTGGGGGGCTCTGGGGGTTTCTCCCTTCGGGTGAGGGGCTCTGGGGGGTTTCCCCTTCGGGTGAGGGGCTCTGGGGGTTTCTCCCTCGGGTGAGGGGCTCTGGGGGTTTTCCCCTCGGGTGGGGGGCTCTGGGGGTTTCTCCCTTCGGGTGAGGGGCTCTGGGGGTTTCCCCCTCGGGTGAGGGGCTCTGGGGGTTTCCCCCTCGGGTGAGGGGCTCTGGGGGTTTCCCCCTCGGGTGAGGGGCTCTGGGGGTTTCCCCCTCGGGTGAGGGGCTCTGGGGGTTTCTCCCTTGGGTGAGGGGCTCTGGGGGTTTTCCCCTCAGGTGAGGGGCTCTGGGGGTTTTCCCCTCAGGTGAGGGGCTCTGGGGGTTTCTCCCTCGGGTGAGGGGCTCTGGGGGTTTGTCCCTTGGGTGAGGGGCTCTGGGGGTTTTCCCCTCAGGTGAGGGGCTCTGGGGGGTTTCCCCCTCGGGTGAGGGGCTCTGGGGGTTTTCCCCTCGGGTGAGGGGCTCTGGGGGTTTTCCCCTCGGGTGAGGGGCTCTGGGGGTTTCTCCCTCGGGTGAGGGGCTCTGGGGGTTTCTCCCTCGGGTGAGGGGCTCTGGGGGTTTCTCCCTCGGGTGAGGGGCTCTGGGGGGTTTCCCCCTCGGGTGAGGGGCTCTGGGGGGTTTCCCCCTCGGGTGAGGGGCTCTGGGGGTTTTCCCCTCGGGTGAGGGGCTCTGGGGGTTTTCCCCTCGGGTGAGGGGCTCTGGGGGGTTTCCCCCTCGGGTGAGGGGCTCTGGGGGTTTTCCCCTCGGGTGAGGGGCTCTGGGGGTTTCCCCCCTCCTGTGAGGGGCTCTGGGGGTTTCTCCCTCGGGTGAGGTGCTCTGGGGGGTTTCCCCCTCCTGTGAGGGGCTCTGGGGGTTTTCCCCTCGGGTGAGGGGCTCTGGGGGTTTCCCCCCTCCTGTGAGGGGCTCTGGGGGTTTCTCCCTCGGGTGAGGGGCTCTGGGGGGTTTCTCCCTCGGGTGAGGGGCTCTGGGGGTTTCCCCCCTCCTGTGAGGGGCTCTGGGGGTTTCCCCCCTCCTGTGAGGGGCTCCAGCTCCATGGCTGCACTGCGGACTGTTGCTGAAGCCTGGTTTATTTTGTGTGCTGTGACCCAAATGAAAAGAAAGAAGTCACCGTGCTGCCTTCTGATTATTTCAGGGTTACCACATAGGGAGTGAGTTTTGGAGCCTGCCGGCGACGATTGGTGACGAGTTAAGTGGCGTGGAGTCAACGCTAACACAGACGGAACGCGGATTCCCACCACCCATTGTTCACATCGGGAAACCTTGGACAATCAAACAGGAGACAGGTACTTCCACAGCCTTCCTGAAAAGGACATTGCTGTGATTGGGAAAACTTAAATTCCAGGTTACAGGAATTTAACCTGTATTTAACTGATGAGGAAAAAGTTCAGGAGGCTTGGTTTGATTTCTTTGGAAAAGCAGAGACTTTGAGGTGATGGAATTGATGTTTTTTTCATTCCTGGGATGTGGGTGTCTCTAGCTAGGCTGGCATTTATTGCCCATCCCTAGTTGCCTTTGAGAAGGTGGTGGTGAGCCGCCTTCTTGAACTGCTGCAGTCCGTGTGGTGAAGGTACTCCCACAGTGCTGTTAGGGAGGGAGTTCCAGGATCCAAAACAGTGACGATGAAGAGACATCGTCACTCAATCTTACACTCGCAGCTACCAGCTCAGACACTGACACTGTGCGTATTTTAGGGGCTAGGATAGAGGAGTGATCTGCACGTGTTGAGACACCGGGCACAAGTGCACAGGAGCCAGGGCGGGGGAAAGGATAGCGCAGGTGCCAGCTCACTGGAGGGCAAGGTCGTACACTAGTTCTGCCGCAGAGGAGTCAGATGAGGACTTCAATGGGCCAGGCTACAGAAGAAGGCTGATAGGTGTACATAAGCAAATGCTTGGTGCACTGGAAAGCCTGCCAGAAAGCCTGCGCACAATGCCAAGGAGCATGGAGGAGTCCAGCACCAATTTGGCACAGGGCTTTGTGCAGTCCTTGGATCCCATCCTTTCCGGGTGGCCACCTCATCAGAACACCTGTGGAACCTACCATGATGCAGCATCCGATGGCCGATGTCACAGCTTCCATTGCAGCACAAACAGCTTCCATCAAAGGTCTGAGTGGTGCAGTGGAAGCTCAGACTGCTGCCATCATGGCTCTGGATACCACTGTTCAAAAGGGCTTCCAGGGCATCACAGCAGTTCAGCAACCTGTTCTCCAACAGATTACTCGGATTGCTGAGGTGCAGCCCCGGGGAGAGAGGCATCGGCTCCATGAAGCACAAATCTGCTTTGCTGCCTCAGGATGACAGCATTCCTGCTTCCACCCCATCACTCTGCCAGTGCCCTTGCTGTTGCCCGTCAGCCAGCCAGCCCAGATTGCTGCAACCCAGGCCGAAATGGTGCAGTCTGAAGTCAGGCCTTCTAGGCCCAGAGCTGTTCGAAGTCGCCCTCCAAGGCCATCTGCAGTCTCCTGAATTGGAGATCAGCAGCCTTCCACCACCCATACTGCAGCCACTGGGTAAAGCACCTCGTTGGAGCACTGGGAAAGACAAAGACACATGGAAGACAGGCACTAAGGGAATGCACTTGGTTGATTAGTTTATTTTTGTATGCATTATGTAATGATTGAATTTATAAGTTTGGATTGGAATGTGCATTTTCTGGTGGTTTTTATTTTTGTGTTGTCGGAAAGAGGACGATGTGCTGGTCAGTGAGGGAGGAAAGGTGAAGAGTGTGGGACTGTTGGTGAATGAGGAGGTGTGGTTGAGGTTACTGGTATCGCTCATGAATTATTTGATCATGTAGAGCCCGGTCAGAAAGGGGCTGTCTACGTTGTAGCCTCCCTTCCTTTTCCTGGGCCTCCACGTTCTGTTGCATTTCCTCCTACTTCATTTCCTCCTCCTCCACTTCCTCTTCCGACAACTCCTCCTCGTGCTCCTGCTCCTCAGCTTCTCGCCTGATAGGTGGTGGCAAGGGCTGTTCCCTCTTAATGGTCAGGTTGTGCAGCATGCAGCATACTACCACAAATCTTGATACCCGCCCAGCTGAGTACTGTAGGGCTCCTCCAGAGTAGTCCAGGCAGCGGAAGCATTGCTTGAGGTCACCGATGGTGTGCTCTATAATGTTCCTTGTGGCAGCATGGTTCTCATTGTAGGCTTACTATGCATGTGTGCATGGGTTCCGGACCGGAGTCATGAGCCATGTCATGAATGGATAACCCATGTTGTGCTTTAGCCAGCCTTTGACTTGCCGTGGTGGGTCAAATACAGATGGCGCAGAGGACTGCCGCAGAATAAAGGAATCGTGGCAGCTGCCAAGATAAAGGGCATTCACCTGCATGATGCGCTGCCTGTGGTCACACACCAGTTGCACATTGATGGAGTAAAATCTTTTTTGGTTCATGAAAATGACCGAGTTCAGATGAGGCGCATGCAAGGCAATGGCTGGAATGTTGCTGGCGCTCAGCGAACGGGATGGGTGGCGGGTCAGCTGTTAAATTTAAAATGATTGACAACGGGTCAGGAACCTGCTGTCAAAACGCGCACACCTGCATTTCCCGATGTCAGGTCCACCAGCGCTGAGCAGACCCGACAGGCAGTGGCGGGGCAGGCAATTAAAATCACTAGTGGCTTGTTTACAGCCACTTAACAATGCTTTTTTCCCAGCTTGGACAGGTCGCCCACCGGTTAACCACTGTGCCTAGACCTCGTCTGTGAAGCTGAGGTGGGAGGTCACTCGCCATTGAATCAGCTGATGAGTTGACAGCTTCACATGTCAAGTCAAAGCTCACAGCTGATGTTCCCTTAACCACTAGCTTCTCTAAACTGCATTTCCACTACAGATGCAGAATGCTGCAAGTCTTTACACAAGTCTCCATCCAGTCTGACCTCATTACCTCTCCCACCATTGACAGATCGTTTCTGTCATCTCTACTTCACCTGTCATCTATTCCATCAGCATCGGTGCACTTTCTACTCTCACCTTGGTCCTCAGAATCCCACCACGATCAGCTCGAATATCAGCATCACCAGGCATACCAGCAGCATCAACAACAACACCAACCTTCTCTGCAATCACCTGATGCTACACAGGGCATCAGCACCCGACTACATTGCTGCCCGGGTTTACTTCACTTGACGCTGTACACCCTGGCTGCCACATGATACACCAGGTTGGCACCACCCCACACCAACACCATAAAGCATCCTTACAATGCCCAAGCCATTCCTTTCACAATTATCACCATTGCGAGGGGTATGTCTCACCATTCACTGAAACTCATTAAGCCACTTCCAAAGGTGCACACAAATCTGTCCAAGAACGCAGAGTGTTGAAAATTAAGATTTCAGTGTTTGACAGCACACTAACAGAAACTTCACATGAACATTGGCTAAAACACACAAGTGCCTACCCTTGTGTGTTGTTAGTTGGTATGTTTGCACTAGGATGAGGGCGAGTCTGAGCACTGGCTAGTGAGATGGGGAAGTGATCATGTAGATAGAGAGGGATGAGTGGAGGTGCAAGGTAAATTGGTGTGAGTAAGGATGTGCAGGAGTAGGGTAGGGAAGGCCGAGTGATGGGGATGTGATGAGTGGCACAGCAGGACGAGGTTGAGTGTGGCTTGGCAGTATCATTTCGTGATCTACTGAGGTCATTGAAAGGTTTGTGCCACTGCAGCCTGGTCCTCCTGATGACATCCCTGCTTGTGCCCTCCAGTGCAATGTGCAACCAGGCTGTGTTGGTCTCCTGGGGAGGTCTCTCCCATCCATTGGAAGACAACCTCCCTGTGTGCTGTGTCTCCCTCCATGAGAATATGGAGGGCGTCATGGGAGAGCCTTGGTGCAGCCCTGCATCTCTGTGCAGTGATTGTCAGTGTTGGCAGCACCTCAATGCTGTAGAACACTGACAGCACAAATGTCTAAATAAATTTGCGCAAGGTCCCTTTAAAGAAACCGGCTGATGACGTGTCATCGAATGATGTCATCAGACCCGCTTCCTTCAATTGGCTGGGAAACGCGCTGGGCAGGCTTAACAAGCCCAATCAGGGGAAAGTCATGTCAGAGGCCGAGATGGAGACAGGAGCGGGGCTGGGACCCGCCACCGACGTCGCCCGCCATGACCCGCCGAGGTAGGGAGAATCGCCACCAATGTGTGTGCAGTCAGTGGTTCCCTGCACCACAGGGAAGCCTGCAATACGAGCAAACCCTCATGCTTGCTCCACCTGCTTATCTCTAGAGAGAATAAGATGGAGCTGTTCCTCTGTGTATAGAGAGCCGCAGTGAACTCCCTTATGCTGCAATGTTCTGCAAACTGCAAGATGTTGCTTATATCTCCAGCAGCATCCTGGAAGGAGCCAGACACACAAAAGTTAAGAGCCACTGTCACCTTCACAGCCACAGGCAATGCTGTCCTTGCCCTGCTTTGAGGTTGCTGTTGTGCCTGCAGCAGTTGGCAGATTTTAGTCACGACCTCTTTTTGTGAAACGAAGACGTCTCAAGCCTTGGTCCTCACTGAAGTTGAGGTAAGAGAATTGCTCCCTAAAGACCCTCGGCGGATATGGCCTCCTGCTGAGAGCCCTTCTCACCCTCCTCCTTCTCTCTCTTCCAGCAGCTTGTCCTGCTCTGCGTGACCTCTCTTCATTCTCCCAATCATGCTCAATTCCCAGAGGAAGCCCGACCAGGCCACCCCTGTCTGGAAGCAACTTGTTTCAGCTCAAGCTTTTAAATGAACAGGAAAGTACTTCAGCACCAGCCAGACCACTCCCTGTCGACGATTCAAACTTTAGCCAAGTCTAGGAAAGCTCCTAAAACACGCACAATAGCACCAGCAGCCAGAAGGAATAATCCAGCAACTAACCTGTAAATAGTTCATGATCCCTTTAAGTAGCGCTGGTGGGGGGTCCTTCATTTTGTTTAACGCGTGTTCAGCGGTGCGAGGTTAAGACCGAGCGTAGGCTGGAACGTGGAGTTTGAAAATGGCAGCGCTGGCGTCAAATCAGCGTTGCACACTGATTGACGTCATGATCTGCCTGCTCTGCATGCTGCCGGCGGTCAATAGGTGCATGCGCACAAACTCTTTTACCAATGATGGCGTCCGGAGCACATCCCCGTCGGAAGTGTGCGCCGCATCACAGATGCCATTTTCCACCATTTGGAGGCCGCAAAGCGCCTAAAAAACGGGCACTCCAGAACCCAAAATCACCCCCCTAGGATTTGAAATCAGTGCCAGAAACTTAGTTTGAAAATCCTTAACAATGGGAAAGGGTTGAAATGTAGGTGATATAAGTTAACCGTTGGAAGTTGTAGAAATCAGATGGCGAATCAGGGACTTAATGACTTAACTCATAAAGTAGTTCCACTGGCAGGAGGGTCGGTAACCAGAGGTCACAGATTTAAGATAATTGGCAAAAGAACCAGAGGGGAGATGAGGAGAAACTTTTACGCAGCGAGGTGTTATGATCTGGAATTCACTGCCTGAAAGGGTGGTGGAAGCAGATTCAGTACTAACTTTCTAAAGCGAATTGGATAAATACTTGAGAAAGAAAAAACTGCAGGGCTATGGGGAAAGCGCAAGGGAGTGGGAATAATTGGCGAGCTCTTTCATAGACCGGCACAGGCACGATGGGCCGAATGGCCTCCTTCCATGCTGTAAGATTCTATGATACAGTTTTTCAGCCTCGTTCATGTCCTGCACAGTGGGCACTGCCCCTTCCTCTTGTTTTCTCAATTAGAAAATCAAATATGCAGATGGCACAGTGTGCAGTGCTGGTGCAATACCTGACAGAGCAACAGGTAGATTGAGTGATTGAATTCTGTGTCTTCATTTACTTTAGGTACTGATTTCCCTGAGGGCAAAAACCGCTACAGGTACACCAAATCGGATAGTTTGTACATGAAACAGCGATTGGAAGAGATGAAGACTGTTCTGAGACATCTGGACTTCAGACAACCAGTATGTTGGTCAGAACTGCACACAAGTGTCATCACTAAGCTTATTCAGTGTATCAGTGCCTGTACATCGCAGCGCAAACACCTTAAACCAACACACAACATAGTGCGATATGTGTTATACAGTGACAGACCTGTACCCACCAGTACTGTACCCCAGTGTTATACAGTGACAGGCCTGTACCCACCAGTACTGTGCCCCAGTGTTATACAGTGACAGACTTGTACCCACCAGTACTGTGCCGCAGTGTTATACAGTGACAGGCCTGTACCCACCAGTACTGTGCCCCAGTGTTATACAGTGACAGACTTGTACCCACCAGTACTGTACCCTAGTGTTATACAGTGACTGACCTGTACCCACCAGTACTGTACCCCAGTGTTATATAGAGACAGACCTGTACCCACCAGTACTGTATCCCAGTGTTATACAGTGACAGGCCTGTACCCACCAGTACTGTGCCCCAGTGTTATACAGTGACAGACTTGTACCCACCAGTACTGTACCCTAGTGTTATACAGTGACAGACCTGTACCCACCAGTACTGTACCCTAGTGTTATACAGTGACAGACCTGTACCCACCAGTACTGTACCCCAGTGTTAGACAGTGACAGACTTGTATCCACCAGTACTGTACCCCAATGTTATACAGTGACAGACCTGTACCCACCAGTACTGTACCCTAGTGTTATACAGTGACAGACCTGTACCCACCAGTACTGTACCCCAGTGTTATACAGTGACAGACCTGTACCCACCAGTACGGTACCCCAGTGTTATACAGTGACAGACCTGTACCCACCAGTACTGTACCCCAGTGTTATACAGTGACAGACCTGTACCCACCAGTACGGTACCCCAGTGTTATACAGTGACAGACCTGTACCCACCAGTACTGTATCCCAGTGTTATACAGTGACAGACCTGTACCCACCAGTACTGTACCCCAGTGTTATACAGTGACAGACCTGTACCCACCAGTACTGTACCCCAGTGTTATACAGTGACAGACCTGTACCCACCAGTACGGTACCCCAGTGTTATACAGTGACAGACCTGTACCCACCAGTACTGTACCCCAGTGTTATACAGCGACAGACCTGTACTCACCAGTACTGTACCCCAGTGTTATACAGTGACAGACCTGTACCCACCAGTACTGTACCCCAGTGTTATACAGTGACAGACCTGTACCCACCAGTACTGTACCCCAGTGTTATACAGTGACAGACCCGTACCCACCAGTACTGTACCCCAGTGTTATACAGTGACAGACCTGTACTCACCAGTACTGTACCCCAGTGTTATACAGTGACAGGCCTGTACCAACCAGTACTGTACCCCAGTGTTACAGTGACAGACCTGTACCCACCAGTACGGTACCCCAGTGTTATACAGTGACAGACCTGTACCCACCAGTACTGTACCCCAGTGTTATACAGTGACAGACCTGTACCCACCAGTACTGTACCCCAGTGTTATACAGTGACAGACCTGTACCGCCAATATTTTGCCCTGTATACTGCTAGCATACTTGGAAATAACGTGAGCTGATGTGGTTAATTGAGACTGCATTGTCCAAGCTTTAGAGCTACCCCAACCTCTGGCAGTTCTCCAGCCTCCGGCGGTGAACCAGCTTTTAGCGCAACCCTGACCTGAAAACCGCTCCAACCCTCAGCACTGCCCCGGAGTATCATTCAGTGCCTGAGCTTCATCCCCTTACGCCCCCACCTCAATGAATTTTGAGCTCGGCACGATGCTGAGCTCTTTTTCTGCTGCCTTTGTCTCCGTGCCCACTTTTTTGGCCAGGGGTCTTCCCCCCGCACGGCTGACCCTTTCTCCCGCTTTCTGAATTCTCATTCTACCTGGACCCCTCCCTCTGGCCTCTTAACCTCTCTAGATCTTTTCATTGCAAACTGCTGGCTTGACATCGGCCGTCTCCATTTCTCTGCTCCCCTCACTCACTCCAACCTACCTCCTTCTGAACTTGCAGCACTCCATTCTCTCAGATCCAACCCCAACATTGTCATTAAACCTGCTGACAAGGGTGGTGCTGTTGTTTGGCGAACCGACCTCTACCTAGTGGAAACTGAACGCCAACTCTCCAACACCTCCTCCTACCTCCGCCTGGACCATGACCCCACTACCGAACGTCAAGCCACCTTTTCCAAGACTGTCACTGACCTCATCTTCTCTGGAGATCTTCCCCCTGCTGCCACCAACCTCCCAGTTCCCCAACCCCGCACAGCCCGCTTCTACCTCCTTCTGAAGGTCCACAAACAGGACTGCCCTGGTAGACCCATCGTTTCAGCCTGTTCTTGCCTCACGGAACTTATCTCTTCCTATCTCGACTCTATTTTTTCTCCCCTTATCCAGTCTCTTCCCACCTACATCCGCGACTCTTCCAATGCCCTCCGTCACTTTAACAGTTTCCAGTTTCCTGGCCCCAACCGCCTCCCTTTCACTCTAGACGTACAATGCCTCTACACCTCCATCCCCCTCCAGGATGGCCTGAGGGCGCTCCGCTTCTTCCTTGAACAGAGGCCCAACCAGTCCCCATCCACCACCACCCTCCTCCACCTGGCTGAACTTGTTCTCACATTAAACAACTTCTCCTTTGACTCCACTCACTTCCTCCAAATCAAAGGTGTTGCTACGGGAACCCGCATGGGTCCTAGCTATTCCTGCCTTTTCGTGGGATATGTCAAACATTCTTTGTTTCAGTCCTACTCAGGTCCCCTCCCTCACCTCTTTTTCCGGTACATTGATGTCTGTATCGGTGCCGTTTCCTGCTCTCGCCCTGAACTAGATAATTTCATTCACTTTGCTTCCAATTTCCACCCTTCCCTCACCTTCACATGGTCCATCTCCGACTCTTCCCTTCCCTTCCTCAACTTTTCCGTCTCCATCTCTGGGGATAGGTTATTGACAAACATTCACTACAAGCCCACTGACTCCCACAGCTACCTGGACTACACTTCCTCCCACCCCGCTTCCTGTAAGGACTCTATTCCATTCTCCCAGTTTCTCCATCTCCGCCGCATCTGCTCTGATGATGCCACCTTCCATACCAGTTCTTTCCTTTTTTTGTTTTCCTTTTTCCTCAACCGAGGATTCCCCTCTACCATGGTTGACACGGCCCTTGACCGTGTCTGTTCTGTCTCCCGCACTTCCGCCCTCACACCTGCCTCTCCCTCCCGGAACCACAATAGAATTCCCCTTGTCCTCACCTTTCACTCCACCAGCCTCCACATTCAACGGATCATCCTCCGCCATTCCCGCCACCTCCAGCATGATCCCACCACCAAACACATCTTCCCCTCACCTCTCCTTTCAGCATTCCGAAGGGACCGCTCCCTCCGCGACACCCTGGTCCACTCCTCTATCGCCCCCAACACCCCTTCCCCTTCGCCCGGCACCTTCCCGTGCAAGTGCAGGAGATGCAACACATGCCCTTATACCTCCTCCCTTCCCACTGTCCAGGGCCCCAAACACCACTTCCAGATGAAACAGCGATTTACTTGTACTTCTTGCAATTTAGTATACTGTATTCGCTGCTCATGATGCGGTCTCCTCTACATTGGGGAGACTAAACGCAGATTGGGTGACCGCGTTGCGGAACACCTCCTTTCAGTCCGTAAGGGGGACCCCGAGCTCCCGGTGGCCTGTCACTTTAATTCACCGCCCCATTCCCACTTGGACCTCACCGTCCGCGGCCTCTTGCATTGTTTCACGGAAGCTCAGCGTAAGCTCGAGGAACAGCACCTCATCTTTCGATTAGGCACTTTACAGCCTTCTGGACTCAACACAGATCATAACCTCGGCCCCTATCACATATATATTTTTTATCCTCACGTTTTGTTTGCGTCTGTTCTTCTCTCCCACAGGGCAGCTGTCTTTCATTCTGCCAGCGCAATTCACACTTCATCTCGAGCCATCCTTTGTTTCTTAACCTGCCCCATTACCATCTCCTCTCGCCTTGAATATCTCTTAATGTCTCTTAACCTCTTCCGCCTTCTATCCTATCACAGGCCTTCCCTTTTGTTCTTTCATCCCCTCCCCCATTTCCCAATCCCCTACACTTGCTTAAAAATCTGTTCCATTTCCTGCTTTTTTTCAGTTCTGATGAAAGGTCATTGACCTGAAAGGTTAACTCTGTTTCTCTCTCCACAGATGCTGCCTGACCTGCTGAGTTTCTCCAGCATTTTCTGTTTTTATTTCAGATTTCCAGCATCTGCAGTATGTTCTTTCTGTTTCATTCAGTGTCTCCCATTTTGCTGTGTGCATTATTGATTGTTGCAGGGGCTTTAGATGTTTTGCGGTTGTCGATACGGAGAGAGGTGCAGTGTCTAAGCACTGCTCTCTCTCTCTCTCTTTCTTTCATCAATCAGAGTGCCACCGGTTGCTTTTGGGCCTGTTTCACATTGTCCCCAATGGTAGCTCGCCGAGCCCACAAACAGGTTCAGGAGGCCACCGGGAGCATGGAGTGCCCTCACATATCAATAACCTGCCTGATGTCAACAGCGGATTGTCAGCCTCAAGCTGGGACACTGGTGTTCTGGGTGAACGGGGTGTTTTCTGCCTACAGGACATTGATCAGCTGGAGGTGATTGGAACCGGGCGTCCCTTCAGCTCGATGTCAGTGGAACGCTTCCCTGTGGAGGGGGACCAGCCCACAACAAACAGTAAAGACAGCATGTAAGCATCACCGTGCAACCGAGGAACTGCACACTGTGTTTGTTGGATTCCCACGTTCAGTGGAACAATTCGCAATCCAATATCTATCCTACGGATGAACAACTGGCAGAGTTTCTATTCTGATCAATTGATACTCGTTAATCTAAGGCATTGCTCACAGACAAAATGAAAAATAAACAGTTTTGTTTCACTCTCTTATCTAACTAGCTCTCTTTCTCCCTGAATCTGAATGATTTTCTGTTTTTGCAATTTGTGTGTGTCTGTCTCAAAATCTGCCTCCCTCCTGTGAGCCTGCCCTGTGATTCTTCCTCTCCGTTATGTCTCCTGCTCCATGCATCCCTCTCTTTATTCCCTCTTCCTTCCTCACATCCGTCTAGCCACGCATGGTATGTCAGTTCCACACGTTCTTCATCTGTCTTATTTTATGTGGTTCTCTTTTTTGAATTCATTTTTCCTTCTGACGTCCCATTCCTCCCCAGGGGGATGTGATTGATCAGTGGGTGATGTGATTGATCAGTGGGTGATGTGATTGATCAGTGGGTGATGTGATTGATCAGTGGGTGATGTGATTGATCAGTGGGTGATGTGATTGATCAGTGGGTGATGTGATTGATCAGTGAGTGATGTGATTGATCAGTGAGTGATGTGATTGATCAGTGGGCGATGTGATTGATCAGTGGGTGATGTGATTGATCAGTGGGTGATGTGATTGATCAGTGGGTGACGATGTGATTGATCAATGGGTGATGTGATTGATCAGTGAGTGATGATGTGATGTGTTAGTTTTTATTTTACAATACTTGGTCACTTTTCTATGGTATTTTCTAGTGAATGTCTGGAGGAATATCCTGACGTGATTGGGGAACCAATCATTGGTCCATCCATTATGTTCTGTGGACAGCCGGCTCGTTGGCTGAACGACAACAGCTCCCATAAGGTACAGCAGTTACAGTCAGTGCAGCTCCGCAACTCTGTTAATAGGCGAGGGAGGTAGGCGGTGTAGTAGATTACACATTGCCTCTTTTACCACTTGGACCTTGTTTCAAATCCAGCCTAGACTAAGAGGATGAAGTATGCAGTATTTGAAATAATTTTTATCAATCCAATACGCAGGAGCAATAGAGAGCTCTAGGTTAGTCTGAAGTACAGTATTGGGGCAGATTAGGGGAAGTTTCACTAACCCGTGCTGTCACTGCCCTGGGAGTGTTTGATGGGACAGTGTAGAGCGAGCTTTACTCTGTATCTAACCCGTGCTGTACCTGCCCTGGGAGTGTTTGATGGGATTGTGTAGAGGGAGCTTTACTCTGTATCTAACCCGTGCTGTACCTGCCCTGGGAGTGTTTGATAGGACAGTGTAGAGCGAGCTTTACTCTGTATCTAACCCGTGCTGTCACTGCCCTGGGAGTGTTTGATGGGACAGTGTAGAGCGAGCTTTACTCTGTATCTAACCCGTGCTGTACCTGCCCTGGGAGTGTTTGATGGGATTGTGTAGAGGGAGCTTTACTCTGTATCTAACCCGTGCTGTACCTGCCCTGGGAGTGTTTGATAGGACAGTGTAGAGCGAGCTTTACTCTGTATCTAACCCGTGCTGTACCTGCCCTGGGAGTGTTTGATGGGACAGTGTAGAGGGAGCTTTACTCTGTATCTAACCCGTGCTGTACCTGCCCTGGGAGTGTTTGATGGGACAGTGTAGAGGGAGCTTTACTCTGTATCTAACCCGTGCTGTACCTGCCCTGGGAGTGTTTGATGGGACAGTGTAGAGGGAGCTTTACTCTGTATCTAACCCCGTGCTGTACCTGCCCTGGGAATGTTTGATGTGACAGTGTAGAGGGAGCTTTACTCTGTATCTAACCCGTGCTGTACCAGCCCTGGGAGTGTTTGATGGGATAGTGTAGAGGGAGCTTTACTCTGTATCTAACCCGTGCTGTACCTGCCCTGGGAGTGTTTGATGGGACAGTGTAGAGGGAGCTTTGCTCTGTATCTAACCCGTGCTGTACCAGCCCTGGGAGTGTTTGATGGGATAGTGTAGAGGGAGCTTTACTCTGTATCTAACCCGTGCTGTACCTGCCCTGGGAGTGTTTGATGGGACAGTGTAGAGGGAGCTTTGCTCTGTATCTAACCCGTGCTGTACCAGCCCTGGGAGTGTTTGATGGGATAGTGTAGAGGGAGCTTTACTCTGTATCTAACCCGTGCTGTACCTGCCCTGGGAGTGTTTGATGGGACAGTGTAGAGGGAGCTTTGCTCTGTATCTAACCCGTGCTGTACCTGCCCTGGGAGTGTTTGATGGGACAGTGTAGAGGGAGCTTTACTCTGTATCTAACCCGTGCTGTACCTGCCCTGGGAGTGTTTGATGGGATTGTGTAGAGGGAGCTTTACTCTGTATCTAACCCGTGCTGTACCTGCCCTCGGAGAGTTTGGTGGGTCACCCAGTGGCTGAAATGGAAATTGTTCCATTCCCCAGCATTGACATCCCTCATCTTGGCCTTAAAAGACCTAAGAAAGCAGTGTGATAACTATAAACTGTGGCTGAATCATGAAATATTCCTAGTGTCATTATTATCCTGGAGCGATGGCCATTGCCTTGAAAGCTCGTGATGTTGCTGCTTCCCAGTGGAGTCTTGAATGTCCTGAAATGAAATACTTCCCCCTGGCTTCCTACAGGACTTTCATAGTAAATTGAGATGCTCTAAACTAATTTCAATAGCTCAGCAGGTGAATGCACTGCCTGTTGTAGCCCTGAGGTGTCCAAACCAGGAGGGTTGCCTCCTCAGTCGGTACTGAGTGTGTTAATATGAGCTGGAGCGGCCATTCAGCCAACACGACAGACAGCAGAATGAGCCAGAGATCATGCTCTTCATTGCAGTCCAGTGATGGCTGGGTATATTCTCCTTGAATCATGCAACACATAAGGGGGACCTGTGCTGGCTCGTTTGAAAGAGCTCTCCAATTAGTCCCACTCCCCTGTCCTTTCCCTATAGCCCTGCAAATTTTTCCTTTAAGTATTTATCCTCTTTTGAAAGTTACTATTGAATCTGCTTTCACCACCTTTCAGGCAGCGCATTCCAGATCATAAAACAATTTCTCCTCATCTCCCCTCTGGTTCTTTAGACAATTATCTTAAATCTGTGTCCTCTGGTTCATCTTTGTAAATTTTTTTATAATGAGAAAGCGAGGTGCAGGGCATTAGAAAAGTTGAAAACAATGAAACGGAACAGGAGGTAAATTAGGAATGAATGGGTTTTAAACGGCTGAAGTGTGTAGAAGGAAGGGAAGACTGAGTGAGGCCAAGAGTTGCCAGAGGACTGAGGTCCTGGGAAAGAATGAGTTAGAGTAGGAGACAGTGCGATGAGTCTTGATTCCATCACAGTGAGGATGCAGGCTGGAGCCAGAGTGCGTAGCGCAGGGGATTTGGGGCTCAATCGGAACAAGGGAGGAAAGTTCAGAGGAGCACTAACCAAAGTATAGTAACAACAAGAGTAAAAAAAAAAATTAGAGGTTGCATTCAATCGAGAAGTTGGAGGTGAGCAAGAGATCACCTATTTTTTTTATTGTCCGCTGACTAGGAGTGAGAGGGGGGCCAGGAGAGACTCTCCAGATATGGGAGCAGTGTTCAAGTCTTGGACAGACTTCAGCTTTGTAGAGGGTTAATGTGGAAGCAAGTCATCCACTGTTCCGAGGGACTGCCCAAGGAGAGGGTTAATTGTTGAATGAAGATAAGGAAATTAAAGAAAGAGTAAAACCGAATTTCTCAGAAGCACCTTTAGTCGTGGAAGAGATGGGGGAGTACCACCTGAGGGAAGATGGCGAGACAGAGGGGGCAAGCTCCCTCGTGCTCCTGTTAGATTTTGTTCATCCTGGTGCTTTCCTCGCTCGGAGGGTCTGTGGTGATACCACAGGAGCTGGGCTCCGTTGGCTGAATAGCCTTAGCTTAGGGACACAAAGCAGAGTCTCAGCCTTGTTTATTTAACCTGGCCTGGAGTTTCTGCAGGATTTTTGCCCAGACATCAGCGTAATCTGGGCAGATATGAATGAACTAGCGCTAAATATCACGGAATTTTAAACGTAACTGTTTTTCCCCATTGGCACTTTACACTGGTACCTGCGATCTTTTTACGCTAGTTTAAAACTGGCCACGGCCCCTAGGTCGCCATAGCGACTTTCCGCCGATTGCTCCCGTTCAAGGTGTTCATCACACGGCACCCAGATTCTCGGGCGCTCAGGCACCCGTGGTCCCGTGAATCCAGTGTTAATCTCCGATACTTGCAGTGAGCAGCAGTCACTTTGCAGCCTGACCCGGGGCTGTTTCACCTGCTGCTGCTGTAATGACTTTAAATTACTTTAACTTCAGTTTAAATGAGTCTAAATTCAGTCAATGACAGCAGAGCAGGATACACCTGTGTGGCTTCAGTTGACTGCTGGTCACAGGTCTCGTGTACCAAGGACAGATCAAAGCGGTCAATTGAAGCCAATTATAGCGTAAGACCAAGAGCATGAAATCAGTCAGTTGAAGAATGGCCCATTTCCTGGCAATCCCACTCCTCTGTGATGCTGGAGGAGGCTCGAGTCGATTACGCTGCTTGATTGCGCTGATTCACAGGAGATTTTACGTTCGGTCTTATGCTGGTGAGTTTGCACGGAACCTTGAGTGTAACTTCAGCTCGGCAAGATGGTCGTAGTGAAGGGCGCATTCTGCTGATTGCACCCCTAACGGAAACGCTACGCCCGGGTTCTGTAAGATTTCTTGCTGGTAACTGAAAAAAACTCGTAAAAAGCAGAAGAAAACCGCAAATGCTGGGAATCTGAAACAAAACGTGGGTCAGTCAACATCGGTGGAGAGAACAGATTGACCCTTCAGAACTGAAACATGTAAAGATGAACAGGAATGTAATAGAAGCTGAAAAAAGCGGAGCTAGTGGAACAAAGAAATAAGCAAACAGAAAGAGATTCCACCCCACACTGCAGGGGAGCAAGCCCGAGGTCATTAGGGAGTTTCAGGAACAGTATCACCGTTACTAAAGAGAGAGATTCTTGCATTTACACACTGCCTTGCACCACCACCGGACATCCCAAAGCGCTTTACAACCAATGAAGCACATTTTGCAGTGGAGTCACTGTTGTAATGTGGGAAACGCGGCAGCCAATTTGCGCACAGCAAGCTCCCACAAACAGCAATATGATAATGACCAGATCATCTGTTTTAGTGATGTTGGTTGAGGGATAAATATTGGCCAGGACACCAGGGAGAACTCCCCTGCTCTTCTCCCAATAGTGGCCGTGGGATCTTTTACATCCACCTGCGAGAGCAGGCGGGGCCTCGGTTTAACGTCTCATCTGAAAGACGGCACCTCCGACAGTGAACTCGCAACCTTCTGACTCCGAGGCGAGGGTGCTACCAACTGACTAACTCTTCGATAGTGATTGGTAGAAGGCTTTTCAACTTCTTGGGGCATCTCAGCCAAGCCCGAACCTGCCTTTCCTGAAGTTAAAACACGCCCACTGTCCAACAGGGGTCACCGGATAGCAATCGGCAGCAAGAACATTCTCTGATGTTTTCCCTCTCTTGCCCAGGGGCACTGACTACTGCTGTCTCAGGTAACATCAGCTAACTCCGCACAGACCGGCGATTCATCCTGGGATGTTTGGGGAGTGGTAAATCTCCCAGGTTTCCTGCTGCTGATTGACTTCTGGTGGAAAGTGCACTGTGTGGATTTTGGCTCAGGGCAGGTTTGGATTTGGCCGTGACACCCTTCCCCCATGGTAGCATAGCCTGCAGACACACTCTGGGCTCGCACATGGACAATGACCAATTCGGTAAGGTACTACAAGGCACCTGGTGTCTGTGGAAGGATATCCTAGCAACAGGCAGCACCTTCGCGAACGGGCAGAGAGAAAGCAAAAAGGGGAGATCACGATGAAGAACCATGCTTTAGTGATGGGTTATTGTGAGGCTTTAACACAGTGACATCACTCACTACTGTGCTTGCATCGTGTTTTCTCATTTACCCCAGGGTGAGGTTGGTATGACTGTCCGGCTCACGTTCGAAGCGATGACAGGCGACAGGGTCATCTCCTGTCTACAGGTGATAAATGACGGGACCACGGTCATCAACTACAAGTGGAAACGCCTCCCCGAGCAGGAACACTGCGTCAGGAGCCCAAGTGATTCTTGGATACAAAGATTCTACTTCAACACCAATTCAGGTATGCATTATTCATGACCAGAGCGATGTAACATAAGAAATAGGAGCAGGAGTCGGCCATTTGGCCCTTCGAGCTTGCTCTGCCATTCGATAAAATCCTCTACCTCATCTCCACTTTCCCACCCGATCTCCATATCCCTTGATTCCCTTAATATCCAAAAATCTATCGATCTCTGTCTTGAATATACTCAACGACTGAGCCTCCACAGCCCTCTGGGGCGGAGAATTCCAAAGATTCACCACCCTCTGAGTGAAGAAATTTCTCCTCATCTCAGTCCTAAATGGCCGACCCCTTATTCTGAGACTGTGACCCCCTGGTTCTAGACTCCCCAGCCAGGGGAAACATCCTCCCTTCATCTAC
Organism: Somniosus microcephalus; assembly: GCF_052327205.1. Classification (NCBI taxonomy): domain Eukaryota; kingdom Metazoa; phylum Chordata; class Chondrichthyes; order Squaliformes; family Somniosidae; genus Somniosus; species Somniosus microcephalus. The sequence continues at coordinate 5,283,229 of NC_141007.1, forward strand.
CCTGTCGAGCCCTGTAAGAATCTTGTGTGTTTCAATGAGATCACCTCTCATTCTTCTAAACTCTAGAGAATAGTCTAGTCTACTCAATCTGTCCTCATGGGACAATCCCCCCATCCCAGGAACCAGTCTGGTGAACCTTCGTTGCACTCCCTGTATGGCAAGTATATCCTTCCTTAGGTAAGGAGACCAAAACTCTACACAATACTCCAGGTGTGGTCTCACCAGGGCCCTATATAATTGCAGTAAGACGTCTTTACTCTTATACTCCAATCCCTTTGTAATAAAGGCCAACATACCATTTGCTTTCCTAATTGCTTGCTGTACTTGCATGTTAACTTTCAGTGATTCGTGTACAAGGACACCCAGGTTCCTCTGAACACCAACATTTCCCAATCTCTCACCATTTTAAAAAATACTCTGCTTTTCTATTTTCCCTACCAAAGTGGATAACTTCACATTTCTCCACATTATATTCCATTTGCCATGTTCTTGCCCACTCACTTAGCCTGTCTATATCCCCTTGAAGCCTCCATGCATCCTCCTCACAACTTACATTCCCACCCAGCTTTATATCATCAGCAAACTTGGATATATTACATTTGGTCCCCTCATCCAAATCATTGATGTAGATTGTGAATAGTTGAGGCCCAAGCACTGATCCTTGCGGTACCCCACTAGTTACAGCCTGCCAACCTGAAAATGACCCGTTTATTCCTACTCTCTGTTTTCTGTCCGTTAACCAATCCTCAATCCATGCTAGTATATTACCCACAATCCCATGAGCCCTAATTTTGTTTAATAACCTCTTGTGTGGCACCTTATCGAAAGCCTTCTGAAAATCCCAAATACACCACATCCACTGGTTCCCCCTTATCTATTCTGCTAGTTACAACCTCAAAATACTCTTAACAGATTTGTCAAACACGATTTCCCTTTCATAAATCTGTGTTGACTGCCCAATCCTATTATTATTTTCTAAGTGCCCTGTTACCTCGTCCTTAATAATAGATTCTAGCATTTTCCTACTACTGATGTCAGGCTAACTGGTCTGTAGTTCCCCATTTTCTCTCTCCCTCCTTTCTTAAATAGTGGGGTTACATTTGCTACCTTCCAATCCGCGGGAACCGTTCCAAAATCTATGGAATTTTGGAAAATGACAACCAATGCATCCACTATCTCTCTAGCCACCTCTTTCAAAGCCCTCGGATGTAGGCCATCAGGTCCAGGGGATTTATTGGCTTTCAGTCCCATTAATTTCTCCAGTACTATTTTTTTTCACTAATACTAATTTCTTTCAGTTCCTCATTCTCACTACAGCCTTGGTTCTCCACTATTTCCGGGAAGTTTCTTGTGTCTTCTGTGAAGACAGACGCAAAGTATTTGTTTAATTTCTCTGCCATTTCCTTATTCCCCATTATAATTTCTCCTGTCTCAGCCTGTAAGGGACCCACACTTACTTTCGCCAATCTTTTCCTTTTTACTTACCTATAGAACGTTTTACAGTCTGTTTTTATGTGTCTCGCTAGTTTACTCTCATTCTATTTTCCCTTTCTTTATCAATTTCTTGGTCCTCCTTTGCTGAATTCTAAAATCCTCCCAATCCTCAGGCTTACTACTCTTTTGGCAACATTATAAGCCTCTTCCTTTGATCTAATACTATCATTAACTTCTCTTGTTAGCCACGGTTGGACCACTTTTCCTGTGGGTTTTTTGTGCCTTAAAGGAATGTACATTTGTTGTAAATTATGTATTAATTCTTTAAATGCTAGCCATTGCTCGTCCACTGTCATACCTTTTAATGTAGTTTCCCAATCTACCGTAGCCAACTCGCTCCTCATACCTACGTAGTTTGCTTTGTTTAGATTTAAGACCCTAGTTTTGGATTTAACTAAATCACTTTCAAACTCAATATAAAATTCTGTCATATTATGGTCACTCTTCCCTCAAGGCCCCTTTACTACAAGGTTATTAATTAACCCTTTCTCATTCCACAATACTAGATCTAAAATAGCCTGTTCCCTAGTTGGTTCCTCTGCATACTGATCTAGAAAATTATCTTGCATACATTCCATGAATTCATCCTTCACACTATTACTGCAAATTTGGTTTGCCCAGTATATATGCAGATTAAAGTCCCCCATGATTACTGTATTACCCTTGTATTACCACTTTGCAACTGCATCTCCATAATGGCTATTAGATGAAACTGTTCATTTCTATCTGTGCTATTAATTCATCTATTTTGTTGCAAATGCTTCACGCATTCAGATATAGTGCCTTTAGCCTTGACTTATTTCTATATTTACCTGATGTCACCTTAGTCACTGATGCCTTATTACCTCTCTGTCCCTTCCTGACCCACTCTGCTTATTTTTATCCAAAACTCTACCCTGCTCTAGAGCCTTGAAATTTCTCTTGCTGCTTTTAAATTTACTCTTTCCTGAATCCTCCCACCCTCTGCCCCCTTCATTAGTTTAAAGCCCTGTATACTGCCCTAGTTATTCGGTTCGCCAGGACACTGGTCCCAGCCTGGTTTAAGTGGAGCCCGTCCCAACGGAACAGCTCCCTCTTTCCCCAGTACTGATGCCAGTGCCCCATGAACAAAAACCCCTTCCTCCCATACCACTCTTTGAGCCACGCATTTAAACCTCTAGGGAGAGAAATGGAGTCGTGCCTCCTTTGGGGCGATAACTTTTAGTGCCCCGGAAAAATTAGCACCTCCCCATGGCTGAAATTGAGTGGTAGCGCCGCAAGAGGGAAGCGGGGCACTACTGGAAGCGCCCCGCCTCCCTCTTGGGGCGCGGCGAGGTAATATTGCGGTGCAACGTGCCCCGGTATTGCAGGCCTTCCTCTCTTTCTTAAAGGGAAGGGGCCTTGCGCAGCGCAACCCGGGGCACAGCTGGGCCACCGGGGATCGGAGTGCCAGCTAAAGAGCCCAGCACGCGAGAAGTGCCAGGCTCATGGAGCGCAGCCGGCACTCCGCGGGGGGGCGGGTCAGGGGGACGGGAGCGGAGGCAGGTGCTGGCAGGAGGCCAGCAACAAAAATGGCCGCCCGGCACCTCGCCTTTAAATAGCGCCGCCCTGGCCGCAGGTAGGCCCCCCTGACCCTGTCAGACATAGTGTCTGGCGGTAAGTCGGGGGGCGCTACCGAAGATCGCGAGTGGGGCGCTGCGCACGGCGGTGACGTCATCGCTGGTGGCGCAGCGCCACAGGGCGCTAAAGGTTAGTGCCGCCGCTAACCTCCCACTGAATTTCGTGGGCGGCATTGGCGGCGCTGCGCCCACGCGCTAGTTGCTTTGTGCCCTGTTAGTGTCCTCTTACAGCACTAACGGGAGGCGCAAAGCAACCGAATTTTTCCCCTTTAATCGGTTTGTCCCTATGCCAATTTGCGCATGGCTCAGGTAACAATCCAGAGATTATTACCTTTGAGGTTCTGCTTTTTAATTTTAATCCTAGCTCCTCAAACTCCCTCAACATAACCGCATTCCTAGTTCTACCTATGTCATTGGTTCCTATGTGGACCACGACAACTGGATCCTCCCCCTCTCACTTCTCCAGCCGCGAGGAGATGTCTTTAACCTTGGCACCAGGCAGGCAACACAATCTTTGGAACTCTCTGTCGCGGCTGCAGAGAACAGTATCTATCCCCCTGACTATATTGTCCTCTACCGCAACTACATTCCTTTTCACTCCCCCCACTTGAATGGCCTCCTGCACCATGGTGCCATGGCCAGCTTGCTCATCCATCCTGTAGGCCTTTCCCTCATCCATACAGACAGCAAGAACCTCATACCTGTTGGACAAAGGCCGAGGCTCCTCCAGCACTGCACCTGGGTCGTCTTACCTGCCTGAGTTGCAGTCACACCCTCCTGTCCCTGACCACTAACCAGACCTGTACCACTGCCTAGCTTAAGGGGTGTGACTGCCTCCTGGATCGAAGTGCCCAGGTAACTCTCCCCATCCCTGATGCCCCGCAATGTCTGCACCTCAGACTCCAGCTCACAAACTCTGAGCCGAAGTTCCTCAAGATGCAGGCACTTACTGCAAACATGGTTGTCCGGGATCACAATGCTCTCCACAAACTCCCACATGCTGCAGTTGCGGCACACCACCTGCACTGCCATCCCTACATGACCTTGTTTTACTTAATTAAATTTGTAATTAGGTAACTTAGTTTACAGTGTAGTTTCTTGACTACTTACTTAAGTTAAGGGTACTGAAATTAAATATCTACCTGTAACATAAAGCACTACAAGTATTGTAGGCAAAAAGCAACAACTCCTTCCCTCTCTTCTTCGAATTCCCACTCTTTCCAAGTTCCCAAATAAAACACTCTGTTCAAGTCCACTCCATATAATCCTGCTCTGTGCAGACTGCCTTCATGTAACCCGTGCTGTACCTGCCCTGGGAGTGTTCGATGGGACAGTGTAGAGGGAGCTTTACTCTGTATCTAACCCGTGCTGTACCTACCCTGGGAGTGTTTGATGGGACAGTGTAGAGGGAGTTTTACTCTGTATCTAACCCACGCTGTACCTGCCCTGGGAGTGTTTGATGGGACAGTGTAGAGGGAGCTTTACTCTGTATCTAACCCGTGCTGTACCTGCCCTGGGAGTGTTTGATGGGACAGTGTAGAGGGAGCTTTACTCTGTGTGATGAAATATTCCATTCATCACTGCCTGTGACTGTGGTTGGTTTCAGGTTTCCCCTCACCATTGTATTGCCTGTGACTGTGGTTGGTTTCAGGTTTCTCCTCACCATTGTATTGGATATTGGAATGTATGGAATGTGTTGTGTGTAGGGCTTCGCCCATACCTGGCCTCTGTAAGCCAGCTCAGTCTGGCCTCATATCCAGTACTGCAGAGCTCCAGATGGAAGATACCTCTCTCCACTGCGTGTTATCTTCTAAGTTAATAAAAGCCTTGTTTTGTTCCGCTAACATCGAGTCTCGGGATTATTGAGGCACATCAATTTTATTAACTTATTTTTCAACACAATGGATCAACTCCTGAAACCCGAACGTTTGGATTTGGACCAGCATGCTCCGGACGCATCAGCACGCTTCGGACACTGGTTTATGTGTATGGAATTCTTCCTGGACAATTCCGCAGCCGTCAAAGACGCTACGGACGCTGCGAGTATGAAACTCGGAATTCTGCGGAATTGGGTAAGCCACCGGGTTTACCCCCTCATCCAAGACGCCGACACGTACCTGGCCGCCTGCGACATCTTAAAGGCGCATTACCAGCAGCCTACGAATGAGGTGTATGCTAGGCATCTGCTCGCCACTCGCGCACAGCGACCTGGGGAATCGGTGGAGGAGTTCCTAGGCACCCTGAAAATGCTTGGCAAAGACTGCAAGTGCCGAGATGTAAAAGCCGCAGTGTACACCGACGAGCTTGTTCGCGATGCCTTTATCACAGGCCTCCGCTCCACTTACATCCGGCAAAGACTGCTGGAAAAAACGGGATTGGACCTGAAACAGGCTGCGGACACCGCGCGATCCCTGGATGTGGCCCAGAGAAACTCGGACGCCTACTCTTCAGCCCGCGCCGTCCACGCCGCCACGTGTGCACCAAGGGCGCCGCCATCTTGGAAGGCATCTTCCCCGCCCGGCAGCCCGACATCGTCGGGGCCCCCGCTCTCCCCCCAGAAGCCCTACGACAGCGGCGACGCGTCGGGGACCCAACTGCTACTTCTGCGGGCAGCCAAAGCACACCAGAAACCTGTGCCCGGCGAAAGGCACCACCTGCTTTAAGTGCGGTAAGAAGGGGCACTTCGGGAAGGTGTGCAGAGGGAACCCCGCCGGAAAACCAAAACCCGCCACCGCCGCGTGTGCGCCGTGGGAGCGGCCATCTTGGACGCCATCTTGCCCGACCTCGTGGGGTCCGCCATCTTGTGAGCAGACAGCGTGGACGCCATCTTGTCTCGATCAGGGCCCTACAGTGGCATCGGTCACAGTGGACCAGACCAGGCCCCACCCGCTATCCAAATCAATGGTGGACATCGAGGTAAACGGGTGCCGGGTTAAATGTTTAATTGACAGCGGAAGCACGGAGAGTTTTATCCACCCTGAACTGGCACAACAACTCTCCCTAAAGGTGGTCCCTACTCGGGGTACCATCTCTATGGCTGATAAAACCCAGACATCGACCATTCTGGGTTACTGCACGGTACAATTGTCCATTAACAGGACTGTATACGATAATTTTAAAGTGTTAATCATGAATCTATGCGCGAGCGTGATCTTGGGCCTGGATTTCCAGTGCAACCACCAAAGCATCACGCTCAAGTACGGTGGGTCCCAGCCGCCCCTCACAGTGTGCGGCCTGGCTACCCTGAAGGTAAAGCCGCCTTCGCTATTCGCGAACCTTACCCCTAACTGCCGGCCAATAGCGACCAAAAGCAGGAGGTACAGCTGGGAGGACAGGCGGTTTATCGCGACCGAGGTAGACAGGCTCCTGAGAGCGCATTATTGAACGCAGCAATAGCCCGTGGCGCGCCCAAGTGGTGGTGGTAAGGGGTAGCGAGAAGAAACGGATGGTGATCGACTATAGCCAAACGATCAACAGGTACACCCAACTAGACGCCTACCCACTACCCCGCATATCAGAAATGGTGAACCAAATCGCCCAATACCGGGTGTTCTCCACCATCGACCTCAAGTCAGCGTACCACCAGCTCCCTATCAGAGCAGAGGACCGCCCGTACACCACCTTCGAGGCGAACGGACGCCTCTACCAATTCCTCAGAGTCCCCTTTGGGGTGACGAATGGGGTCTCGGTCTTCCAGAGGGAGATGGATCGCATGGTCGATGACCACCACTTGCAGGCAACCTTCCCCTACCTCGACAACGTCACCATCTGCGGTCACAACCAGCAGGATCACGACTCGAACCTCGAGAGGTTCCTGAAAACCGCACAAAAACTCAACCTCACCTACAACGAGGACAAGTGCGTTTTCAACACCACGCGCCTCTGCATACTAGGCAGCGTGGTGGAGAATGGGGAAATCGGACCAGACCCCGACCGATTGCGCCCCCTACGGGAGCTGCCCCTGCCCAACACTCCCAAAGCCCTGATAAGGTGCCTGGGGTTATTTTCTTATTATTCCCAATGGGTCCCCAACTACTCCGACAAAGCCCGCCCCCTCATGAAAGCATCCTCTTTTCCGCTCTCTGCTGAGGCCCACGCCGCCTTCAAAAGCATTAAGCAGGATATTGAGCGGGCCACGCTACAGGCAGTGGACGAGAACACTCCATTTCAAGTGGAAAGTGATGCGTCTGACTTTGCCTTGGCGGCCACCCTCAACCAGGCGGGGCGGCCCGTAGCTTTCTTCTCGAGGACCCTCCAAGGGCCCGAGATCAGACACTCCTCCGTGGAAAAGGAGGCCCAAGCCATCGTGGAGGCAGTGCGCCACTGGCGCCACTACCTAGCCAGCAAACGCTTCACCCTACTTACCGACCAGCGGTCGGTAGCGTTTATGTTCAATAATAAACAGAGGGGGAAGATTAAAAATGATAAGATTCTTAGGTGGCTGATCGAGCTCTCCACCTTCGAGTATGACATCATTTACCGGCCAGGGGCCCTTAACGAATCCCCAGATGCCCTCTCACGAGGGATGTGTGCCAGCGCCACCGGGGATCGGCTACAGACCCTCCACAACGACCTCTGCCACCCAGGGGTCACGCGGCTGTTCCACTTCATAAAGTCCCGCAACTTACCCTACTCGATTGAGGAAGTTCGGTCTCTGACCAGGAACTGCCGCACTTGCGCTGAGTGCAAGCCTCGGTTCTACCACCCTGATAGAGCCCACTTAATCAAAGCTACACGGCCCTTTGAGCGGCTCAGCTTAGATTTCAAAGGCCCCCTCCCGTCCGTTGACCGCAATGTTTACTTCCTGAACATTGTGGACGAATACTCCCGGTTCCCATTCGCCTTCCCCTGCCCAGACATGACCAGCGCCACGGTCATTAAATGCCTCAACAGCCTGTTCTGCCTGTTCGGTATGCCGAGCTACATCCACACGGATAGGGGGGCGTCCTTCATGAGTGAAGAGCTACGCCAGTACATGCTGTCCAGGGGTATCGCCACGAGCCGTACCACCAGCTACAACCCCCAGGGTAACGGTCAAGTGGAGCGAGAGAACGGGACAGTATGGAAAGCAGTCACTCTAGCTCTAAGGACCAAGGGCCTCCCTATCTCCCACTGGCAGGAAGTCCTCTCAGATGTGCTCCATTCGATACGGTCACTATTGTGTACTGCCACTAATGCCACGCCTCATGAACGAATGTTTAGCTTTCCCTGGAAATCCACCTCCGGCGTATCCATGCCGTCATGGCTCTCCACCCCAGGTCCGGTATTCGTGCGAAGGCATGTGAGGGCCCATAAGACGGACCCTCTCGTGGAGCCAGTGCACCTACTCCACGCCAACCCCCAATACGCGTATGTCCGGCACACCGACGGAAGGGAGGACACCGTGTCAATAAAAGACGTCGCACTAGCCGGTAACGACAACAACCACGGCAATAGCAGCAACAACGACCACAGCAACTCTTACCCACCCACTACTCTTTCATCACCCCCGGAAGAACATCGACCAACGGCACCCCCACCAACTACCCCTTCAACAACCCTGGCGGCACCCCCGGCAGAGACCCAGGAGGCCACCGGGGTCACCCAGCCGACACCCGCGACACCACAACAGCCACGTCGGTCGCAGAGGACTACCAAACCCCCGAACAGACTAAATCTATAGAAGGGGTGAATGTGATGAAATATTCCATTCATCACTGCCTGTGACTGTGGTTGGTTTCAGGTTTCCCCTCACCATTGTATTGCCTGTGACTGTGGTTGGTTTCAGGTTTCTCCTCACCATTGTATTGGATATTGGAATGTATGGAATGTGTTGTGTGTAGGGCTTCGCCCATACCTGGCCTCTATGTAAGCCAGCTCAGTCTGGCCTCATATCCAGTACTGCAGAGCTCCAGATGGAAGATACCTCTCTCCACTGCGTGTTATCTTCTAAGTTAATAAAAGCCTTGTTTTGTTCCGCTAACATCGAGTCTCGGGATTATTGAGGCACATCACTCTGTATCTAACTCGTGCTGTACCTGCCCTGGGAGTGTTTGATAGGACAGTGTAGAGGGAGCTTTACTCTGTATCTAACCCGTGCTGTACCTGCCCTGGGAGTGTTTGATGGGACAGTGTAGAGGGAACTTTACTCTGTATCTAACGCGTGCTGTACCTGTTCTAGGACACATTGGGTGCTCGAGAATTGAATAGATTAAAGATTCCAAACAATTTAGACATGCTCCTGTCGGCTTACTGTCAGTTATTACTTGGTGTGACATTAAGTCAAATCGACTCTGGTTCAATCCCTTATCTGTGCTGAGTGAACTGATCATAGCCAGGGAGACAGTACTGGTGCTGCTGTTAACCTCAGCACCCCTGGGCTAGGCTGGAATATCAGCCAGGGTTGCTGCTCCTGATCAACATCGAGTGATCCCTGCTGGGATGTGAATGTGTCTGAATGGGGAGGTGAGGACAGTTACAAAATGTCTGATCAATCTGCTTTTGCTACTTCTCTTTGGTTGTCTCTCTTAGGCACATAGGAACAGGAGTAGGCCATTCAGCCCCTCGAACCTGCTCCGCCATTCTGTTAGATCATGGCTGATCCATACCTCAACTCTATTTACCCGTCTTGGCTCCATATCCCTTGATACCCTTACCCAACAAAAATCGATCAATCTTAGCCTCGAAAGCTTAAATCATCCCAGCACCCACAGCTTCTGGGAGGGAGAATTCCAGATTTCCACAACCCTTTGTGTGGAAAAGTGCTTCCTGATTTCCCCCCTGAATGGCCCAGCTCTAATTTTAAGATGATGTCCCCTTGTTCTTGATTTCCCCACCAGAGGAAATAGTTTATCTGTAACTACCCGATCGAATACCTTTCAACACTTTAAACACCTCAATCAGATCATCCTTCAATCTTCTCTCTTGGTAACTCTTGGCCATTCTAAAAAGCTAAAGGATGGCCTTCTACCTCAGGCTGGAAGGTTCATGGTCCTCGGTGGAGGAGTGTTGGTTGCCAGCCTGTCTCGTGTGAGTCAAGAAGAGCAGAGATAGCAGGGCCCAGTCTGGAGGAAGACTTGGCTAAAGGCCTCCAATGAATGGCATCCAAGGCATTGAATCTTGTGGGGATACAGCTGTTGCCTGTCCTCGGGTACTAGGAGACATAAATGTAAGATAGTCACTAATAAATCCAATAGGGAATTCAGGAGAAATTTCTTTACCCAGAGCGTGGTGAGAATGTGGAACTCACTACCACAGGGAGTGGTTGAGGTGAATAGTGTAGGTGCATTTATGGGTAAGTTAGATAAACACAGGAGTGAGACAGGAATAGAAGGATATGATAATAGGGTTCGGTGAAGAGGGGTGGGAGGAGGCTCATGTGGAGTATGCATAAGAACATAAGAAATAGGAGCAGGAGTAGGCCAATCAGCCCCTCGAGCCTGCTCCGCCATTCAATAAGATCATGGCTGATCTGATCCTAACCGCCAATCCACTATCACAGAACCATCTCCTGAATCTAACAGAATTAGACACATGAAATAGGAGCAGGATCAGGCTACACGGCCCGCTCCGCTACCCACAGGGCCATGTCCGATCCGAACCTAGACTCGTCCAAATTCCTGCCCGCTCCCCGTAACCCTTAATTCCCTTTACTTCTAGGAAACTGTCTATTTCTGTTTTAAATTTATGTAATGATGTAGCTTCTACAGCTTTTTGGGGCAGCATATTCCATGGACCTACCACCCTCTGAGTGAAGTAGTTCCTCCTCATCTCAGTTTTGAAAGAGCAGCCCCTTATTCTAAGACTATGCCCCCTAGTTCTAGTTTCACCCATCATCGGGAACATCCTCCCCGCATCCACCCGATCCAACCCCTTCACAATCTTATATGTTTCAATAAGATCGCCTCTCATTCTTCTGAACTCCAATGAGTAGAGTCCCAATCTACTCAACCTCTCCTCGTATGTCCATCCCCTCATCCCCGGGATTAACCGAGTGAACCTTCTTTGTACTGACTCCAGATCAAGTATGTCTTTTCTTAAGTATGGACACCAAAACTGTATGCAGTATTCCAGGTGCGGTCTCACCTTGTACAACTGAAGCAATACCTCCCTATTTTTATATTCTATTCCCCCTAGCAATGAAAGCCAACATTCCATTGGCCTTCTTAATCACTTGCTGCACCTGCATACTAACCTTTTGAGTTTCGTGCACCAGGACCCCCAGATCCCTTTGTACTTCAGTACTTTCCAGTTTCTTGCCATTAAGATAATAACTTGCTCTACGATTTTTCCTGCCAAAGTGCATAACCTCACACTTTCCAGTATTGTATTCCATCTGCCAAATCTCTGCCCACTTACTTAGCCTGTCTATGACCCCTTGTAGGTTTTTTATGTCCTCCTCACTCACTACTTTCCCTCCCATCTTAGTATCATCTGCAAACTTTGATATGTTACACTCGGTCCCCTCCTCCAAATCGTTAATATAGATTGTAAAGAGTTGGGGACCCAGCACTGACCCCTGCAGAACACCACTGGTTACTGATTGCCAGTCTGAGAATGAACCATTTATCCCAACTCTCTGCCTTCTGTTAGATAGCCAATCCTCTATCCATGCCAGAATATTACCCCCAATCCCGTGATTTTTATCTTAAGCAATAATCTTTTGTGTGGCACCTTGTCAAATGCCTTTTGGAAGTCTAAATACACTACGTCCACTGGTTCACCTTTATCCACCCTATATGTTACTTCCTCAAAGAACTCCAGCAAATTTGTCAAACATGACTTCCCCTTCATAAAACCATGCTGACTTTGTCCTATTAAATTATGATTATCCAAATGTCCTGTTACTGTCTCCTTAATAATGGACTCCAAAATTTTACCTACCACAGATGTTAGGCTAACCAGTCTATAGTTTCCAGCCTTCTGTCTACTGCCCTTTTTTAAATAAGGGTGTTACATTAGCAGTTTTCCAGTCTGCCGGGACCTTTGCTGAGTCCAGGGAGTTTTGGAAAATTATTACTAATGCATCCACAATCCCTACCGCCACTTCCCTCAAGACCCTAGGATGTAAGCCATCAGGTCCAGGTGATTTATCTGCCTTGAGTCCCATTATTTTACCGAGTACCACTTCCTTAGTGATTTTGATCGTGTTTAGCTCCTCCCCCCTATAGCCCCCTGTTTGTCCAGTGTTGGGATATTCTTAGTGTCCTCTACTGTAAAGACTGATACAAAATATTCATTCAGTGTTTTTGCCATCTCCATATTTCCCACCATTAATTTCCCGGTCTCATCCTCTAAGGGACCAACATTTACTTTAGCCACCCTTTTTCTTTTTATATAACTATAAAAACTCTTACTATCTGTTTTTATATTTTTTGCTAATTTACTTTCATAATCTATCTTCACTTTCTTAATCAATCTTTTTGTTATTTTTTGCTATCTTTTAAAGTTTTCCAAATCCTCTATCCTCCCACTAGATTTGGCTACCTTATATGCCCTTGCTTTTAGTCGAATACTATCCTTAATTTCTTTACTTAGCCACGGATGGCTGTCTTTTCTTTTACACCCTTTTCTTCTCAGTGGAATATATATTTTTTGGAAGTTGTAAAATAACTCCTTAAATGTACACCACTGATCAGGTATCGTCTTACCCTTTAATCTATTTTCCCAATCCACTCTACTCAATTCCGCTCTCATACCTTCATAGTCTCCTTTATTCAAGCTTAGCACACTTGTTTGAGATCCAACCTTCTCACCCTCTAATTGAATATGGAATTCAACCATGTTATGGTCACTCATTCCAAGGGGATCCTTTACTAGGACATTTTTAATTAATCCTGTCTCGTTACACAGGACCAGATCTAAGGTTGCTTGCCCCCTGGTCGGTTCAGTTACATACTGCTCAAGAAACCCATCCCTAATACACTCAATGAACTCATCCTCAAGGCAGCCCTGCCCAATTTGATTTGTCCAATTAATATGATAGTTAAAATCCCCCATAATTATAGATGTTCCCTTATTACAAGCCTCAACTATTTCCTGATTGATACTAGTGTTTTTTTCCGCTTATTATTCCTTATCTCCACCCAAACTGTTTCATTATCCTGATCTTTTGACCCAATATCATTTCTCTGTATTACAGTGATTCCTTCCTTTATTATCATCGCCACCCCACCTCCCCTTCCTTCCTGCCTATCCTTCCTGATCGTTAAATAACCTGGTATGTTTAATTCCCAGGCATTGTCATCCTGCAGCCATGTTTCTGTAATGGCCACAAGATCATACCCATATGTAGTTATTTGTGCCATTAACTCATCTATTTTGTTACGAATGCTACGTGCATTCAGATAGAGAACTTTCAAATATGTTTTGTGACACTTAGTTCCTGCTTTTGCCCTTTTTATTACTTTACCTTTTACACCATACCTTCTGCCCCTTCCTGACACGCTCTGGTTTTTAATTTCCCCACTGCTACCTAAGTCTATGACCTTCTCTGTTGTCATTTTTATTATTTGCTCTCTAGGAACCTCCCCCCCACTAGTTAGTTTAAAGCCCTCTCTACAGCCCTAGTTATATGATCCGCCAGGACTCTAGTCCCAGCACTGGCTAAGTGAAGCCCATCCCAACGGAACAGCTCCCTCCTGCCCCAGTACTGGTGCCAGTGTCCCAGGAAGCAAAACCCATTTCTCCCACACCAGTCTTTGAGCCACGCATTTAACTCTCTAATTTTATTTGTCCTAGCCAAATTCGCTCGTGGCTCAGGTTACCCTTGAGGTTCTGTTTTTTAATTTGACCCCTAGCTGCTCATACTCCTTTAACAGAACCGGCTTCCTAGTCCTATCTACGTCGTTTGTACCAACATGGACCACGACAACTGGATCCACCCCCTCCCACTGCAAGTTTCTTTCCAACCCAGAGGAGATGTCCTTAACCCTGGCACCGGGTAGGCAACACAGCCTTCGGGACTCTCGCTCTCGGCTGCAGAGAACTCTATCTTGCCCCCTAATAATACTATCCCCTACCACTACAACATTTCTATTTACTCCCCCCTCTTGAATGGCCCCCCATTCCACGGTGCTGTGGCCAGGTTGGTCATCCTCCCTGCAGTCCCTGCTCCTGTCCCCACAGGGAGTAAGAACCTCGAACCTGTTGGACAAGAGCAAGGGCTGCGGCTCCTCCAGCTCTACCTCCTGGATCCCCGTACCTGCCTCGCTCGTAGTCACACCGTCCTGTCCCTGACCATGGGCTACATCTGAATTAATTAACTTCATAGGTGTGACCACCTCCTGAAACACAGAGTCCAGGCACTTCTCCCCGTCCCTGATGTGTCTAAGTGTCTGAAGCTCAGACTCCAGCTCATCAACACGGAGCTGGAGTTCCTGTAGCAGCAGACACTTGTCACAGACGTAATCACCGTGAGCCTCAATGGGGTCCACCGGCTCCCACATCTCGCAACAGTAACACATCACCTGCTCCATTCTATGTAATTAATTTTTTTATTGTTAGTTATGGACACCCTCTGCCCGATTTTAGATGCTAGTATCCCCTTTAATTAATTGGATTTAAATTAAATCAATCCGTCTAATTACACCAGTTAAATGGTTTACCAACAGTCACTCTGCACCAGAAAGGCCTTATTAACTACAACTCACAGAGTAAATGTTTGAAAAGAGCACCTAACACCCCACTTACCCAAACTCACAGCACTCTCTGCTGACTCGCACTCAGTGCTTGCTCGCACTGGGACTGGTCTTTTTATACTGTTTTTTTGTTTACAGCCAAATGAGTCACCCCTGCTGATTGGTTAGAAAACTGGTTTCCACTGCCTGCTGTGCCAATTTACTCCCACTGCAGTGTAACCTTGTTTTACTCTTCTTAAACCAACAGAATCCCAAATATTTAACTTTTCTCCTTTACTTAAACTGCTTAAGTAATCTTATCAAGAATGATTTAAAGAGAAATAACAATTAAATAACTCTCACACTTACCCAAACTCACAGCGCTCTCTGCTGACTTCACTAAATACCGGCCTGGGCCAAATGGCCTGTTTCTGTGTTGTACGTTCTATGTAATTCTATGGCCTAGAAATTCAGTTGGTTGCGCCAGCCGTTAGCGCCTTAGGAGTAGATGTCGGGCGCTAGGCGGCTAGCGCCCGGGTGCAGCGCGATCTGCGCCTCGCCCCAACTTCACTAGAGATTTAGCGGCGGCGCAAAGTCTTTGCGCGCGCTCAGCTGCGCACGCAGATCATGACGTCATTTCCTTGTGCAACGCCCTTTGTGCGCCCCCAACCGGAACTTCAGTGGCGACGCCCCATTGTGCGCCTGGCGCCCCTAGCGACTGTTAGAGTGGAACGGTGCTCAGCCGATGCGGGGCGCGGGGGGCGCAAATTAAAGGGCACTCCTCCTGCACTATAAAAGGCTGCCATTTCGCAGCACTCCTTCTTGAGAAACGGATCTTTGGAGAGAGACCAAGGTAGATAGCTTTCTGCTTTGGCCCAACACTCGGACAGGTACTTCTGGCTTCAGGCCACAGCTTTCCACTAGTCTTTGCCTTCATTGACATCTCATTGTTTGCCAGCATATTATGGGGGCTGCAATGGGTGTCAACGCTGGCTTTCTCAATTACATCCAAAGGGCTCACAGACGCCGTGAGAGAGTGGCAGCCCTGGCTAGACGGAGAGGGGGCAACAGGCGTCGGGAAAGGAGGCCTTACCCACCCAGGGTATACCGCCAGCAGTTCTCCTATCTCAACATGTCTGACGAGCAGTGTGTTCGGAGGCTGCGATTCAGAAGGGACGTGGTCACAGAGATCTGCCAGCTGCTTGGCGGTGATCTGCAGCCACAGCTGAGGAGCAGGACGTCTCTGTCGGTGGCAGTGAATGTGACGGTGGCTCTCAACTTCTATGCCACCGGCTCCTTCCAATCCGCTACTGGGGACATTGCCAACATCTCCCAGTTCGCCGTGCATTGCTGCATCCGCCAGGTGACCAATGCCCTTTTCAAAAGGAGACGTCAGTTCATCTCCTTCTCCATGGCCCTTGCCAAGCAGCAACAGCATGCAATGGGCTTTGCAGCATTCGCGGGCTTCCCCATGGTGCAGGGCGCCATTGACTGCATGCATGTGGCTTTGCGGGCACCTCTGGAGAATGCCGAGGATTACGGCAGCCGGAAGGGCTACCATTCGCTGAACGTCCAGCTGGTGTGTGACCACAGGCAGCTCATCCTAGCTGTCAATGCCCGCTTTCCAGGCAGCAGCCACGATGCCTTCATCCTGCGACAGACATCTGTGGCAGACATGTTCCAGGCACAGCCTCACCCATGAGGATGGCTTATCGGGGACAAAGGCTATCCTTTGTGTACCTGGATGATGACCCCGCTCCGTGCGCCCAGCACCCCTGCTGAAGAGGGATACAACGAGAGCCATCAAGCGACCAGGAACATCATCGAACAAACAATCGGCGTCCTGAAGCAACGGTTCCGCTGTCTGGATCGTTCCGGTGGAGCGCTACAATATTCGCCGGAACGAGTCTCCCATTTCGTGGTCGTTTGCTGCATGCTGCACAACCTGGCTATCCGCAGGACTCAGGCACTGCCACCAGAGATTGGAGGACCACCTCAGGAGGAGGAGGAGGACCAGCACAGGAGGGAGGCACAAAGTGCAAGGGCCGCCCGTCGCCGGCTTATTGAACGTCGGTTCTAGGCCCCCTCTCAGGGAATGGCTTGTGCCAATATCAGCAGATGAATGTAGCCGCTCCACAAGCCCTCAGCCGAGCAGGGCAACCAGGACTTAACCAAAAAACCATGCACACTGCAATTTAACAACAATAATTTATTGAAAACCTCTGCCCTTCCCACATTACATGCTCATGTGGAGAAGCCCCCTCCAAAAACACAAAACTACCAGTCTCGGCCTTACAAAAAGAAAGAAGGACACCAGTCTCGGACTTACAAAAAGAAAGAAAGACACCAGTCTCGGCCTTACACAAAAACAACTGCACCAGTCTCGGCCTTACAACAAGCACCAGGCATTTGTGCATACCTCTACTTTTTGCCCTGCGAGGGCGATGCCTTGCGCATCCTTGCCTGGCCCCTGCCCGCCCTGCTCCTCCTCAATGGGAGCCCAGTGGCTGCATCAAGGCTGGGGGAAGGCTGCTGAGGGGCAGTTGGCGAGACGGCAGATGCCCTTGGGGGTCGGCCTGCACCAGCTCTGGCCTTGGAGTGGCCGGCTGCTGACTGCTCCAACTCTGGCTGGGCGGCAGCAGTCTGTCCAGCAGCTCGTGGCAGCTGCAATGGCGGAGTGGCAGTGTCGGCTGCAGGAATGGTGGCAACCTGGCAGATCGCAGGTGCTCGCTGGTCGCCTGAGACATTGGCACTCGCACGGGCCAGCACTGCAGCATGCGCAGCAAACAGCTGAAGAACAGACTGCTGGGCTGCTGCTGCGCGGCGAGTGCCCTGGCGATGCCTGGCTGATCCAGCGAGGGTGGCAGCAGTTAGTGCCCGTGTGGCCCTGGTCTGTGTCCGCATGACACCAGCCAGTGAATGGACGGCACGACTGAGCACTTGGCTAGAAGCCGACTGTGCTGCCGCGAAGTCCTGCAGACTCCTGGCCTGTGCTGCACTGAATTGTTGCAGACTCCTGGCCTGTGCTGCTCCGAATTGCTGCACACTCCTTGACAGAGACTCCATGGAGTCAGCATCCTTGCCACTGGAGCCATGAGCTCAGTGTGCCTGCGCTCAGCCTGGACGGCCATTTCCTCTAGGAGGCGCACCTCCTTTGCGCTCACCGTCGCAGGACTGGAGGCCGCACTCGCCCTCTGGGGAGAAGTCCGCCGAGCTTCCCCACCCCTCCCGCGTTGCTGCAGGCCGCTGGGCCCTGGAGCTTCACTCTCCTCCGACCCTTCCCCCCCGGCTCCCCTCCAGGGAAGACGTGTCCCCTACATCGCCATGGGCTGGCGAGGCCGAGGGTGGCACTGATGGGCCGGCTTCCTCTTCCTCCTCCTCGTCTTCCGAAGGGCTGACAGTGGCAGCTTGAGGGCCCGCCTCCTCACCTGCCGATTCACCATTTGAAAGCAGGAAGGCACAAGAGTAGCTTTAGAGTGAGGACAGGGCGGCAGCGAGGGAGGCATGAGTGGTGCCATTCACCGCATTGGTCGGACAGTGGCAAAGGATGCTGATCTGATGCGCAAGTGGAACGAGAGAGGTCCAAAAGGTGATGCCCTTACCATTGGTGCCCAGAACAGGGTCGGCATCTCCACTGGCGACGGGGCCAATCGGCCGGCCAGCCATAATGCGCTCCACACGCTGGTCGAGGTCGGAGAGCTCTTTGAGGTCAGGACGGCCTCCCCCGGTCTCAGTTCGGTTGCGCCGGTTGTGCGCCACCTTGGCCTGCAAGAGGAAGGACGGCCTCTAAGTACAGTGTGAAGCCCTGACCTTGTCTGCACTGCCTGCCATGGTCGAATAGCTTGGACAGTGTGTAGCCCTGATCTTGTCTGCAATGCCTCCCATGGTCGAAGAGCTTGTACAGTGTGTAAAGTGCTGAATGTGCAAGTGATTTTCATGCCAGTCCCATAGCTGCTGGATGAGGGCTGGCCATTAGGGCTTTCAGGTCCCTTTGCCCATAAAGTGAGGTGCACATGCAAGGATGAGGAGGACACTGGAAAGGGTACTCACCCTGACAAGCCGAGTGAGGTCGTTGAACTTCTTCCGGCATTGCACAGGAGTCCTGGCAACCACGCTGTTGGAAGGCACCCTGTTGGAGACCCCCCTCCAGGCTTTCCGGTAGGCGCTGGGCAGTGGCCTCTTGCCACCTTCTGGGAACAGAACATGGCGCTTGCGCTCCACTCTGCCAACCAGCACCCTCAGGTCACCGTCGCTGAAGCGCTGTGCTCTCTCCCTGGCCTTCTCCATAGCCCTGGGCGTTGTGCAGATGAAGCAGAAGTGGTCAGGCCTAGGTTGAGGGCTGCAGTGTGCAGGGCGTGGCAGGCAAACAAATCCACCCTCCTCCTTTAAGAGCTGACCGGCGCCAGAGTGTCTGCTGTCAATCAAGAACTCGCCGCACCTGCGCTGCGCCCGGCCTCGGGGGTATCGCTCAGCACCGCCGGCTTAGCGCCTAAAGATAGTCGTGCATCGCCTGTTTTAGCGCAGCAGCAACCTCTTGGGGCGATGCGACTGAATATCGGCGAAGGGGGCGCGACTTTGTGCCGGGCGCAAACTTTAGCGGCCACCCGTCTTTACTGCCCCAAAAGAGGCTATACTGAATTTCTAGGCCTATGTATTGTCCTAGACCGTGGCAGACTGTTTGACTACACAACTAGGCCTGATCCTGTTCCCATCTGATGAATACACACAAACTCGCCCTCCTGCAGGAGTCACTGGATAGCAAGCAGAAGCGGCAACTCTGACTCTCCCCTGTACCCATAGCCCAAGGGCACTGAGGTCAGTTGTAGTCCCAGCTGAGCTCAGCGATGTCGGCGCACTTCAGGAATTCGGTCTGAATGGCCCATCACAACACTGGGTGCTGCTTATCTCCACTGCACCATAGGGGTGTATACCTCTCTTAAGTGGGATTTTATCTTGTCAAAGGAGTCTTAACTTGTCGATCCAAACCCCCAAACTCCTGATTATTTCTATAAGACCATAAGAAATAGGAGCAGGAGTAGGCCAATCGGCCCCTCGAGCCTGCTCCGCCATTCAATAAGATCATGGCTGATCTGATCCTAACCGCCAATCCACTCTCACAGAACCATCTCCTGAATCTAACAGAATTAGACACGAAATAGGAGCAGGATCAGGCTACACGGCCCCCGGGCCCGCTCCGCTACCCACAGGACCATGACCGATCCGAACCTAGACTCATGTCCAAATTCCTGCCCGCTCCCCGTAACCCTTAATTCCCTTTACTTCTTTACTTCTAGGAAACTGTCTATTTCTGTTTTAAATTTATGTAATGATGTAGCTTCTACAGCTTTTTGGGGCAGCATATTCCATGGACCTACCACCCTCTGAGTGAAGTAGTTCCTCCTCATCTCAGTTTTGAAAGAGCAGCCCCTTATTCTAAGACTATGCCCCCTAATTCTAGTTTCACCCATCATCGGGAACATCCTCCCCGCACCCACCCGATCCAACCCCTTCACAATCTTTTATGTTTCAATAAGATCGCCTCTCATTCTTCTGAACTCCAATGAGTAGAGTCCCAATCTACTCAACCTCTCCTCATATGTCCATCCTCTCATCCCCGGGACTAACCGAGTGAACCTTCTTTGTACTGACTCGAGAGCAAGTATGTCTTTTCTTAAGTATGGACACCAAAACTGTACGCAGTATTCCAGGTGCGGTCTCACCAATACCTTGTACAACTGAAGCAATACCTCCCTATTTTTATATTCTATCCCCCTAGCAATGAAAGCCAACATTCCATTGGCCTTCTTAATCACTTGCTGCACCTGCATACTAACCTTTTGAGTTTCGTGCACCAGGACCCCCAGATCCCTTTGTACTTCAGTACTTTCCAGTTTCTTGCCATTAATATAATAACTTGCTCTACGATTTTTCCTGCCAAAGTGCATAACCTCACACTTTCCAGTATTGTATTCCATCTGCCAAATCTCTGCCCACTTACTTAGCCTGTCTATGTCCCCTTGCAGGTTTTTTATGTCCTCCTCACTCACTACTTTCCCTCCCATCTTAGTATCATCTGCAAACTTTGATATGTTACACTCGGTCCCCTCCTCCAAATCGTTAATATAGATTGTAAAGAGTTGGGGACCCAGCACTGACCCCTGCGGAACACCACTAGTTACTGATTGCCAGTCTGAGAATGAACCATTTATCCCAACTCTCTGCCTTCTGTTAGATAGCCAATCCTCTATCCATGCCAGAATATTACCCCCAATCCCGTGATTTTTTATCTTAAGCAATAATCTTTTGTGTGGCACCTTGTCAAATGCCTTTTGGAAGTCTAAATACACTACGTCCACTGGTTCCCCTTTATCCACCCTATATGTTACTTCCTCAAAGAACTCCAGCAAATTTGTCAAACATGACTTCCCCTTCATAAAACCATGCTGACTTTGTCCTATTAAATTATGATTATCCAAATGTCCTGTTACTGTCTCCTTAATAATGGACTCCAAAATTTTACCTACCACAGATGTTAGGCTAACCGGTCTATAGTTTCCAGCCTTCTGTCTGCTCCCCTTTTTAAATGTGTTCTCCTCTTTTCCCAGGAGTCATTCTTCCTGGAGAGACGGTTGATTTAGCATTCACCTTTAAGTCACCAAATGCTGGGATCTTCACCGATTTCTGGGAGTTTTGCACCCACCCAGTGCTGTTGGGAGGGGCGTCTCTGCAGGTGGCCCTGTGGGGCGTGGCTCTGTTTGAAGACAAGAATGAGAGTGCAAGACAACAGCTGCAGGTCAGTAACAGGTGTTGGGAATGTGCTGCTGTGGGTTGGCTGCGTCTCAATATCAGCACAATAGCGCTTTAAGTAAGCGAGAACGTGCCTTCACACCGTGCCTGGCACAACCTCAGGACGTCCCAATGCTTCACAGCTGGGGAAATATTTTTGAATTATAGTCGCAGGTTTAGTGTGAATCACCAGGTTGCTCCACAAACCACAACTTGCTAAATCAACAAGAAAATGATGTGAAAGGCTGTAAGACTCGCACAAGTGAAGTGTGCTCCAACCTTGCTCTCCCGATAGTACTTGATTGGCCTCCAAGGCCGTCTCGCTCTCTCTCTCTCTCGCTCTCATCTGTGATATATTTTGAACTGTTACTAGATGTAATGAACTTTATAAGGTGGTTCAGAATAAGAATTACTTCATGTATTTTTAATTAGATGTTTAAAATACGGAATAACCGCAGTGGATCCTATTGACCAGGACAATAGTGGATAGTCGACTAAAAACAAGGGCATATAAGGTAGCCAAATCTAGTGGGAGGATAGAGGATTGGGAAAACTTCAAAAGACAGCAAAAAATAACAAAAAGATTGATTAGGAAAGGGAAGATAGATTATGAAATTAATTAGCAAAAAATATAAAAACAGATAGTAAGAGTTTTTATAGTAATATAAAAAGAAAAAGGGTGGCTAAAGTAAATGTTGGTCCCTTAGAGGATGAGACCGGGAAATTAATGGTGGGAAATATGGAGATGGCAAAAACACTGAATGAATATTTTCTATCAGTCTTTACAGTAGAGGACACCAAGCATATCCCAACACTGGACAAGCAGGGGGCTATAGGGGGGGGAGGAGATAAACACGATCAAAATCACTAAGGAAGTGGTACTCGGTAAAATAATGGGACTCAAGGCGGATAAATCGCCTGGACCTGATGGCTTACATCCAAGGGTCTTGAGGGAAGTGGCGGTAGGGATTGTGGATGCATTGGTAATAACCTTCCAAAACTCCCTGGACTCAGCAAAGGTCCCAGCAGACTGGAAAACTGCTAATGTAACACCCTTATTTAAAAAGGGCAGTAGACAGAAGGCTGGAAACTATAGACTGGTTAGCCTAACATCTGTGGTAGGTAAAATTTTGGAGTCCATTATTAAGGAGACAGTAACAGGACATTTGGATAATCATAGTTTAATAAGACAAAGTCAGCATGGTTTTATGAAGGGGAAGTCATGTTTGACAAATTTGCTGGAGTTCTTTGAGGAAGTAACATACAGGGTGGATAAAGGTGAACCAGTGGACGTAGTGTATTTAGACTTCCAAAAGGCATTTGACAAGGTGCCACACAAAAGATTATTGCTTAAGATAAAAAATCACGGGATTGGGGGTAATATTCTGGCATGGATAGAGGATTGGCTATCTAACAGAAGGCAGAGAGTTGGGATAAATGGTTCATTCTCAGACTGGCAATCAGTAACCAGTGGTGTTCCGCAGGGGTCAGTGCTGGGTCCCCAACTCTTTACAATCTATATTAACGATTTGGAGGAGGGGACCGAGTGTAACATATCAAAGTTTGCAGATGATACTAAGATGGGAGGGAAAGTAGTGAGAGAGGAGGACATAAAAAACCTGCAAGGGGACATAGACAGGCTAAGTAAGTGGGCAGAGACTTGGCAGATGGAATACAATACTGGAAAGTGTGAGGTTATGCACTTTGGCAGGAAAAATCGTAGAGCAAGTTATTATCTTAATGGCAAGAAACTGGAAAGTAATGAAGTACAAAGGGATCTGGGGGTCCTGGTGCACGAAACTCAAAAGGTTAGTATGCAGGTGCAGCAAGTGATTAAGAAGGCCAATGGAATGTTGGCTTTCATTGCTAGGGGGATAGAATATAAAAATAGGGATGTATTGCTTCAGTTGTACAAGGTATTGGTGAGACCGCACCTGGAATACTGCATACAGTTTTGGTGTCCATACTTAAGAAAAGACATACTTGCTCTCGAGTCAGTACAAAGAAGGTTCACTCGGTTAATCCCGGGGATGAGGGGATGGACATATGAGGAGAGGTTGAGTAGATTGGGACTCTACTCATTGGAGTTCAGAAGAATGAGAGGCGATCTTATTGAAACATATAAGATTGTGAAGGGGTTGGATCGGGTGGATGCGGGGAGGATGTTCCAGATGATGGGTGAAACTAGAACTAGGGGGCATAGTCTTAGAATAAGGGGCTGCTCTTTCAAAACTGAGATGAGGAGGAACTACTTCACTCAGAGGGTGGTAGGTCCATGGAATATGCTGCCCCAAAAAGCTGTCGAAGCTACATCATTACATAAATTTAAAACAGAAATAGACAGTTTCCTAGAAGAAAAGGGAATTAAGGGTTACGGGGAGCGGGCAGGAATTTGGACATGAGTTTAGGTGCGGATCGGTCATGGCCCTGTGGGTAGCGGAGCGGGCCCAGGGGCCGTGTAGCCTGATCCTGCTCCTGTTTCGTGTGTCTAATTCTGTTAGATTCAGGAGATAGTCCTGTCATAGTGGATTGGCGGTTAGGATCAGATCAGCCATGATCTTATTGAATGGCGGAGCAGGCTCGAGGGGCCAATTGGCCTACTCCTGCTCCTATTTCTTATGTTCTTATGTGCCACGTGATGAGAGAGAGAGATGATCAGGGATGATCTAAGCTGGATCAACAACTACGAGATAACTTGAGACTGAAATACAAGACAAACTAAAGTTGTTGATCCAGCTAAAGGGGCTATAATGCAATTGGGAGCCCGAATTGAATTTAACTGCTGCTGCACGGCTTTCCCGGGGGAAAGTCACCAGGGAAATGGAGGCGAGACTGCTCGGCACTTTGTTGGCGTGGTTGAAGGTCAGGAGGCCCGATCTCGATGAAGGTTCAGTGCTCACAGGTCCTTTCTCAGTCCCCTCTGGGACAAGGTTTGCTGAGAGTACTTGTGTGAGGGAGTCATTTGGAGAGTTTTGAGGTGCTTAACAGAGAAGCTCACGATGGGTGACACCATTACAGTACAATAGCAAAATACGGCGGATGCTGGAATCTGAAACAAAAACCGAAAATGCTGTAAATAATCAGGTCAGGCAGCATCTGTGGAGAGAGAAACCGAGTCAACATTTGGGTCTGTGACCTTTCGTCAGAACTGGAAAAAGTTAGAGATGTAACAGATTTTAACTAGGTGCAGGGAAAGGGGGATGGGGAGGAAAGAACAAAAGGGACGGTCTGTGCCAGGGTGGAAGGCAGGAGAGATTAAATGTTGCAGATGGGAATGGCAGAATCATCAACAGCTGCCGCCTGAAAAAATAGGGGCCGAGGTTATGATCTGAAATTGTTGAACTCGATGTTGAGTCCAGAAGGCTGTAAAGTGCCTAATTGAAAGATGAGGTGCTGTTCCTCGAGCTTACGCTGAGCTTCGTTGGAACAGTGTAAGAGGCCATAGATGGCGAGATCAGAGTGGAGTGGAGCGGAGAATTAGTGACAGGCAACCCGAAGCTAGGGGACACGCTTGCGGACTGAACGGAGGTGTTCCGCAAAGCGGTCACCCAATCTGCGTTTGGTCTCCCCACTGTAGATGAGACCGCATCGTGAGCAGCGAATACAGTAATACTAAATTGCAAGAAGTACAAGTAAATCGCTGTTTCACCTGGAAGGAGTGTTTGGGGCCTTGGACAGTGGGAAGGGAGGAGGTAAAAGGAGAGGTGTTGCATCTCCTGCGCTTGCACAGGAAGGTGCCGTGGGAAGGGAAGGGGTGTTGGGGGTGATAGAAGGAGTGGACCAGGGTGTTGCGGAGGGTGCGGTCCCTTCGGAATGCTGAAAGGGGAGGTGAGGGGAAGATGTGTTTGGTGGTGGGATCACGCTGGAGGTGACAGAAATGGCAGAGGATGATCCGTTGAATGTGGAGGCTGGTGGGGTGAAAGGTGAGGACAAGGGGAACCCTATCGTGGTTCTGGAAGGGAGGGGCAGGGGTGAGGGCAGAAGTGCGGGAAATAGAACGGACACGTTCGAGGGCCGTGTCAACCACGGTAGAGGGGAATCCTCGGTTGAGGAAAGTGGAAGACATGTCGGAAGCACTAGTGGAAGGTGGCATTGTCAGAACAGATGCGGCGGAGATGGAGAAACTGGGAGAATGGAATAGAGTCCTTACAGGAAGCGGGGAAGGAGGAAGTGTAGTGCAGGTAGCTGTGGGAGTCAGTGGGCTTATAATGGATGTTTGTCGATAGCCTATCCCCAGAAATGGAGACAGGTTGACACGGATGGTACCATGGCTACTCTCGATTGAACTTTGGAAGAGGAAGAGAATGAGGACCATCAGTAGCAAGGGCCTGCTGTGGAGGGAGCTGCAGGTGGCCAGCAGAGAAGGGAGCTGCAGGTGGCCAGCAGAGAAGGGAGCAACAGAGGGTTGAATTCGCAGGAGACCCTATCTACCTAAAAGGTTTGCAGAGAGAGGCACAGCTTCCTTCACCTGTCGGAGGAGCAGTACTTTTGCAGGCTCAGGTTGTCACGTCAGGTGGTTACACACCTCTGCAGCCCCCAGAAGAGGACCTGCTACCTGCTGGACCCGGTGACCACGCATCATCAGTGGCTGTGAAGGTCACCACCGCCCTCAGATTCTTTGCATCTGGTTCATTCCAGGGCACTACCGGAGACATAGCGAAAGTCTCAGTTGGCTGCACATAAATGCATAAGGCAGGTGATGGATGGAGTGCTTGGCTCGGCTGAGAGGTGTATAAACTTCCCCTGTGATGATAGTAGCCAGAATGAGCAGACATTGGGATTTGCGACTCTGGCTGGCTTCCCACAGCTGGAGGGTGCCATCAACTACACACACGTAGCAATCCAAGCACCCCCAGATCAACCAGGTGCATACGTCAACCGCAAGGGATTTCATTCCATCAATGTGCAGCTGGTGTGCAACCACAAGAAAAGGTTCATGCAGGTCTGCGGCAGAGTCCCTGGGATCTGCCATGATGCTTTCATACTGTGGCAGTCCAACATCCCCAACATGTTCAGACCTGAAACCAGCCTTATGAGGTGGCTGCTAGGCAACCAATTATACCCACTTCAAACCTGGCTGATGACCCCTCTTTTGAACCCCACCAGTGAGCACCAGGAGTGGTACAACGACAGCCATATGATAACCACATGTTTCATAGAGCAAGCCATTAGCATATTCTGCTAGTTACAACCTCAAAACTCTTAACAGATTTGTCAAACATGATTTCACTTTCAAATATCCATGTTGATTCTGCCCAATCCTATTATTAATTTCTAAGTGCCCTGTTACCACGTCCTTAATAATAGATTCTAGCATTTTCCCTACTACTGATGTCAGGCTAACCGGTCTATAGTTCCCCCTTTTCTCTCTCCCTCTCTTAAATAGTGGGGTTACATTTGCTACCTTCCAATCCGCGGGAACTGATCCAAAATCTAAGGAATTTTGGAAAATGACAACCAATGCACCCACTATCTCTATAGCCACCTCTTTCAAAACCCTAGGATGCAGGCCATCAGGTCCACGGGATTTATCGGCTTTCATTCCCATTAATTTCTCCAGTACTATTTCTTTTCTTTTAGTTCCCCATTCTCGCTAGAGCCTTGGTTCTCCACTATTTCCGGGAAGTGTTTTGCGTCTTCTTCCATGAAGACAGACACAAAGGGCTGGATTTTGTAAATGGAGGCGAGCTGGAGGCGGGACAGCTGCTTGTCGTGTCAATGTCCCACCTCCATCCTCGCCTGACCAACCAGAGGGATTTTCCCCTGATTGAACTTTTTAAGCCCGCACTGCGGGCTCAGCAGGCCAATTAGGGAGGAAGTCACTGATAGAGCAAGTCAACGTTAGACGTGCTATCTGTCAAGACTTCTTGAAAGAAGAAATGTCAGCGTTTGACAGCTCTTTGAAGCTGTCAAACACTGGCATTCTCTTTAGTTTGATGAGTCCTTGCGTTCAGGACTCATCAAACCTTTTAAATTTGTAGATTTCACATGGCTGTTGGTGCAGAGGTTCCGACAGCCAGTCTGTGAAATTGACAAGGAGGATGTCGGCTCTCCCGATCCACCGCGCCTGAAGGCTGTAGAAAGAAAACAAGGTAAGTGAACACTTTTTAAAACTTATCACTCACCTTGCATACTTACCACTCCACACTTGCACCCATCACTCACCTTACTTCCAGGTGCCTCTGACCGCCGCAGACCTCCTCCACGTCTCCTCCAACCCGGCGGGGATCTCCGAGATTGGGAAGCCTTCACCTGTGACGGTAAAATGGTACTAATCCTTTTCTCTGCCTGTAAATTACCCGTTAACAGGCAGTTAAAAGGATTAAATGCCTTTCCTGCCTCCAGGAGACGGGACCCGAAGCTGCACATCTTCCCGCCTCTGTGCCCTTTTGCCAGGATGGGGGCGGCTTTGCCATCTGCCCCCTCTTTCTCCGAATTTACCGGCTGTCCCGCCTCCATGCCTGTCTCCTCGGGGCTTGGAAAATCCAGCCCAAAGTATTTGTTTAATTTCTCTGCCATTTCCTTATTCCCCATTATAATTTCTCCTGTCTCAGCCTGTAAGGGACCCACGTTTACTTTCACTAATCTTTTCCTTTTTACAAACCTATAGAAGGTTTTACAGTCTGTTTTTATGTCTCTTGCTTGTTTACTCTCATGTTCTATTTTCCCTTTCTTTATCAATTTCTTGGTCCTCCTTTGCTGAATTCTAACATCCTCCCAATTCTCAGGCTTACTACTCTTTTGGCAACATTATAAGCCTCTTCCTTTGATCTAATACTATCTTTAACTTCTCTTGTTAGCCACGGTTGGACCACTTTTCGTTTGGGGTTTTTGTGCCTTAAAGGAATGTATATTTGTTGTAAATTATGTATTAATTCTTTAAATTACTTGTCTACCATCATAACTTGTAATGTGGTTTACCAATCTACTATAGCCAACTCGCCTCTCATACCTACATAGTTTGCTTTGTTTAGATTTAAGACCCTAGTTTTGGATTTAACTCAATCACTTTCAAACTGAATATAAAATTCTATCATATTACCCTTCACTACTCACCAGCGAGCATTTCGAGGATTTAAAAAAATTCATTCATGGGCTGATGGTGTCGCTGGCAAGGCCAGCATTTATTGCCCATCCCTAATTGTCCTTGAGAAGGGTACTCCCACAGTGCAGTTAGGTAGAGCGTTCCAGGATTTAGACCCAGCAATGATGATGGAACGGCTATATTTCCAAGTAAGGATGGTGTGTGTGACTTGGAGGGGAACTTGGAGGTGGTGGTGTTCCCATGCGCCTGCTGCCCTTGTCCTTCTTGGTGGTAGAGATCACCGGTTTGGGAGGTACTGCCGAAGAAGCCTTGGCGAGTTGCTGCAGTGCATCTTGTAGATGGTACACACTACAGCCACGGTGCGCCGGTGGTGGAGGGAGTGAATGTTTAAGGTGGTGGATGGAGTGCCAGTCAAGCGGGCTGCTTTGTCCTGTATGGTGTCGAGCTTCTTGATTGTTGTTGGAGCTGCACTCATCCAGGCAAGTGGAGAGTATTCCATCACACTCCTGACATGTGCCTTGTAGATGGTGGAAAGGCTTTGGGGAGTCAGGAGGTGAGACACTCACCACAGAATACCCAGCCTCTGACCTGCTCTTGTAGCCACAGTATTTGTGTGGCTGGTCCAGTTAAGTTTCTGGTCAATGGTGACCCCCAGGATGTTGATGGTGGGGGTTTCGGCGATGGTAATGCCATTGAATGTCAAGGTGCAGTGGTTAGACTCTCGCTTGTTGGAGATAGTCATTGCCCGGCACTTGTATAGCATGAATGTTACCTGCCACTTATCAGCCCAAGCCTGAATGTAGTCCAGGTCTTGCTGCATGCAGGCACGGACTGCTCCATTATCTGAGGAGTTGTGAATGTCACTGAACACAGTGACATCATCAGCAAACATCCCCATTTCTGACCTATGATGGAGGGAAGGTCACTGATGAAGCAGCTGAAGGTGGTTGGGCCGAGGACACTGCCTGAAGAACTCCTGCAGCGATGTCCTGGGGGTGAGCTGATTGGGCTCATAGAAACATAGAAGATAGGAGCAGGAGTAGGCCATTCGGCCCCTCGAGCCTGTTCTGCCATTTAATATCATGGCTGATCATCCAAATTCAGTACCCTGTCCCTGCCTTCTCCCCATATCCCTTGATCCCTTTAGCCTTAAGAAATATATCTAACTCCTTCTTGAATATATTTAATAAGTTGGCCTCAACTGCCTTCTGTGGTAGAGAATTCCACAGGTTCACCACTCTCTGGATGAAGAAATTCCTCCTCATCTCTGTCTGAAATGCCTTACCCCTTCTCCTTAGACTGTGACCCCTGGTTCTGGATTCCCCTGCATCTAGTCTGTCTAGCCCTGTTAGAATTTTATAAGTTTCAATGAGATCCCCTCTCATTCTTCTAAACTCTAGCGGATATAAGCCTAATCGACCCAATCTCTCTTCAAACGTCATTCCTGCCATCCCAGGTATCAGTCTGGTGAATCTTCGCTGCATTCCCTCCATGGCAAGATTGGGCTCCAACAACCACAGCCATCTTCCTTTGTGCTAGGTATGACTCCAGCCAGTGGAGAGTTTCCCCCCAATCTCCATTGACTTCAATTTTACTAGGGCTCCTTGATGCCACTCTCGGTCAAATCTTGCCTTGATGTCAAGGGCAGTCACTCTCACCTCACCTCTGGAATTCAGCTTTTGCCCATGTTTGGTCCAAGACTGTAATGAGGTCTAGAGCCGAGAGTGGTCCTGGCGGAACCCAAACTGAGCATCGGTGAGCAGGTTATTGGTGAGTAAGTGCCTCTTGATAGCACTGCCGACGACTCCTTCCATCACTTTGCTGATGATTGAGAGTAGACTGATGGGGTGGTAATTGGCCAGATTGGATTTGTCCTGCTTTTTGTGGACAGGACATACCTGGGCAGTTTTCCACTTTGTCGGGTAGATGTCAATGTTGTTGCTGTACTGGAACAACTTGGCTAGAGGCGTGGCTAGTTCTGGTTCACAAGTCTTCAGCACTACAGCCGGGATGTTGTCAGGGCCCACAGCCTTTGCTGTATCCAGTGCGCTCAGCAATTTTTTGATATCACTGAGTGAATCGAATTGGCTGAAGACTGGCATCTGTGATGGTGGGGACCTCCGGAGGAGGCCAAGGTGGATCATCCACTTGGCACTTCTGGCTGAAGATGGTTGCAAAGGCTTCAGCCTTGTCTTTTGTGCTCACATGCTGGGCTCCGCCATTGATGAGGATGGGGATGTTCGTGAAGCCTCCTCCTCACGTTATTTGTTTAATTGTCCACTACCATTCGCGACTGGATGTAGCGCGACTGGATGTAGCAGGACTGCAGAGCTTTGATCTGATCCGTTGGTTGTAGAGTCATAGCCCTGTCTAAAGCGTGCTGCTTCCGCTGTTTAGCATGCACATAGTCCTGTGTTACAGCTTCCCCAGGTTGACACCTCTAGTTTTCAGGTGTGCCTGATGCTTCCCCTGGCATGCTCTTCTGCACTCTTCATTGAACCAGGGTTGGCCCGCTGGCTTGATGGTAATGGTAGAGTGAGGGATATGCCGGGCCACGAGATTACAGATTGTGGTGGAATACAATTCTGCTGCTGATGGCCCACAGCGCCTCATGGATGCCCAGTTTTGAGCTGCCAGATCTGTTCTGAATCTATCCCGTTTAGTAAACATAGAAACATAGAAGATAGGATCAGGAGTCGGCCATTCGGCCCCTCGAGCCTGCTCCGCCATTTAATGCGATCATGGCTGATCATCCAAGTTCAGTACCCGGTCCCTGCTTTCTCCCCATACCCCTTGATCCCTTTAGCCTTGAGAAATATATCCAACTCCTTCTTGAATATATTTAATGAATTGGCCTCTACTGCCTTCTGTGGTAGAGAATTCCACAGGTTCACCACTCCCTGGGTGAAGAAATTCCTCCTCATTTTTGTCCTAAATGGCCTACCCCTTATCCTTAGACTGTGACCCCTGGTTCTGGACTCCCTGACCATCGGGAACATTCTTCCTGCATCTAGTCTGTCCAGTCTTGTCAGAATTTTACAAGTTTCAATGAGATCCCCTCTCATTCTTCTAAACTCCAGCGAGTACAAGCCCAATCGATCCAATCTCTCCTCATACGTCATTCCTGCCATCCCAGGTATCAGCCTGGTGAATCTTCGCTGAACTCCTTTCATGGCAAGAACGTCCTTCCTCAGATAAGGTGACCAAAACTGCACACAATACTCCAGATGTGGTCTCACCAAGGCCCTGCACAACTGTAGCAAGACATCCTTGCTCCTGTACTCAAACCCTCTTGCTACAAAGGCCAACATACCATTTGCCTTCTTAACCGCCTGCTGCACCTGCATGCTTACCTTCAGCGACTGGTGCACAAGGACACCCAATTCTCGTTGCACTTCCCCTTCTCCCAATTTAGTACGGTGGTAGTGCCACAAAACACGATGGAGGGTGCCCCCAGTGTGAAGATGGGACTTTGTCTCCACAAGGATTTTGCAATGGTCGCTGTTACCAATACTGTCATGGACAGATGCTTCTGCGACAGGTAGATTGGTGAGGATGAGGTCTAGTAGGTTTTTTCCTCGTTCTCTCACCACCTGTCGCAGGCCCAGACTGGCAGCTATGTCCTTCAGGACTCTGCCAGCTCGGTCAGTAGTGGTGCTATCGAGCCACTCTTGGTGATGGACATTGACATCCCCCACCCAGAGTATATTCTGTGCCTTTGCCATATCCTATGCTTAGGAAGGCAGAGCTGTCGCTAATCTCCAAAGCCGCCTCCTACTGCATCCAACAGAAAATCCAGCGATGACTCGCTGACCATGGGCACAACCTTTGCTCTCTTTGCAGTCATGTCTCTCACTTCTATGTTACAAAAATAACTCCTCCAATCTCCAAACCCCATCCTCCATTGCATGTGTGAACTGCACCTTTTAATAGACCCGGTGAAATCGTGTCATGCGGGTCTGCATCATGCCCGCTCACGCGGAGTGGAGACACGAAACCCAAGAGTAAAATGAATATGAGGCACCCCCGTTGAAATCGGGCATTCCCATGCATCCCAATATGTTGCGTGTTCGTTGCCCGTTATAGACCCCACCCCGGCTCCATTTCTGTCTCCACGTTAATATTGGGGCCTATAATTCTGAGGAGAGGCTTGAGCTATTGGGTCTATTTCAACTGGAGCAGAGAAGGCTAAGAGGAAATTTAATAGAGATTTAAAAATTATGAAGTGTTTTTATATAGAGTGAATAGGGAAAGATTATAGTTGTGGAGTCAGTGATGGGTCATCAATTTTAAACTATCGCTAAGAGAGAGAGGAGAAAGATCAGGAGGATTTTCTTTATGCGGAGAGAGGAAGGCAGTGAGATTTATTTGGGTTTGTTCCAGCGAAGAGCCGGCACACACTCGATGGGCTGAATGGCCTCCTTCCGTGCTGTAAATGTCTACAGTTGCATGGCCTTATCATGAGGTGCTGAGAGAGACAAATGATGAGTTTTGTGTTGCTGTTGGCCATTATCAGTCAATCAATGCTACAGAGGCCCCACCCTCTAGGTCTGAAGTAAGCTAATGCAATAACCATTCTCAACAAAAGTGAAGAAACATACTCCTGAAACTGTAGACTTATCTCTCTCGCTCTCTCTCTCAACTATATCAGGTAAAATCACAGGGCTAATTATTAGGAGTACATTTGAGGATTGCCTGTATGAAGCTAACCTGATGCACAGCAGTCATGAGGGCTGTAGAAGTCCAAATGATGTGCTTAGATTTCCAGAAGGACTTTGAGAAAGTTTCTCATGAAAAGCTGCTACAGAAACTGAAATCAGTGGGATTTCAGTCTATAACCTGGATGTGGGTAAGGAATTTCCTTAGGGGAAGTGATGCGCTATCAATTACTCATAAAAGACTG
Source organism: Somniosus microcephalus (assembly GCF_052327205.1). NCBI lineage: Eukaryota > Metazoa > Chordata > Chondrichthyes > Squaliformes > Somniosidae > Somniosus > Somniosus microcephalus. Next base: position 5,316,652 of record NC_141007.1, read on the forward strand.
AGAGTTAGAAGAGTAACCAAAGGCTTTTATTAACAACAGAATGGAGGTCTGCCTCGAGTGGTCGACCGGTCCAGGATACAAGGGCTGGAGAGCAGTCACCTTTATACTAGGACCTGTGGGAGGAGTCAGCCGAGGCATGTCCAGGCATGTACACAGTGGAATACAAACAGGAATACAAACAGTGGTTTACCACAGGAAGGAAGCGTGGAGTGGAGTATCCCAAGGAACAGTTTTGGGCCAATTTACATTAATAATTTGGATTCAAGGAAAATGGTCAAATTTGTAGACAATTTGGGGGCTGATGGCAGTTGAATCTGAGAACCAGCCAGTGACCTACAAAATGTGTTAGATGAAATATGCAATTGTCAATATTTAGTGCAGATGTGATCCACTTCTGAGACACATCATAGGTACGACCAGGTTAACCTTTGACACGAAAATTGCATCAAAGCCAGGAAGTGCTTGCTGTTGTTGCATAACCTTGTCTGAGCCACTTGGATGGCTCACATTTTTGAAAGTGTTTGTGTGTTGTTTTTGCTGAAAAGTAAATGCATTGTCACATTCACTGAAATTTCCAATTATGGGACCATTTCCACACTTGTCTCGGCAACTTCTGGATCCTAATGCTAGACCTGTTAGAGAGCTCGGGATGGGTGAGTATTCCTCTCCTTCAAAATTGTTATCCAGCCATTTCTCATCGAATGGTCTGTTTCCTCCTCTTCAGCAAGAACTTGAGCAGAAGGAGAAGATGGCCATAGTTAAGCACCTACTGCATGAGGTGGTAGCTGGAGTGCGCACCCCACTGCGATCCCAGTCTCCTCTCAGAGCTCCATTCATTGAAGCAGAGGTCTTCGAGAAGAAGAACCCCAAGGTAAGAATCTGGTAACTCAAACAATGAAGGGAATTCTGGGTTGTATTTTCAGGATGTCCGGCTTTAAGGAAAAGTGATCCAACCATGGCTAACAAAAGAAATTAAAGCTAATATTAAGTCAAAGGAGGAAACTTATAAAGTTGCCAGAAAATGCGGTCAGCCTGAGGATTGGGATCTTTTTAGAAATCAGCAAAGGGGGACCAAGAAATTGATAAAGGGAAAATGGAATATGAGCACAAACTAGCGAAAAATATAAAAATGGATTGTAAAAGCTTCTATAGGTATGTGCAAAGGAAAAGACTGGCAAAGGTAAATGTAGGTCCTTTACAGTCAGAGGTGGGAGAATTTATAAATGAGGAAATGGCAGAGAAATTAAATAAATACTTTGTTTCTGTCTTCACGGAGGAACAGTACTAGCAAAATTAATGGGACTAAAAGTCGATAAATCCCAAGGACTGGATGACCTACATCCTAGGGTTTTGAAAGAGGTGGCCATTGAGATAGTGGACGCATTGCTTGTCATCTTCCAAAATTCTATAGATTCTGGAACGATTCCTGCAGATTGGAGGATAGCAAATGTAACCCCACTATATAAGAAAGGAGGGAGAGAGAAAATGGGGAACTACAGACCTGTTAGCCTCACATCAGTAGTTGGGAAAATGCTGGAATCTATTATAAAGGATGCAATAACTGGGCACTTAGAAACTAATAGTAAGATTGGGCAGAGTCAACATGGATTTATGAAAAGGAAATCCTGTTTGACAAACCTATTGGAGTTCTTTGAGGATGTAACTAGTGGAGTAGACAAAGGGGAACAGGTAGATTCAGATTCAGATTAGATTTATTTGCCATATGTAACAAGTACAATGGAATGCTTGTTCCCCGTCGGGACGCGTCAGCTATACATACAGCGCCGCGTTCAGAGTCAATACAATGGCTTCCCGTGGCAGTGGGAGCACGATGTCCCTCAGCCGCTCCGTCCTCCTCTTCACCGCGGCCTCCTCCTCACTGTTGCCGGCTCCACGTGTGGTGGCCTGCTTCTCCCGCTCTGGCCGCCATGCCCGGCTCCCCCCCTCCCATCCGGACTGCGAGTTACCATTTGGATTTTCAGAAGGCCTTCGATAAGGTCCCACACAAGAGGCTGGTGAACAAAAGTAGGGCGCATGGAATTGGGGGTAATATACTAGCATGGATTGAGAATTGCTTAACAGACAGAAAACATAGAAACATAGAAGATAGGAGCAGGAGTAGGCCATTCGGCCCCTCGAGCCTGCTCCGCCATTCAATGAGATCATGGCTGATCATCCAAATTCAGTACAGTACCCTGTTCCTGCCTTCTCTCCATATCCCTTTAGCCTTAAGAAATATATCCAACTCCTTCTTGAATATATTTAATGAATTGGCTTCTACTGCCGCCTTTGGTAGAAAATTCCACAGGTTCACCACTCTCTGGGTGAAAAAATTCCTCCTCATCTCTGTCCTAAATGGCTTACCCCTTATCCTTAGACTGTGACCCCTGGTTCTGGACTCCCCGACCATCAGGAACATCCTTCCAGCATCTAGTCTGTCTAGTCCTGTAGAATTTTATAAGTTTCAATGAGATCCCCTCTCATTCTTCTAAACTCCAGCGAGTACAAGCCCAATCGACCCAATCTCTCCTCATACGTCATTCCTGCCATCCCAGGTATCAGCCTGGTGAATCTTCGCTGCACTCCTTCCATGGCAAGAACATCCTTCCTCAGATAAGGCGACCAAAACTGCACACAATACTTAAGATGTGGTCTCACCAAGGCCCTGTACAACTGCAGCAAGACATCCTTGTTCCTGTACTCAAACCCTCTCACTACGACGGCCAACATACCATTTGCCGCCTTAACCGCCTGCTGCACCTGCATGCTTACCTTCAGTGACTGGTGCACAAGGACGCCCAGGTCTCGTTGCACTTCCCCTTCTCCCAATCTATTGCCATTCAGATAATAATCTGCCTTCCTGTTTTTGACACCAAAGTGGATAACCTCGCATTTACCCATGTTATATTGCTTCTGCCCAATCACCCAACCTATCCAAATCATACTGGAGTTTCTCTGCATCCTCCTCACAGCACACATGCCCACCCAGCTTTGTGTCATCTGCAAACTTGGAGATATTACACCTAGTTCCCTTGTCCAGATCATTAATATATATTGTGAATAGCTGGGGTCCAAGGACCAATCCCTGCGGTACCCCACTAGTCACTGCCTGCCACTCGGAAAAAGAGCCGTTTACTCCAACTCTTTGCTTTCTGTCTGCCAACCAGTTCTCTATCCAAGTCAATACCATGCCCCCAATCCCATGTGCCTTAACTTTACACACTAATCTCTTATGAGTAGGGATAAATGGGTCTTTTTCAGGATGGCAGGCTATGACTAGTGAGATACCGCAAGGATCGGTGCTTGGGCCCCAGCTATTCACAATCTATATCAATGATTTGGATGAGGGGACTAAATGTAACATTTCCAAATTTGCTGATGACACAAAGCTAGGTGGCAGTGTCAGTTGCGAAGAGGATGTGAAGAGGCTTCAAGGGGATCTCGACAGGCTCAGTGAGTGGGCAAGAACATGGCAGATGGATTATAACGTGGATAACTGTGAAGTTAGAAAAAACTTTGGTAGCAAAAACAGAAAGGCAGAGTATTTCCTAAATGGTGAAAGATTGGGGAATGCAGATGCTCAAAGGGACCTGGGTGTCCTTGTGCATGAGTCACTGAAAGTGAATGTGCAGGTGCAGCAAGCCATTAGGAAGGCAAATGGTATGCTGGCCTTCATTACAAGAGGATTTGAGTACAGGAGTAAAGAAGTCTTACTCCAATTATATAGGGCCTTGGTGAGACCACATCTGGAGTACTGTGTACAATTTTGGTCTCCTTACTCAAGGAAGGATATACTTGCCATAGAGGGAGTGCAACAAAGGTTCACGAGATTGATTCCTGGGATGGCGGGACTGTTGTATGAGAAGAGATTGAGTAAACTAGACCTGTATTCTCTTGAATTCAGAAGAATGAGGGGGGATCTCATTGAAGCATACAAAATTATTACAGGGCTTGATAGGGTGGATGCTGGGAGAATGTTTCCCTTGGCTGGGGGGTCTAGAACCAGGGGCCACAGCCTCAGGATTGAGATGAGAAGAAATTTCTTCACAGAGGGTGGTGAATCCTTGGAATTCTCTACCCCAGAGGGCTGTGGAGGCTCAATCATTGGGTATATTCAAAGCAGAAGTCGATAGATTTCTGACTAGTAAAGGCATCAAGGGATATGGCGATAAGGCCGGTGAATGGCATTGAGGCAGAAGATCAGCCATGATCTCAATGGATGGCGGAGCAGGCTCGAAGGGCCGAATGGCCGACTCCTGCTCCTATTTCTTATGTTCTTCACACGACTATACATCAGAAGCTGCCCAGCCACCTGCACTATATATCCTGATGCACAGCTGATGATAAGCTAATACACCCAGTCAAAGTTTGCCTCCTCAATGAGATACTGAACCTATAATAATGAATATGTTGTCATGGACTGATATACCAGCCCCAGAGCGCTTTATAAATCAAAATAGAGGATTAGATGCCAAAAGATGGAGGAAGAGATTGGAAGGCATGACTGAAACAAGCAAAGGGTGGAAAACTGGGACCAAAGCATTTTCCAGAGCTGAATTGTTCTAGTCCAACAATTCCTCCAGATACAGTCTGTGCAAGATGGTGTGTACCACGAAGGCAATGACAGTGGTGTGTAGACATTGGAGCCTGGGAGTTCAGCTGGGGCTTCCCTCAATCGTTCTCTGTAACTTTGGCAGAAGATGGGTGGGCACTCTGGAGGGACGCCGTAAGTAGCTGTTGGCATTCTTTTTCTGAGGGTTTCCGCTGGTCTTCTGTCAAAGTTATGGTGGGCGATGTGGAGCACGCCTGCTGAAATCCTACCCCTCCCTGACCCACCCAGGCCCTCCGACAATAACAGGCTCCCACGGTGGAATAGCCTGCTGCCAATGCTCACTTGGGGCAAAGTGCCAAAGGCAGCACAAGTCAGTGAGGAGGAGGAGGGGATAAAGAAAATAATATGTGAAGAAAATCCTCCTGTTACTGATTTGTCAGAATGACTCCTGCAACATTGCTAATTCTGTCAATAAACATGCACTGGAGCAGTCGCTGGGGAATTCATCGAACCAAAATGCCTTTCTTTCTCCTGTGCAGCTGCACTACAAGCCCGATGTAGTGCAAAGCCTCAAGGAATTATGGGAACAGTGCTTCTTGCAAAGTACCAGTGAAGAAGAAACAGGAAGTGGAAACCAACACGGGAGTGTGAACTCTCCTCCCCACAAGGAGCCTTCCGGGGAGAAGAGCCGTTTCCCTGGCAAGGTGTCTTCTCAGCGTTTGGAACATCTGGAGAACGTGATGTCCCCCCATAAAGCCACACCTATAAACAAAGCTCTACCATCTGACGAATTGGAGGAGCCTTCCAAGGGGAAGACCCCTTCCGCCAGCAGGGGGTCTTCTCATCGTGTAGATCATCTGGAGAGCATGAAGCCCCCTGATGAAGCCATACCAACCAACAAAGCTCTACCCCCTCACAAATTGGAACCCCAGTGGGACCTGTCCATCGCCTCTTTTAGACAGGTACAAGTTCCTTTGTTGCTGCTGTTTCTTGTAACTATACGATGATTTCCATTTAAGTACAATGTAAAATTACTTTCTATACAGGGGTTAGGAACTTAATGAGATCAATGTATTTTTTCATGTGTTCTGTGGACGTGGCGGTTACCTGTTGCCCAGCTCTGCTTGCCCTGTAGGCATTGGTCAAACATAGTGCAGGTCAGACCAGGAGGGGTGGTGGGGCAGCTGCCCTTCCCTGAAGGACACTGGTGAGCTAGTTGAGATTTTATGACAATCCAGCAGCATTCATTTTTTTTTTTTTAACTCTTATGCTGGTAAAAGCAGGCTTTACGCAGGCTTTTACCAGACGTAAGATTTTGAAAGGTTTTCAGCGGGTGGAGGTTGTGCAGAAAGCGGAACTCTCTGCCCGCGGAGGCCCTTCTCCCGGGCAGGCGGAGGATCGGTCAAGAGGATTCTTCACAGATTGGAAGTGCAGTGTTTTGGCGCATGCCTGAAACTGGCACTTGCGAGGCCCCTACGGGCGCGTACACACCTGTGGGGGTGGGAATATCCGGCCCAATGTGAAATTCCCAGCCCTTGTACTCCTCGCGGAGTGGTGCACAAGCAGTGCCGCAGAGCGGTAGGAAACTGTTCAAATGAGCTGTCCTCATATTAACAGTAAGGCCAGGTGCTGTGGGGGTCCGTGTTGTTGGACCCTGAGTGTTGACGCTATTTGACCATTGAGAGTATGACAGTCAAGCCTGGCCTTTCCTCTCTTAGCTCCTTAGTTATAATAAAGCTCTTTCACCGGGGATATCCAGGCATTGGATAAGGACAAGATTACACGCAGCTATGTTTGGCTCATTCTTTTTATTGTTGGGTCATGTCCCCTTATGTCTGCGGCAGAGGGAACTGATGTGATCCTGATGACGTTGATGTTGAGCTCTTTCAGGCTTTATCCTTTCCCAAAGTGGCAACAACCCCCCTTTACTATTCAGAATGACCTCAAACACAAGGCAGAATTAGCGCCAAGAGAAAAAAATGTACGGGGCTATGGGGAAAGGGCAGGGGACTGGGACTAATTGGGTAGCTTTTTCAAAGAGCTAGCACAAGTACAATGGGCCAATTGGTCTCCCTCTGTGCTGTACAATTCTATGATTCAAACAGCAGGAGTGTTGTTGCAAGCTCTCCTTGATGTAAAGGGCACCACATCTTTGCTATCGGGGTCACTGAAACTTTCCTCCAGTGTCTTTCGGCTGGAGCCTTTGTGTTGTGGACTGAAAAGCTAAGCAGCTCCGCCAATGGCCTTGATTTTTGAGCTCTCAGCCCACCTGTCCATTGCTGCCTGTACGAACTGTCATCCAATGTCAAGAAAGAGCCCAAGCAGATTCACACAGTGGACAACGCAACATTGCGCAAACCGCAAATATTGTACTCGAGCTACTCACACGCAGTTGCTTTAAGGTTCTATTCGTGACTCCCCTGGGTAACGGTTTACCTGCAAACCTTGTGGCTGCAGTTTCCCTGTTCTTTAAATAGAGCAGATTCGCACCAAGTGGAACTGGCACAATGACGGAAGCACTTGAATTGGAAACCGTGCATTAATGAGAGAGGCACCGCGACTGCTTTGTTTTGAAGTTTTTGATGAGACCCCCTGGTTGTCTAAAACATGTCCCTCCATCAGGATGTGCTAAGTTTGCTGGAGGACGGAGAACGGAAGGAGAAGGCCCTGGAACAGCTCAACCTCACTGTGCTGGAACTCTCCACAGCGCCAATCAACATGCAAGAGGACATTTTCTACAAAGTGCTGTGAGTGGGACTCCTTGACCTCGCGCTTCATTCTGTTATCCTCTTTCTTAAATGCTAAGCTTTTGATGAAATACATGCTGATGAAATCGGTGAATGGAACAGTTTTCCACTTTTGTCGCCCGGTTTGTTGTAACATGGCCAGCTCGAAGTCAGGTTGCCAAAACATGGGTGGTTTTGTGTTTTAGGCGCATACCACTTTCAATTGGGTTGAAACTGCCCAGCCCATTTCATTTCAGACCCTTACCATCAGGATAGAACCATAGAATGATACAGCACAGCTGGAGGCCATTCAGCCCATCGTGCCTGTGCCGGCTCTTTGACAGAGCTCTCCAATTAGTCCCATTCTCCTGCTCTTTCCCCATAGCCCTGCAGATTTTTTCCCTTCAAGAATTTACCCAATTCCCTGTTGAATGTGTTTATTGAAACTGCTTCCACCGCCCTTTCAGGCAGCGCATTCCAGATCACAACACCTCGCTGCGTTAAAAAATGAGACTTTGATCCCAACACTAGGCTGAATTTGATCCCAGGTTCCAGAAGTGAAACACCAACAGTTAACCCACTGTTCCATCTTTTTCCCCAGTTATAATTCTCTTTAGAACTTATTGCTCCACTGAACATAGGGACATATAAAGAGGAGGAGGCCATTCAGCCCCTCGAGCCTGTTCCGTCATTCAATCAGATCATGGCTGATCTGAACCTCAACTCCATTTTCCCACCTTTGTTCCATATCCCTGGACCCTGACCGAACAAACATCTATCGATCTCCGACCTGAAAGCTATCATTGACCCCAGCATCCACAGCCTTTTGGGGAAGAGTGTTGCAGAATTCTGCCACCCTTTGTGTGAAAAAGTGCTTCTTGATTTCACTCCTGAACGGCCTGGCTCTATTTTGAAGATGATGCTCTGTTACTCTGGATTGCCCCACCAGAGGAAATTGTTTCTCTGGATCGACCCTATCCATTCCTTCAATATTGTTAAAGACCTCGATTAGATCACCCCTCAATCTTCTAAACTCAAGGGAATAAAAATCAAGTTTATGCAACCTGTCCTCATAATTTAACCCTTAAAGCCCCGGTATCATTCTGATCAATCTGTGCTGCTCCCCCTTAAGGGCAATATATCCGTCCTGAGGGGCGGAGCCCAGAACTGAAGGCGATGCTCTAAATGAGGTCTGACCCGAGCGCTGTATAACTGAAGCCGAACTTGCGGTGCCAATATTGAAGCACTCCTGTATATAGCAGGTGTGTTGTTTGTCTGCACTCCTATGCAAATGAACAGCTTCTCCATATTTCTTTTGCTACAGTTATCAGCTTTGGCAAGACGTAACGGATGGGCTTGTTAGTTATTCGATGCGGCTCAGGGAAATAATGGGCCTGCCTGAAAAGGAGAGTGAAAGCAGTCTCATTGTGGAAGATACCCGTAAGTTACAGGCCTTTACTGTGGACTCAGTGATTTGTTAACTCTCACATTTCAGGTAAAATCATTCCAGGTGTGTTTTCTGGTGTAACATGCACTAACATACATCGCCATTCTGCATCCTCTGCAAGCTGCAGGAGTGTGGCCTAGTGCAATAGGTTCTGGGGAAATCACGCTAAACCTTCGTTGGATGTTGCCTATTGGCATACCCCTCTCACTGCTGTGTGACCTGAAGCTAAACATTCTTTATGGCTTGTGTCTTTTATTGTCCAAAGTTTAGGCGAAGTCTCCAGGCTGTCAACAGGAGTAGATTTGATGTGTCAGACCTCAGAGTACCAAACATTCTGTTAATTTATCCCACCCGTCTAGTTTTAACAGTTTCCCAAGACAAAGACGGCCCGGAAATAAGGGTTCTAAATTGGGGGAAGGCCGATTTTAATATGATAAGGCAGGATCTGGCCAAAGTGGACTGGGAGCAGCTACTTATAGGAAAATCCACATCAAAACAGTGGGAGACTTTCAGAAGGGAAATAGAGAGAGTACAACGCCAACATGTTCCCGTAAAGGTCAAGGGTGGGACCAACAAGCAAAGGGAACCTTGGATGACAAGGGATATACAAAAATGCATTAGGAAAAAAAGGGGGGCTTTTGGCAGTTACTAAAGACGGAGGAAGCCCTAGAGGAGTATAAAAAGTGCAGGGGCATACTTAAAAAAGAAATTAGGAGAGCGAGGAGGGGCCATGAAATAACACTGGCGAGCAAAATAAAGGAAAATCCTAAGATGTTTTATAAGTATATTAAGGGCAAGAGGATAACCAGGGAAAGGGTAGGGCCCATTAGGGACCAAAGTGGCAATCTGTGTGTAGAGCCAGATGATGTAGGCGGGGTTTTAAATGAATTTTTTGCATCTGTGTTCACTATGGAGGAAGACGATGTAGACATAGAAATCGGGCAAGGGGACTGTGATATACTTGAACATATTAGCATCGAGAGGGAGGAGGTACTAGCGGTTTTAGCAGGCCAAAAAGTGGATAAATCCCCAGGCCCGGACGAGATGTATCCCAGGCTGCTGTGTGAGGCAAAGGAGGAGATTGCAGGGGCTCTGACACAAATTTTCAGAACCTCTCTGGCCACAGGGGATGTACCAGAGGGCTGGAGAACAGCTAACGTAGTACCATTATTCAAGAAGGGTAGCAGGGATAAACCAGGGAATTACAGGCCAGTGAGCCTAACATCTGTGGTAGGGAAATTATTGGAAAAAATTCTGAGGGACAAAATTACTTGGAGAGGCAAGGATTAATCAGGGATAGTCAGCATGGCTTTGTCAAGGGTAAATCATGTCTGACCAATCTGATTGAATTTTTCGAGGGGGTGACTAGGTGTGTGGATGAGGGAAATGCTGTGGATGTGGTATACATGGACTTCAGTAAGGCTTTTGACAAAGTCCCGCATAGGAGACTGGTCAAGAAGGTAAGAGCCCATGGGATCCAGGGTGCCTTGGCACGTTGGATCCTAAACTGGCTGAGTGGCAGGAGGCAGAGGGTGATGGTCGAAGGTTGCTTTTGTGACTGGAAGCCTGTGTCCAGTGGGGTACCTCAGGGATCGGTGCTGGGTCCCTTGCTGTTTGTGATCTACATAAATGATTTGGATGAGAATGTGAAAGGTATGATCAGTAAGTTCGCAGATGACACGAAAATTGGTGGGGTGGTAAATTGCGAGGAGGAAAGCCTCAGGCTACAGGACGATATAAACGGGTTGGTCAGATGGGCGGAAAAGTGGCAAATGGAATTTAACCCTGAAAAGTGCGAGGTGATGCATTTTGGACGGACAAATAAGGCAAGGGAATACACAATGAGTGGTAGGGCCCTAGGAAGCACAGAGGGTCAGAGGGACCTTGGTGTACATGTACATAGATCCCTGAAGGCAGCGGATCAGGTAGATAAGGTGGTTAAAAAGGCATATGGGATACTTGCCTTCATTAGCCGAGGCATAGAATATAAGAGCAGGGAGGTTATGATGGAGCTGTACAAAACGCTGGTAAGGCCACAGCTGGAGTACTGTGTGCAGTTCTGGTCGCCTCACTATAGGAAGGATGTGATTGCTTTGGAGAGGGTGCAGAGAAGATTCACCAGGATGTTACCTGGGATGGAGCGCCTCAGCTATGAAGAAAGACTAAACCGGCTGGCGTTGTTTTCCTTGGAGCAGAGAAGGCTGAGGGGGGAACCTGATTGAGGTGTACAAAATGATGAGGGGCATAGATAGGGTAGATAAAGAGGAACTTTTCCCCTTAGTAGGGGGGTCAATAACAAGGGGGCATAGATTCAAGGTAAGGGGCAGGAGGTTTAGAGGGGATTTGAGGAGGAACTTTTTCACCCAGAGGGTGGTTGGAGTCTGGAACTCACTGCCTGAAAGGGTGGTAGAGGCAGGAACCCTCACAACATTCAAGAAGCATTTGTATGAGCACTTGAAATGCCATTGCATACAAGGCTATGGACCAAATGCTGGAAAATGGGATTAGATTAGACAGGGCTTGATGGACGGCGCAGACACGATGGGCCGAAGGGCCTCTTTCTGTGCTGTATAACTCTATTCAAGTGTTTGCACCAGACAAGAAACCTCCAGAAAGTACCATGCCAGCCTGTCCTTTCAGCACAAACTCAGCAAAGAAAAGCTCTTTAGGTCATACAAGCTAACGTTCGATGGTGTTGCTCATGAGTAGTTGGAGTGTCTGGAGCATCACGTTTAGCTGCTAAAGTGGAACTTGTTTAATCTGGCCTCTCCCTTTAAGACCACTGCAGAAACGCTCCTCGTGGGGAAATGGTCTGAATAGGCAGTTCCTGAGAAATAACAACTTGCATTTATATAGTGCCTTTAACGTAGTAAAACGTCCCAAGATGCTTCACAGGAGCATTATCAGACAAAAATTGACACCAAGTCACATAGGAGATATTAGGACAGGTGACCAAAAGCTTGGCCAAAGAGGTAGGTTTTAAGGAGTGTCTTAAAAGAGGAGAGAGAGGTGGAGAGGCAGAGAGGTTTAGGGAGGGAATTCCAGAGCTTAGAGCCTAGACGGCTGAAGGCACAGTCACCATTGACTGGGTGAAGGAAATCGGGGATGCACAAGAGGCCACAATTGGAGGAGCATAGAGATCTCCGAGGGTTGTAGGGTTGGAGGAGGTTACAGAGATAGGGAGGGGCGGGCGAGTCCATGGTGGGGCTGGAGGAGGTTACAGAGATAGGGAGGGGCGGGCGAGTCCATGGTGGGGCTAGAGGAGGTTACAGAGATAGGGAGGGGTGGGCGAGTCCATGGTGGGGCTGGAGGAGGTTACAGAGATAGGGAGGGGCGGGCGAGTCCATGGTGGGGCTGGAGGAGGTTAGAGATAGGGAGGGGCGGGCGAGTCCATGGTGGGGCTTGTAGTGTATGTGCTTTAAGTCAGAACTACTTTTTACAGCTCCTGTATACTGTAGTACCGGCAGTGACCACACCAGTATATAAGCTGTGCGCATGCCTCTGTACCCCAGTCTAGAGATGACCCTCCTCCAGTAAAGACCTGTTGTTTGTTATGTACAGCATCCGTGTAATTATTTATCCACTGAACCACGGATCTAACAGTGGCGATGAGTGTTGATGCGAATCTACCTGCAACATAGAAAAAAACAGTCGAGTCCAGGAACACGGGCGTCGACCGCGAGCAACCGCCCAGCAGTCAGGCAGAGATCCAACTTCGCTGGGGAGGCTGTGGAGAGCCGGGCTTGGTTCCCCAGCCACAATGAACAGTAAGAGACCGACGACAGGTCCAGAGCAGACCCTTCCCGAGCAGCGGCGGCTGGAGCCAACTGACGGCAGAGAGAGAGAGCCGGGTAGCGTCGACGGGGTAAGAAAGAGGGTGAAGAGAGCAGGGCGCAGCCGGGGATTGATCACCGAGCGGCGTCGAGGAAAAATACTGCAAACCGGAGAGAGAGAGGGTAAGAAACAGCCGGGTTCTAGACTGAGCGGCGTCGACAAATATCAAGAGAAGAACGCGCAGAGCACAGGCAGGGATCACGGGCTGATCAGGGTCCATGGGGTGAAGCAAGGGGAGACGCCATTGAGCCGCGGAGAAGCAGGGAGAGCGCGGGAGGCGTCATTGAGCTGCGGAGAAGAAGGAAGAGCGCGGGAGACGCCATTTTGCGAAGCCGCAGCGGAGAAGACGGGCGAGCGCGGGAAGGAAGGAAAGCGCGGGAGACGCCATCTTGTGCCAGCGGAGAAGAAGGGGAAGCGCGGGAGGCGCCATTGGGGATAGTTAAAGCACAACCAAGGATGCGGAAGAGTGGCAGTATCTCTACGTTCGACAATGAAGTCGAAGATTGGGCGACATATGTGGAACGTATTGAGGTGTACTGCAGGGTGAATGAAGTGCCAGATGCTAATAAAGCACTGGTTCTGTTAAATTCCATGGGTGCAATAACTTATGGGTTACTGCAAAATCTAATAACCCCAGAGAAGCCGGTAAACAAGGATTTTGGAAGCATAGTAGAAATCCTACAGGACCACTTAAACCCCACACCGCTGCTGATAGCACAATTTAAGTTCCATAAAAGGAACCAACACAAAGACGAAAGCAATGCTGAGTACCTAACGGAACTGCGCAAGCTATCGAAAGACTGCCAGTTTGGAGCGGGACTAGCAGACATGTTAAGGGACAAGTTTGTGTGTGGGCTACAAAGTGAAGGAACCCAGAAACGGCTTCTATCAGAAAAGGACCTTACGCTGGACAAAGCTTTCAATATGGCAGTATCACACGAAGCAGCCGCAAGGGGCGCTGCAGAGATACAACGGAGACCGCAAGAATACGGCACCAACGAAATGACCTATGGAACAGGGAAGTGCTATCGCTGCGGCAGAACAACACATGACCAGAAAGACTGTTGGTTCAAGGACCAAGTGTGCAGACAGTGTGGGAAAACAGGACACATAGTAAGAGTCTGCAGGTCTGGGAAGAAAACCAACAGTAAGAAATCTCCACAGGAGAAGTACAAAAAGGTACACCAGGTGATGGACAGTGGTTCAGACGAACAGAAAAGTGATACAGACTCCGGAAGCAAGGAGCTGGGTTGTCTGAAACTACATAATGTAACCGAAATAGAGGATCACCAGACTATCTGGGTTACACTCAAGATAGACGGAGTCCAAGTGGAAATGGAATTGGACACAGGGTCAGCTCCAACAGTCATAAATCAAAGAGACTACAAGCGGCTATTTTCACACATACCCTTGAAAGCTACAGAGATTGTCTTGAAGATGTATACGGGGCAAAAAGTCTACCCCAAAGGAAAAATAAGGGTGAAAGTGACATATAAAGGCCAGGAAATACCTAAAATGGATATATATGTATTGCCAAATGGAGGACCACCACTGCTAGGACATGAGTGGATCCGGAAGATACATTTAGATTGGCATTCCATACAGGCACTGAAGGTGGAGGCTAAAAAGGATGACGACGTCACACCTGGACGACTGCCAAAAATGCTAACTGATGCAAAAGAAGTGTTCCAGGAGGGACTAGGAACACTAAAAGGAATAACAGCAACAATGAAAATAGAGGATAATGCAAGCCCAAAGTTTCTGAAGGCCAGACCAGTGCCTTATGCGATCAGACCAGCGGTTGAAGCAGAGCTGGAAGGGTTGGAATGTTCAGGAGTACTGTCCAAAGTGGACTGGAGCGAGTGGGCTACACCCATCGTCCCTGTAATGAAGAGGTCGTTGAGTAATACGCCTGGGGAACCAAAGAAGGTCCGCATCTGTGGGGATTTTAAGGTGACAATGAACCCAGTCCTTCACACGGTGCAATATCCGCTTCCACGAATTGAGGATATTTTTGCCTCGCTATCTGGTGGTAAACGCTTCACCAAAATTAATCTAGCCCAGGCGTACTTGCAAATGGAGGTAGAAGAAGCTTCGAAACATTACCTTACGATCAACACCCATAAAGGTCTCTATCAATACAACCGGCTGGTGTTTGGAGTAGCCTCGGCTCCGGCTATCTGGCAAAGGGCGATGGATCAGGTCCTGCAAGGGATTCCAGGGACCCAGTGTTATTTGGACGACATCTTGGTCACGGGCGAAAATGACGGTGATCACCTCGCTAACTTGGAGAAGGTGCTCGCCAGATTAAAGGAATATGGCCTACGAGCTAATCGCCACAAGTGCGAGTTTTTCCAGAAACAGATCTCGTATTGCGGCCACGTCATCAATGAAGAGGGGTTACATAAGTCCCCTGACAAGATCGAGGCAGTAGTCAAGGCTCCAGCACCGGAAAATGTGTCACAACTGAGGTCGTTCCTCGGGCTGGTAAACTATTACCACAAGTTCTTACCAAATTTGTCTATGGTATTACACCCGCTGAACACCCTACTGCAAACAGGGGTACCATGGAAGTGGGATGACGAACGTAGACAAGCTTTCCAGAAGTGTAAAGAGTTGATCACATCAAAAGAGGTGTTGGCCCATTTCAACCCAGCACTACCAATTCGTTTGGCATGTGATGCATCACCCTACGGCACTGGAGCGGTGCTGTCACACAAATTCCCAGACGGGTTGGAGAGGCCAGTAGCCTTTGCGTCTCGGTCACTAACCTCAGCCGAGCGCAACTACGCCCAGATTGACA
This sequence comes from Somniosus microcephalus, assembly GCF_052327205.1. Lineage (NCBI taxonomy): Eukaryota > Metazoa > Chordata > Chondrichthyes > Squaliformes > Somniosidae > Somniosus > Somniosus microcephalus. The sequence continues at coordinate 5,332,014 of NC_141007.1, forward strand.
GGGAGGCCCTCAGCCTAGTATGGGGGGTAAAAAAATTCAACCATTATCTGCATGGGCAGAAGTTCACCTTGCTGACTGACCACCAACCACTTGTCTCCATCTTTAATCCTAAGAAGGGCGTGCCAGTAATGACTGCACAGCGGTTACAAAGATGGTCCCTGTTTCTAGGGGCGAATCAATATGAAATAGAATATAAAGGCACGAAACAGCATGGGAACGCTGATGGGCTATCGCGCCTGCCACTGCCTACGGTGGAGGAAGCACCAGCAGTGGACCCTATCGAGATATTTTATTCGTCGATAATTGAACGATTGCCAGTAACAAACGCGGATATAGAGAAGGAGACCCGTAATGATCCGACGCTGTCACGTGTATATGAATTGACGGTGAGGGGATGGCCAACACATGGCGACTCACTGTTGCCAGCATTCTCATCCAGAAGAGAACAGCTGTCAGTATGCCAGGGGACAGTGATGTGTGGATCCAGAATGGTGATTCCACCCAAGTTAAGGGAGAGTGTGCTAAAGGAGCTACATGAAGGTCATCTGGGGGGAGTGAAAATGAAAAGCCTTGCTAGGGCTTATGTGTGGTGGCCGGGAATCGATCAAGAAATTGAAGACCTAACTAAGAGCTGCTTAGGATGCCAGAAGGTCCAAAATGCACCACCACATGCCCCTCCACACCCATGGGAGTGGCCCTCCTCTCCATGGCAACTGGTGCACATTGATTTCGCTGGTCCATTCATGGACTCAATGTTCTTAATAGCAGTGGATGCTCATTCAAAGTGGCCTGAGGTGATAAAGATGTCTTCAACCACTACAGAGAAAACGATTGCAGTCCTACGGACCATATTTGCCAGAAATGGTTTGCCAGAGCAGATCTGCTCTGATAATGGACCACAGTTTGTGTCCGACGAGTTCCAAAAATTCATGAAAAGGAATGGGGTAAGGCATTACACATCCGCCCCGTATCATCCAGCCACCAATGGATTGGCTGAGAGGTTCATACAAACCTTTAAGAAGGCGATAAAGGCCATGTGCGACGAGGAAATTCCACTACAGCATAAGATGGACAATTTCTTATTAGCCTACCGAAACGCAACACATGCAGTTACCAACCAGACCCCGGCCATGATGTTCTTTAACCGAAGGTTGAGATCTCGTCTGGACTTGCTCAGACCAAATGTGCGAAGAAATGTTGAGGACAAACAATTCCAGCACATCAACGAGAAGCCGACAAGGAGCTTCAATGTAGGGCAACCAGTCTTGGCCCGTGACTATCGAACAGAGAAGTGGCAACCCGGAACGATATGTACAAGGCAGGGGCCATTAATGTACACAGTGGATGTCGGGGAGAACATTGTGAGACGCCACGTCGATCAGATCTTAGCGTCACAGGAAGGCGTCAACCCCATGTCTCGAGTACCTGGGGATGAACCCGACATACCGGTAGCATCTACTTCAGACCCAGTAGCAGTGGAACCCGATAAACTACCCGATGAAAAGGGGTCAGAATCGCCTCTGCACCAAGAACAAGAACCTCCGGAAAGGCGCTATCCCGAAAGGGTCAGGAAGCCGCCCCAAAGACTGAATCTATAAATGGACTTTTGTTGTTTAATGTGCATGTAAAAATGTAATTGTTATTTGAATATTAAGGGGGTATTAATCTAAAAAGGGAGGAATTGTAGTGTATGTGCTTTAAGTCAGAACTACTTTTTACAGCTCCTGTATACTGTAGTACCGGCAGTGACCACACCGGTCTATAAGCTGTGCGCATGCCTCTGTAATTCAATCTAGAGATGACCCTCCTCCAGTAAAGACCTGTTGTTTGTTATGTAGAGCATCCGTGTAATTATTTATCCACTGAACCACGGATCTAACAGGGCTGGAGGAGGTTACAGAGATAGGGAGGGGTGGGCAAGTCCATGGTGGGGCTGGAGGAGGTTACAGAGATAGGGAGGGGCGGGCGAGTCCATGTGGCTGGAGGAGGTTACAGAGATAGGGAGGGGCGGGCGAGTCCACGGTGGGATTTGAACATGAGCGTAAGAATTTTAAAATTAAGCTGTTGTTGGACCAGTGGGTGGGTGAGCACAGGGATGATGGGTGAGTGGACTTTGTGCGAGTTAGGACACGGGGCAGCGAGCACAGGGGTGATGGGTGGGTGGACTTTGTGCGAGTTAGGACACGGGGCAGCGAGCACAGGGATGATGGGTGAGTGGACTTTGTGCGAGTTAGGACACGGGGCAGCGAGCAGAGGGATGATGGGTGAGTGGACTTTGTGCGAGTTAGGATACGGGCAGCGAGCACAGGGATGATGGGTGAGTGGACTTTGTGCGAGTTAGGATACGGGCAGCGAGCACAGGGATGATGGGTGAGTGGACTTTGTGCGAGTTAGGACACGGGGCAGCGAGCACAGGGATGATGGGTGAGTGGACTTTGTGTGAGTTAGGACACGGGGCAGCGAGCACAGGGGTGATGGGTGAGTGGACTTTGTGCGAGTTAGGACACGGGCAGCGAGCACAGGGATGATGGGTGAGTGGACTTTGTGTGAGTTAGGATACGGGCAGCGAGCACAGGGATGATGGGTGAGTGGACTTTGTGCGAGTTAGGACACGGGCAGCGAGCACAGGGATGATGGGTGAGTGGACTTTGTGCGAGTTAGGACACGGGGCAGTGAGCACAGGGGTGATGGGTGAGTGGACTTTGTGTGAGTTAGGATACGGGCAGCGAGCACAGGGATGATGGGTGAGTGGACTTTGTGCGAGTTAGGACACGGGCAGCGAGCACAGGGATGATGGGTGAGTGGACTTTGTGCGAGTTAGGACACGGGGCAGCGAGCACAGGGATGATGGGTGAGTGGACTTTGTGCGAGTTAGGACACGGGCAGCGAGCACAGGGATGATGGGTGAGTGGACTTTGTGCGAGTTAGGATACGGGCAGCGAGCACAGGGATGATGGGTGAGTGGACTTTGTGCGAGTTAGGACACGGGGCAGTGAGCACAGGGATGATGGGTGAGTGGACTTTGTGCGAGTTAGGACACGGGGCAGCGAGCACAGGGATGATGGGTGAGTGGACTTTGTGCGAGTTAGGACACGGGGCAGCGAGCACAGGGATGATGGGTGAGTGGACTTTGTGCGGGTTAGGACACGGGGCAGCGAGCACAGGGATGATGGGTGAGTGGACTTTGTGCGAGTTAGGACACGGGGCAGCGAGCACAGGGATGATGGGTGAGTGGACTTTGTGCGAGTTAGGACACGGGGCAGCGAGCACAGGGATGATGGGTGAGTGGACTTTGTGCGAGTTAGGACACGGGGCAGCGAGCACAGGGATGATGGGTGAGTGGACTTTGTGCGAGTTAGGACACGGGGCAGCGAGCACAGGGATGATGGGTGAGTGGACTTTGTGCGAGTTAGGACACGGGTCAGCGAGCACAGGGATGATGGGTGAGTGGACTTTGTGCGAGTTAGGATACGGGCAGCGAGCACAGGGATGATGGGTGAGTGGACTTTGTGCGAGTTAGGACACGGGCAGCGAGCACAGGGATGATGGGTGGGTGGACTTTGTGCGAGTTAGGACACGGGGCAGCGAGCACAGGGATGATGGGTGAGTGGACTTTGTGCGAGTTAGGACACGGGCAGCGAGCACAGGGATGATGGGTGAGTGGACTTTGTGCGAGTTAGGACACGGGGCAGCGAGCACAGGGATGATGGGTGAGTGGACTTTGTGCGAGTTAGGACACGGTTGATGCGCCATCAATTACTCAAAAGACTGAGGTTAAGCGAGTAACAATCAGGCTTTTATTAACTAAAGAATGAAGGTCTTGTCTCGAGTGGTCGACCCGTCCAGAATACTAAGGGACTGGGAGGTAGTCACTTATATACCTGGAATAGTGGGAGGAGTCAGCCGAGGCATGTCCAGACCTGTACCTAGTGGAATACACATACAGACACAGACAGGTATGACAGTGGTTTACCACATTCACCCCTTGTTTAAAAATGAGTCCGGCGGGGTGAAGTGTATTTAAAAGTTCGTGTATTGGAGTCTCTCCGGAGGTCTTGTCTGCCGCTGTGATCGACGTGGCGACGGCAGGGGTGGTGGAGCTTCCGGCGTCGCGTCCTGTGTAGGCTGGGGCCCTGGAGTGTAGTCCTCGTGGGTGACGGTCCAAGGCGAGCCGGCTGCTGGGGTTGGATATCGGGTCGTTGGGGGGGGGGGTGGTAATGGGTAGTGGGTTACAGCGGTCCCCGAGGGTGCGAGGTCTCGTATGGAGACTGTGTCCTCCCGCCCGTCCGGGTACGCAATGTAAGCGTACTGGGGGTTGGCGTGGAGGAGGTCGACCCTCTCGACCAGGGGGTCCGTTTTATTGGCCCTCACGTGTCTTCTCAGTAGTACCGGCCCTGGGGACGTCAGCCATGGCGGTAACGATGTCCCCGATGTGGACTTCCTTGGGAAGACAAACATTTTCTCGTGAGGGGTGGCATCGGTGGCAGTGCAGAGCAGTGACCGAATCGAGTGGAGCGCATCGGGGAGCACCTCCTGCCAACGGGAGGTCGGAAGGCCCCCAGACTTTAAGGCTAGTAGGGCGGCCTTCCAAACTGTTGCATTCTCTCTTTCCACCTGTCCGTTCCCCCGGGGGTTGTAACTGGTGGTCCTCAGGGCTGATGGGGAGCTGGTGGTACGCTGATTTCAGGTCAATTGTTGAAAAGACGCGGTACTGCGCGATCTGGTTGACCATGTCAGCTATGCGGGGGAGTGGGTAGGCGTCCAGCAGGGTGTAGCGGTTTATTGTTTGGCTGTAGTCGATGACCAGGCGTTGTTTCTTGCCGGTCTTAACGACTACAACCTGGGCTCGCCAGGGGCTGGAGCTGCCCTCAATAATCCCCTCCTTCAGGAGCCGTTCCACTTCGGTTTTGATGAAAACCCTGTCCCCGGCACTGTATCGCCTGCTCTTTGTGGCGATGGGCTTACAGTCGGGGGTGAGGTTAGCAAACAGTGGGGGGGGGGTGGGACTCTGAGTGTGGAGAGGTTGCATCTGGTGCGCGGCGGGCAATTTGGAGGCTGCTGGCTGCGGACTGTGAGTGGGGGGAGGGGGCCACCGTACGCCATCGTAACGCTTTTGAGGTGGCACTGGAAATCCAACCCCAGTAGAACGGCAGCGCAGAGGTCGGGCAGGACCAGGAGTTTAAAATTATTGAACACAGTCCCGTCTACTACTAGTGTCACCACGCAGTAGACGCCAATGTCCGCTGACTGGGACTCGGAGGCCATAGAAATCCGCTGGTGCGCAGGCAGGACTGGGAGAGAGCAACGCTGCACCGTGTCAGGGTGGATGAAGCTCTCTGTGCTCCCGGAGTCAAAAAGGCAGTTTATTGCATGGCCGTTTACCTTAACGTCCATTTTGGACCGAGCTAGCTGGTGCGGTCTCGTTTGGTCCAGCGTCACAGAGGCCAGCGTAGGGGTCGGTGTGTCGCTGCGAGTATCAGATGGGGGGGGGGGTTGCCGATCTGCTGCGTCTCGGCTGGTGTCCAAGATGGCGGCGTCCATGATTCCCATGTGGCTGGAGTTGTCCAAGATGGCTGCTGCTGTGGTGGTTCGCACATGGCTGGGGAGGCCCAAGATGGCGGCCCACACGTGGCGCTGTTGGGGGCCCAAGATGGCGGCTCGCACGGCCCACACGCGGCGCTGCTGGCGTTCGGGGTGGCTTTGGCCTTGCAGACGCTGGCGTAGTGTCCCTTTTTCCCGCAGCCCGAGCAGGTCGCATTCTTCGCCGGGCAGCGCGCTCTGGGGTGTTTGGCCTGGGCACAGAAGTAGCATTTCTGGCCTTGGGATACTGCTGTCTGGCTTTGGGACACTGCTGCGGTAGTTGGGCCGTTGTTGGGCTGTGGCTGGGGTGGCACGGTGCTATGGGGCTGTCCTACCGTGTCCCAGGTTGTCGTTCCCCGCGGCGTCCACGGTGCAGAGGAGTAGGCATCCATGCCCCGGAAGGCTGCGTCCAGCGTTAGTGCGATGTCGGAGGCTTTGTCGAGGGTGAGGTCACTCTGCTCCAGCAGTCGCTGTCGGGTGTAGTTGGACCTGTGGCCCGCTACGAAGGCATCCCGGATCAGTTCCTCCGTGTACTTAGTGGGCGTTACCGCCTTACGCCCACAGGCCCGGCCAAGCACGGACAGTGCTTGGAGGTATTCCTCAGTCGATTCCCCAGGTTGTTGCTTGCGACTCCCCAGAAGGTGCCTAGCGTATACTTCGTTCACAGGGCACGTGTACTGGGTCTTGAGGAGCTGGAGGGCGGCTGTGTACGAGGTCGCGTCCCGGATGACTGAGTACACTCGGTGGTTCACCTTGGAGAACAGGACAGACAGTTTGTCCGCATCCGTTTCGACTGCAGTGGAGGCAGTCAGGAATGTCTCGAAGCACGTGAGCCAGTGAGCAAACTTGGTGGAAGCGTCCGCTTCCCGACTGTCCAGGTCCAGGCATGCTGGTGTGAGGATCTTCTCCATTATAAAAAGTTTAGTTAATAAAATTGATGCGCCATCAATTACTCAAAAGACTGAGGTTAAGCGAGTAACAATCAGGTTTTTATTAACTAAAGAATGAAGGTCTTGTCTCGAGTGGTCGACCCGTCCAGAATACTAAGGGACTGGGAGGTAGTCACTTATATACCTGGAATAGTGGGAGGAGTCAGCCGAGGCATGTCCAGACCTGTACCTAGTGGAATACACATACAGACACAGACAGGTTATAACAGTGGTTTACCACAACGGGGCAGCAGAGTTTTGGATGAGCTGAAGTTTATGGAAGGAGGATGATGGGAGGCTGGTCAGGAGAGCATTGGAATAGTCATGAAAGGCGTTATATAAATGCAGGTTGTTATAGCGTATTCTTCGTTCTTGAAATAAAATGTGTTCTCCACATACCATAATCCTACTCGCCCATTCCCACAGGGCTGCAAGTGTGTCGTTTCTTGAGGGAGGGAGGTTGTGTTAATGTTCAGCAAGAGTCAGTTTAGCTTCAGGTGAACACAAACTGGTGAGTGGAGCAGATCCTGGGAATTGACGCAATGTGAGAGGAGGGGGCCACATGTATGGGACTAGCTGAAGAGCTCTTGCAGAGAGCCGGAATGCGCTCGACGGGCCGACTGGCCTCTACTGTGCAAAAATTCCACGTAGTGCTCACGGGTCATGGGCAGCACTTGGACTAATAGATACGTTAGGAAGGGTATCCACTAGCTAAAGTAGGGAAAGAAAGAATCTTGGCTGTAAGTTTTTGTTTCTCTGCGAATTGTGCGCTAATCAGGGCTGAGAATGGAACACTTTCCACTTCAGGCGCCCATTGTCAGCATCAGACACTGAGGTAAAGCACGCTTGATGCAGAGTGCTGCTCCAACTACTCTGTGCTAGTAATCTGCCTCACACCCAGCTTTGGAGGAGAGACCTCTCAGTGTGACGGTTCCCCATTTTCTATTTGCCCGAACTCACTGAAAATATCTAGTAAATTGGAAGCCAATTAAGAGATTGCAAAGGAACTGAACTTTATGTCAAAAGCAAGTTCCTTCAGTCTGGTATAGATCATTGGTGAGGCCGCTTTGGCATCTTGTGCAGTTTTGGCACCTTGCAAACGTAGTACCATTATTCAAGAAGGGTAGTGGGGATAAACCAGGGAATTACAGGCCAGTGAGCCTAACATCAGTGGTAGGGAAATTATTGGAAAAAATTCTGAGGGACAGAATTAGTCTTCACTTGGAGAGGCAAGGATTAATCAAGAATAGTCAGCATAGCTTTGTCAGGGGGAGATCATGTCTAGCCAATTTGATTGAATTTTTCGAGGGGGTGACTAGGTGTGTGGATGAGGGTAGTGCAGTTGATGTGGTCTACATGGACTTCAGTAAGGCTTTTGACAAAGTCCCGCATGGGAGACTGGTCAAGAAGGTAAGAGCCCATAGGATCCAGGGTGCCTTGGCACATTGGATCCAATATTGGCTTAGTGGCAGGAGGCAGAGGGTGATGGTCGAAGGTTGTTTTTGTGACTGGAAGCCTGTGTCCAGTGGTGTACCGCAGGGATCGGTGCTGGGTCCTTTGCTGTATGTAGTGTACATTACTGATTTAGATATGAATGTAGGAGGTATGATCAGTAAGTTCGCAGATGACACGAAAATTGCTGGAGTGGTAAATAGCAAGGAGGGAAGCCTCAGGCTACAGGACGATATAGATATAGAAACATAGAAGATAGGAGCAGGAGTAGGCCATTCAGCCCTTCGAGCCTGCTCCGCCATTCAATGAGATCATGGCTGATCATCCAAATTCAGTACCCTGTCCCTGCCTTCTCCCCATATCCCTTGATCCCTTTAGCCTCAAGAAATATATCCAACTCTTTCTTGAATATATTTAATGAACTGGCCTCCACCGCCCTCTGTGGCAGAGAATTCCACAGGTTCACCACTCTCTGGGTGAAGAAATTCCTCCTCATTTCAGTCCTAAATGGCTTACCCCTTATCCTTAGACTATGACCCCTGGTTCTGGACTCCCCGGCCATCAGAAACATCCTTTCTGCATCTAGTCTGTCCAGACCTGACAGAATTTTATAGGTTTCGATGAGAGCCCCTCTCAATCTTCTAAACTCCAGTGAATAGAAGCTCAATTGACACAATCTCTCCTCGTACGTCATTCCTGCCATCCCAGGTATCAGCCTGGTGAATCTTCGCTGCACTCCCTCCATGGTAAGAACGTCCTTCCTCCGGTAAGGTGACCAAAACTGCACACAATACTCAAGGTGCGGTCTCACCAAGGCCCTGTACAACTGCAGCAAGACATCCTTGTTCTTGTATTCGAACCGTCTTGCTACGAAGGCCAACATACCATTTGCCTTCTTAACCGCCTGCTGCACCTGCATGCTTAGCTTCAGCGACTGGTGCACAAGAACACCCAGGTCTCTTTGCACTTCCCCTTCTCCCAATCTATTGCCATTCAAATAATAATCTGCCTTCCTGTTTTTGCCACCAAAGTGGATAACCTCACATTTATGCACATTATAGTGCATTTGCCATGTTTCTGCCCAATCACCCAACCTGTCCAAATCGTACTGGAGTTTCATGACATCCTCCTCACAGCATACCCTCCCACCCAGCTTTGTGTCGTCTGCAAATTTGGAGATATTACATCCAATTCCCTCGTCCAGATCATTAATATATATTGTGAACAGCTGGGGTCCTAGGACCGATCCTTGCGGTACCCCACTCATCACTGCCTGCCACTCGGAAAACGACCCGTTTATTCCAACTCTTTGCTTTCTGTCCGCCAACCAGTTCTCTATCCAAGTCAATACCTTGCCCCCAATCCCATGTGCCTTAATTTTGCACGGTTGGTTAGATGGGCAGAACAGTGGCAAATGGAATTTAATCCTGAGAAGTGTGAGGTGATGCATTTTGGGAGGACTAACAAGGCAAGGGAATACACAATGAATGGTAGGACCCTAGGAAAGACAGAGGATCAGAGGGACCTTGGTGTGCATATACATAGATCCCTGAAGGCAGCAGGACAGGTAGATAAGGTGGTTAAAAAGACATATGGGATACTTGCCTTCATTAGCCGAGGCATAAAATATAAGAGCAGGGAGGTTATGGTGGAGCTGTACAAAATGCTAGTTAGACCACAGCTGGAATACTGTGTGCAGTTCTGGTCGCCACACTATAGGAAGGATGTGATTGCATTGGAGAGGGTGCAGAGGCGATTTACCAGGATGTTATCTGGGCTGGAGTGCTTCAGCTATGAAGAGAGACTGGACAGGCTGGGGTTGTTTTCCTTGGAGCAGAGAAGGCTGAGGGGGGACCTGATTGAGGTGTACAAAATTATGAGGCATAGATAGGGTGGATAGAAAGGAACGTTTCCCCTTAGTAGAGGGGTCAATAATCAGGGGGCATAGTTTCAAGATAAGGGGCAGGAGGTTTAGAGGGGATTTGAGGAAAAACTTTTTCACCCAGAGGGTGGTTGGAATCTGGAACTCACTGCCTGAAAGGGTGGTAGAGGCAGGAACCCTCAACATTCAAGAAGCATTTAGATGAGCACTTGAAACGCCATAGCATACAAGGCTACGGACCAAGTGCTGGAAAATGGGATTAGAATAGACAGGGCTTGATGGCTGGCGTGGACATGATGGGCCGAAGGGCCTCTTTCTGTGCTGTATGACTCTAAGACGGTGCATTGTCACAGAGTTCAGCGAACAGCATCCAGGGTGATTGCCGAACCTGGGGCTCTGGGGTATAAGGGCAGACTGACTGAGCAGACCTTGTTTCAAGTAGAAAAAAATACAATTGTGAGAGGGACACGATTCTGTTTAAAATTTTGTGAGGTATGGATGTAGACTATTTAACATCAACACAATACATCCCCAGAGGACACGAGAACAACATTAACAAGGCTTAGACGAGACTAGAGAAGATCTGAAATAACAACACAAAATGCTGGAACCACTCAGCAGGTCAGGCAACATCCGTGGAGAGAGAAACAGTTAACGTTTCAGGTCGATGACCATTCATCACAGACCTGCTGAGTGTTTCCAGCATTTTCTGTTGTTATTTCAGATTTCCAGCATCCGCAGTATTTTGCTATTGGACTAGAGAAGATCTCTTTCCCCACTGTGCAGTGTGGATCCAAAACTCCATGGAACAACTAGAGACAATGCCATGTTTGAAAGGCAGCTGTCAGGTTTGAATGATGGAGGTATAAGTATAGATAGATACTAGTGGGGGACTAAAGGAGACTTTCAGATCTTTGTTCTGGGTGATGAAACAAGTGGAACAGGCTCCTGGTCGGGCAGATTGTACGTCTCCTGTGCTACGTGGCCCAAATGACTTATTTTTCTTTCCACACTTTCCTGCATTTTTTTTTTGTTGAGAATTTTCTTAGCATTATCCCAATTACTGTATACCTGACCAAACTATGTTATCTCTGCTTTTCCATTATCCCTTCGCTAATTGCCCTGTAATAACCCAGCTCCAGCTAGTGTTGAGACAGATGATGGTACTCCTAAAAATGTTGGTAAGTAGAAACAAGACGAAGGTAGGAGGCTGTAGAAATGTCAGAATGTCTTAAGTTAGTATCAGCAAGTATTAAGATTAAAGTAGGAGTCCACTGGATGGCTGGAATCTGCTCTCAGTCAGCTTCGACTGCAGAATTAATTCAACAACAGTACCAAAGAACCAGAATCACACCAGCAAATGAAGTTACAGCAATGAATTATTATGGACCGTATCAGGAATACTATCAAGAGTATTATCACTGTTACTATCGGGGGTACAGAGTATTTAGAGCACAAACAGGCCATTCGGCCCAACTGCTCCGTGCCGGTGTTTATCCTCCACACGAGCCTCCTCCCACCCCTCTTCATCTCACTCCATCAGCATAACCTTCTATTCCTTTCTTCCTCAAGTCTATCCAGCTTCCCCTTAAATGCACCTACACTATTTGCCTCAACCACTCCCTCTGGTAACGAGTTCCACATTCTCACCACTCTCTGGGTAGAGGTTTTTCCGGAATTCCCTATTGGATTTATTCGTGACTATCTTATATTTATGGCCCCTAGTTCTGGTCTTGCCCGCAAGGGGAAACAACTTCTCTACGTCTACCCTATCGAACCCTTTCATAATCTTAATCAGTCTTCTCTTTGCTAAAGAAAAGAGCCCCAGCTTATTCAATCTTTCCTAATAGGCATAACCTCTCAGTTCTGGTATCAGTATTATCACTGTTACTATCACGAGTATTATCATTGGCACCATCAAGACTACTATAAATTAGCTGTTAGCACTTTGGGACGTCCTGAGGTCATTAAAGGCGCTATATAAAAATGCAAGTCTTTCTTTGTTTCTATAGATGTGAACATTGTATAACTACCAGAGTACGATCAACAGTATTAATGTAGAATACTGTAAATCTTTAAGTATAATATGCCCCTGTATATAGTATGCACCCACACGTTTGGCACAGGGTAGGTGTAATGCATGGTCTACCTTACCTTAGCCACACGTTTCACCCTCAGCATTCCTCTTCTCCATCTATCACTGGAGCTGTTTTCTACATTCTGAGCCATTATGGGCTCCCTGACTGTGTTTTGAAAAAATGTACAATTAACACCAGATTGCAAGTAAATAGTGCTGTGAACACACTTTCCTCGGGAACTGTTAAAACCATCAGAGCGGAGACCTTAGTGCTGTCTGTAAAGGTGTATTTAGTCCTGGGGACCCATGTGAAAAACCAGGGTTCCCCATTCCCCACTGACCCACTCTTTTTGCAAGAAACTGGCTTGAGATTATCACCAACATAACAAGTGTCATCATTATATGTTGGGTTGGGTCCTGTAATGATAGACTGCCCCACCTCACACTGTGGGATGTGTTGTAGCACTTTGGATAAAGATCCATCTCCTTTTTCTCGCTGAGAGTGGTTTGGTTTCACATGATTTTCTCAGCATCTCCCATTTACTGCCTACTCTATTGTCTCTGCCTTTCCCTTCACCCTTCATCAATCACCTACAATATTCCAGCTCCATCCAGTGCAGAAGGAGCCAGCCTTTGGCTCAATGGTAGCATTCCCGTTTCAGAAGGTACAAGGTTTGAACCTCTCTCCAGACAATCACGAGGAGCTCCGGCTCGGAATTCCGGGTTGACGTCCTGCGGGCTACTCGTGTCTGTTGGGTGTGGGTGGCCCCGGCCTCATCGTATGGGTTGTGGGAGCCCGTAAAACCCTCCCGCCGTATGGGACTAACGGCTGGTATAAAGGTGGCTACGGCCGTGGAAGGAGTGTTCCTGTCGCACCCTGTCCGACTGTTACTCAGCCTGCGAATCCTCCCAGGGAAGAGCACGAAGATACGAAAACAACAACAACGCCACCCTGTCAGCCTGCGAATCCTCCCACTGCTTCACACTGCTCTTCAAGTGTGAAGATACAAAAACATCGGCAACCAGTGCAGAAAGACAGGTTGGTTCTACCAGAAGGGCAAATAAATAGTAACCACAGGAGTGTCCAAAGAGATTGTTGTGATATTCTGTATAGATGCATAATCCTGCCACAGCCAACAAGTACCAGCTTTGCCTCCAGAATGAACAGTACAGCCACTGACTCACTGGATAACTTGGATTGGAAATTTAGTTTTCTCAATGTTGCTTCAACACCATGAACCCACAAAGGAGTGTTTTCAGGAGATCGTCATGAGCTCGTTGAGTGTTTGTGACCCCATAATTGACAATTGTCTGCTTCAGACTTAAAGCTGTCCTTGCAACCCATGGCATGCTCCTTAAATCCGCAACGAGGCTGCCAGTTTCTGCCTAGTCTAAAACCAGACAGCGCGGGACATTTTACAAGAGTATAAAATGTGTTCCATCCTCCCACTGTGACTGGTACGATGGTGTGCGCACATATGGAACGGATCAACCTGCTTGTACAAGTTCGCACCTTTTTTTAATGTAACCATAACAAATGGCACATAGTACAGGCACATAGTCTTGCTTCAAAACAGGCAATAGATTGTTCCAATTCCTTAGAATTATCAAGCAGACATTCCTGAAACCTGGAGTGTGCGGGGCAACACATTTGGGCATCCCAGTTACTCAGTGTCACTCCCTTACAATGTTTCTCTGTTTCTTCTCTGTCCATTGAAATTCCTTTCTATAAATAACCTACGACTGCCCCGGCATCTGCATCGATCAGATTCAAGAAAACACGGCAGAAAGGACGATAAGAAAGGAGTCGACAAGAAAGGGAAGAAAGTGAGCAAACCTGCTGGGAAAGAGGAAGAGAAGGAGGTATGATTGATGCTTGTGATGTTTCTCTCTTCCTTCCCTGTTAAATTGCTTTTTGCTTTGGAGTCCTGTTTAGTTTTGAGAATGATTTTAGGGCCATAAATATGGGGGACAGTGTTACTCGTCGCCTCTACCCAATCTAATCTGTTTTAAGATCCAGGTGACCTGCCTGACACACTCTTCCTCCTCCATGTTGAAATCAAAACATATCATACCATCTCCTAATTCAACGTGTTCTTTTTGTAAGTACTCAAAACTGGGGAACTCCTCACTTCCCTCAGTCTTCCCTCCTTTCTACAGTCTACACGTTCCTAAACCCCAAGCTTGGTGCCATCTAATCTCTCTTTCCTGATTTGCCTCTCCATCCCTTTTACTCTGTTTAACCCTGCTGGTATCCTGCACTCTTGGCTTTGGCCTTTCAGCTTGTCGGATTAGGAGGGAGTCACCGAGGAATGTCTGTGGTGGGGAGTAGATCACATTCCATATCGGGCACTGGTCACATGTACAGTGTGTCAATTCTGAGACACATTGCCAAAGTAACGGGCATTTTTATATGCCCATGCCTGCTAAAAACTGAATTGTGACAGTTCAAATCCATGTTACACGGGACCCTTGCAACCAGCAGACGGATGAGACATTCATCCCGTCAGTCTGAGCTGGGTTTGAACCCAGAGGCTAGAGGTGAAAGAAAAAATATACCTCATAAAGTAGGTATGACATTTTGGCTAAACAGGATGAGCTGTTCCTCATCCATGGCTCAGTTGGTAGCACTCTCGCCTCAGGGTCAAATCTAGGCGGACACTCCAGTGCAGTACTGAGGGGGTGCTGCACTATCGGTGCTGTGCTCCTTCAACAGCACCTTCCAAACCCGCGACCTCTACCACTTAGAAGGACAAGGGCAGCAGACGCATGGGAACATCACCACCTACAACTTCCCCTCCAAGCCACACACCATCCTGACTTGGACCTGTATCGCCGTTCCTTCACTGTTGCTGGGCCAAAATCCTGGAACTCCCTTCCTAACAGCATTGTGGGTGTACCTACACCATATGGACTGCAGCGGTTCAAGAAGGTGGCTCACCACCATCTTCTCAAGGGCAATTAGGGATGGGCACTAAATGCAGGCCTAGCCAGCCAGCGACACCCACATCCCATCAATGAATTTTAAAAAAGTGCCGTCTTTTGGATGAGAGTTAAACCAAGGCCCCATCTGCTCTCTAAGGTGAGCATAAAAGATCCCATGGCACTATTTTGAAGACGAGTAGAGGAATTCTCCTCGGTGTCCTGGCCAACATTTCTCCCTCAACCAACATCTAAAAAACCCCAGATTATTTGGTCATTATCTCATTGCTGTTTGTGGGAGCTTGCTGGGCGCAAATTGGCTGCTTCATTTCCTACATTACAACAGTGACTGCACTTCAAACGAGCTTCATTGACTGTAAAGCTTTGGGACGTCCTGAGGTCGTGAAAGGCGCTATAGAAATGCAAATCTTCCTATCATTAAAGATATCTGGCCAGTAAAAGCATTGTAGTCTTCCCTTGGTGCACTCTAGCCCTTAGTATCAAGCGGTCCCAGGACATCTGTAATAGATGCCGAGCAAAACTCACTCTGCTGTGCCCTTGTAATGTGTCTCAGTCCCGTCCCCAGAATAGCTTCTCCAAGTATCCAATGTCCCAATTCTGAGACACATTGCCAAAGTAAGGGGCATTTTTATATGCCTATGCCCGCTAAGAGCTGAACTGCGACAGTCCAAAGCCATGTCACGTGGGACCCTTGCAACCAGCAGATGGACAAGACATTTCTCCCATTAGTTTAAGCTGGGTTTGAACCCAGATGCTAGAAGTGAAAGAACAAAGTCTATTGCAGTGCGCCGCTCAACCCCACCGTAAATAGACATTGGGTTATGGTTATAAGGAGCTACATAGAAATTGCAGCAAGGAAACGGACCGTTCGGCCCACCACCATGTTGGTGTTCATCCTCCACACGAGCAGTGTCCCAATCCCGTGTACCCGCCCTCTCCCCATATCCCTTTATCCCCCTTTACCTTCAGCCACCGATCTCAGCAGCTCTTAAATGTTGACATGGTCTCTGCTTCAATTACTCTGCTCGTGAATTCCACAATGTTAAGTATGTGTATTGTATTGAACAATTAACACAAAGACTTAAACGTATAACTCAAACAGGTCTTTACTGGTTGGAGGTAGGGACTATACTGAATACAAGATTACTGCACAGTGCTTATATACCGGTGTGTTCACCCCCGGTATTACGTCTACAGCAGCCTGAGAAAGTAGTACATCTCTTAAGGTGGAACAGGCTTAAGCTCTCTTAAGGTGGAACAGGTTACATACACAACACTCCTCCCTTCTTAGCTTTATAGTCATCCCCCCCATTTAACATAACGTAGTAACATATATACATATATAACTTCATGTTTAACGTAACATATCACAGATTCAGTCTCTGCGGAAAACAGTTCACAGATTCAATCTCTACGAACAGTTGCAACATACTCTTAGTGGGAACAGTTTACAGGTTCAGTCTCTGTGGGAACAGTTCGTAAATTCAGTCTCTGATCTTAATTCGTTCCAGACAGCATCTTTTCGTAGTGTTCGGCCGGAGGTAGTAGAAGTAACAATATTTTAAACAATTATTATTTTCGGCCTCTTCTTTTTCTTTTCTGCCTTTTTACAACTCTTGTCGTTCCCATCTTCTCGGCGGACAGCTGTAATGCTACCAACTCTCTATGTTCTTTAGACCTTAAGTGCTTCCTCCGGATTTCAGCACTTTGGGAGTTTCCATCACAATTTGGGCATACCACATCCTCGTAGTATTCACTATCACTCAACAGGTCGAGAGGCCCTTCTACTTCTTCCTTACCCAACTGGGCGCTATCCGACTGCTGTTCCTTCTCTATCTCTCTTACTTCCCGTAGTAGAGCCAGCTTCTCCCGATGTTCCGTAGACTTTTGGTGCTCCTCCATGATTTCTGCACTTTGGGAGTCGAAGTTACAAGCTGGGCAGGACAGGACATCGTAATATTCGGTGTCGTCCACCAGGTCATGGTAATATTCGGTGTCGTCCTGAGCTAGACCAGTGAGAGGGTCGTCTATTTCCTCCATACCCAGCTGGACGTTAGCCAGCTCTTGTTCCAAATCCAGACATCTTTCCTGAAGAGACTTCTTCATGTGTACCTCTGCATCCAGCTTTTTCTGGGCTTTCAGCAAGTCGTTTACTAGTGACCTCATTTGTGATTTTAATACTTCAACTTCCTTTGGAGATTGATTGATCGGACTATGCAATCCCTCTACCGGAGCAGCTGTTTCAGCGGTCTGTTGTTCTACATTGACGTGAGTCAGCGTACTTTTGGCATCCAATGGCTGCTCTGTTGCAGTCGTTTCAGTCTGTGTCGTCACATCAGCCATCTCAATGACTTTTGAGAGCTCCGAACCCTTTTCCTTTGAAGATCGCAGCTCGTGTTCAAGTTTTTCCCATTTCAGAGTCTTGTCCCTCAGCATATGAAGGAGTTGGCTGACCGTTAACTCTTCTGACACCAGATTATGGCACGCACCTTCAGAACCTGAATCAGCTTTGATTCGTTCGGCCTCCTCGCGCAGATGGTTGGTGTGCTCCTGCTCCATTTTCTCCATCAGTTGCTTCTGTTGCCTTTCCAGATTCTCCCACTCTGTAACAAAGAACTTTTTTATTTCATTCATCTCTTGCTCAAAACGGCGAATCATTTGTTCTAATTGCTGCTGTAGTTTGAAATGGAGTTGAGTTCGAGCCCAGTGTCCCTCAAAAATGTGCATATCAGTAGACTTGACAGACTCAGAATTCTCTGTTAAACTATGTTGTTGTTGCTCAGTGGAATTCTGTGCTGAAACTTTGTCTTTTGCACATGGGTTGGTCTTACCATCATCAGTTCGAGAGTCTGGGCTGATTATCTGCACCGAGTTCTCACTCTTTATGGCTTTTAGCGAATGCCAGTCCATATTTATGTTTCTAAACCACTCCCGGCCTAGTAGTGGTGGACCTCCCTCCGGTAGCACATATAAGTCCATTATTTGACTTCCTTCGCCCTTGTTGGCCACTGCAACCTTTATTGTCCCGATGGGGTACACTCTCTGCCCCGTGTAGGTTGTCAATATAATCTCCGTATCCTGTAGGGGAATATGTTGGAATAACCTTCTGTAATCTTTCTTATTCATGACCGACAATGCCGATCCAGTGTCCAATTCCATTTTTACTTGGACTCCTTCTATCTGAAGAGTAACCCAAATTGTCTGGAGGTCTGCACCCTTACCAACGTTGAGTACCCTTAAGCTAGCCAGTTCAATACTGCTTGCGTCTGAATCGGACTCCTGTTCGGCCACCTTGTGTACCTTTGCGTATTTCCCTTGCGGTGACTTCTTGTTGCTGGTCTTCTTCCCTGACCTGCATACTCTAGCTATATGTCCAAGCCTACCACAAGTTCTACATTCTTGGTTTTTAAACCAACACTGGTTCTGATCATGCGTTGTCTTTCCACAACGATAACATTTGCCAGAACTCACACCCAATTTGTCTGCACTGAGCTCCGGTGACCGTAGCTGCATTACTGCCGTGCCTCTCGCTGCGGCTTTGTGTGCTGCTGCCATAGTGACCGCCTTCTCAAGCGTCAGCTCATTCTCCTCGAGCAGTCGCTTTTGTGTATCCTGTTTAAATAAACCACACACAAATTTGTCTCGTAGTGCCTCTGTCAGTCCCGTTCGAAACTGGCAATATTTCGCTAATTTACGCAATTCCAGCAAATATTCAGCATTGCTTTCATGCTGTAGCTGCCTTCTGTCGTAAAATTTAAATCGTTCCGCTAGCATCAGCGGCGTGGGGTTTAGATGATTTTTCAGGACAGTAACAATCTCATCGAACGTCTTATCCGCCGGTTCATCTGGTGATAACAGGTGTTTCAATTGCCCGTATGTCTTCGCACCCATTAAATTTAATAATGTTAGTGCTTTATCAGCCTCACGAATTTTATTGGCCTTACAATAATTTTTAACTCGTTCAACATATATGGCCCAATCTTCGAGGTCACTATCAAAGGTGCTAATATTCCCGTGTTTAGGCATTGTAGTACTTTATCAGATTTGCAATTTCTCAGATTTTTTTTTATTTTTTTTACTGCTATCCAAGATGGCGGCTTCCCGCTCTTGCCGTCGTCCTCCGCCCACAAAATGGCGGTTTTCCCGCGCTTGGCGGTCTTCACCCGTCCCCCGACGCCGTCTCCCTTCAGCCCCCGAGTGCGGCCCTTATCTCCGCCGCGATCGATAGCCCGCGCTGTGCACCGCGGCTCTCGCACCTTGAGCTTCTGCAGCCGCCGCGCCTTTCAGCCCGAGTGCGGCCCTTATCAGGGATTTCGATCGATAGCCCGGCTGCGCCTCGCACTTGAAAGCGGCCCGGCCCTTATCAGCGGATGCGATCGATGGCCCGGCTGCGCCCCTCACTTCAAAGCGGCCCGGCCCGGCCCTTATCTGCCGATCGCTATCGCCCTGTACCTCTCTCTCTTCCCCAGTCCTGTCTTCTACTCCGGTTCACAAGCTGATGGAGGCTTCAGGGTCCTAATGCCTGTCGCATCCAGTGGGGTGGTGAGTGGTGAGGTTTGAAACCTCTCTTCAACCGCCGTGGAATAACTGCCGCAGGGTAAGAACCTGACTCGTCGCCAGTGTTAAGTATGTGTATTGTATTGAACAATTAACACAAAGACTTAAACGTATAACTCAAACAGGTCTTTACTGGTTGGAGGTAGGGACTATACTGAATACAAGATTACTGCACAGTGCTTATATACCGGTGTGTTCACCCCCGGTATTACGTCTACAGCAGCCTGAGAAAGTAGTACATCTCTTAAGGTGGAACAGGCTTAAGCTCTCAAGGTGGAACAGGTTACATACACAACACACAACCTCACAATTCCCTGTGTTAAAATGTTTCTCCGGCTCTCTGTCCTGAATCTCTTACATACAATCTTATATCTGTGTCCCCTTGTTCTAGATCCCTAAATCATTGGAAACAATCTGTTTCTATCTACTCTGTCCCATTCCTTCATAATTTTAAACATTTCTTTCAAATCGCCCATAATCTCTAAAGAAAAACAGCCCAATTTTTATAAGTCTTTGTTCATATTTGTATTTCCTTATACCAGGCAGCATGCTAGTGAATCTGTGCTCTACCCTCTCTGTTGCCTCAACATCCTACCTATAGTGTGTGTAGTGTATGTACCCGTCTACCTTTAAGAGAACTATTGTATGTAACCGTTCACCTTTAAGAGAACTATTTTAGGTGTGGCACTACTTTGTTTGGCTTCTGTATACGGTAATACCGACGGTGACCACACCAGTATATAAGTGTTGTGCCAGGAGTTATTGGGCAGATTCGCCCTGACCTTCGAATAGTAAAGTCCTGTTTTAAGTTACTCTTGGAGTCTGTGTATTAATTAACTAAACAACCCACAGACTTTACAGTGGCGACGAGTCCGATCGTACCCTGCGGCAACAATAATTCCGAAGCAGTTAACAAGCGTCGAGAAGAGGCAACCGCCCTCGTCATTCTGCTGGGAGAAAACTCGAGTCTGCAGAGCTGGAAAGGAGGAAGAATTCAGAGACAAAGACTTCCATCAGCAACAGGCACTGACTGTCCCTTCTGCCACGGTGAGGAGTGAGCCGATCAGCACGAGAAGCAAGGCGACCACGGTGACTGTGAGTAAGGGAAAAGTAAAAAGAATAACCGGAGGATAAGGGCGGTGCACTCGACCACGGTCGAGGGGGAAAGGAGCCGGACAGAAGTCGGGACCAGAAGCGCTGAGACTGGGGCAGCGTGGAGCAAGGAAGCCGCGGTACAGACAGGCTGGGGACGCAACGGCGTCGTGAGACAGCTAGACCGCGACCGGCGAAAAAGGCCGGGCAGCGACCGAAGCCACGAAGCGCTGCGACCGGGAGTGTAGGCGCGGGAAGATATAAAAACTCAGCCGCAGCCGGGGAGGGAAGCACCGGACTGCGAGATGGCTGGGAGAGGCGTTTGGGAGCCGAGCGGGAGAGGCAGAGCCGACCAAGGGAGACTGCGCGAGAGCCAGTCCAGCGGCTGAACCTGTTCGCCGTCAACAGGGTGTACCCAGCGCCGGTTGCCTTGCCGAGAAAAGGGAAAGCACTGAAGCCGACGCGCAGGCTGTGAATCTGAAAGCCAGCGGCCGTCGCCTGTGGGGGAAAGTGTACCCCTCCCGCTAGGGAAGAAACGCGGGAAGCCGCCATTCGGCGGGGAAGAAGACCGAAGCGGGAAACTGCCATTGAAGTGGGCGGGGAGAGAAGATAAGCGCGGGAAACCGCCATTTTCGCGGGAAAACCGCCATCTTAGGAAAAAAAAAAGTTAAAGAAATAATTCGGGGTGTTATCAGAAAGAGAGGAAGATGCCTAAGCGTGGTAACATCAACGATTTTAATGCCGAGGTAGAAGACTGGGCCACGTACGTGGAATGCATCGAGATCTATTGTGAGGCCAATAAAATAGAAGATGATGACAAAGCTATAACCTTGCTAAACTCGATGGGCGCGAAGACATACGGGCTCTTGAAGCATCTACTATCACCAGCTAAACCGGCGGATCAGACTTTCGATGATATTGTGGCTGTTCTGAAGGATCACTTGAACCCCACACCGTTGATGTTGGCGGAACGATTCAAATTCTATGCGAGAACGCAACGGAAAGACGAAAGCAACGCAGAATACTTGGTCAAACTGCGTAGACTAGCGAAATACTGCCAGTTTGGAGGGAATCTGACAGAGGCATTGCGAGACAAGTTCGTGTGCGGGTTGGCAAAGGAAGGAACGCAAGAGCGACTACTCGAAGAGAACGACCTTACACTTGACAGGGCTGTCCTTATTGCAGCATCGCACGAAGCCGCAGCGAAGGGAACTGCAGAAATGCAGCTAAAGACAGCAGCACTAAGTGTGGATCAAATTACCTCGACAACAACAAAATGCTATCGTTGTGGGAAGACAACACACGACCAGAACCAATGCTGGTTTAAGAACCAGGAATGTAGGAAATGTGGCAAACTGGGTCACATAGCTAAAGTATGCCGGTCAGGGAAGAAGACCAACAACCAAAGGACCAACAACCAAAGGAAGCCATCACAGGAAAAGTACAACAAGGTACACAAGGTGGCTGAGAAGAGTTCAGACGAACAGAATTCAGACTCAGACCCAAACGGCCAGGAGCTGAGTAGTCTGAGAATTCACAATGTGAGTAAGGAAGCTGACCTACAAACTATCTGGGTCATGCTAAAAATAGCTGGAATCCAAGTGAAAATGGAGTTGGACACTGGATCAGCTCTATCAGTCATAAATCGAAGGGATTACCACCGGCTATTCTCACATATACCCTTAAGAGATACCAAGTTCGTATTGCAGACATACACGGGGCATAAAGTATACCCCATGGGAAAGATAAGAGTCAAAGTGAGAGATAGGGGTAAAGAACACCCAAGAATGAACTTATACGTACTACATGAGGGAGGACCACCACTTCTAGGACGGGAGTGGATCAAGAAAATAGACATGGAATGGCACTATCTAAAAGCCATAACGAGTGAGGACTCGGTGCAGACAATCAGCTCAGATTCTGAAACGGATGACGATCAGACCAACCCAAATATGAAAGACAAGGCTGAAATGGACTTGCCGACGAAGGTTGGAAAAACGAAGGCATGCATAAAGGCTTATGCTCCAGAGAAGAACAAAGTTTCAGAACAGAACTCCACCGAACAACGACAACCTAGTTTGACAGAAAATTCTGAGCCTGTTCAAGTTACGGACATATCCATGACGGAAGAACACCGAGCTCGGACTCAAACTTATTTCAAATTACGACAACAATTAGAACAATTGAGTTACCGTCTCGTACAAAAGATGAAAACAATGAAAAAGTTCTATGACACCGAATGGGAGAATCTGGAAAGACAACAGAAGCAGCTAGCTCAAGCAGAGAGCGACCATAGAGCCATCGTGACCAATTACCGATCACATCTCCCTTATGCTGTTCAGGAGTTAGAATATTTGCAGGAAGAAGCAAATGAAGAGGAATCTTCAGGAAGCCAGGATTTTATTCCAGTTCTTCTCTACGACTCCTTACAAGCAGAGTGTGAGAAGTTGAAAAAACAGTATGAACAGGCCCAGGCTACAATTCTGGAAGGGGTTAACTCGGCAACCTCCGAAAAGCTAGTTTCAGTGGAAGCATATGAGCAACTGAAGGTTGAACATGAGCAAGAAGTCCAAAGGCTGCAGGAAATTCTTGATGAGCTCAAGGCCAAGACAGACTCATCGGTAGAAGTTCCATCCATAGATGAGAAATTAGAGATGAAAGAAATGGCAGAACATGAAAGACAAGATGTACAAGAACTCATAAAAATATTAAAGGAAACCCAAGACAAATATGGGGCGGCAATGACCGAAATTCAACAACTTGAAGAACAGATTCAACTGGGAATCCGTTCAGTGGAAGAAGAGGGAACTGTAAGAAACACAGAGACTGTAAGAATGGCCTCTGAACATGAGCTAGAGAGCATCAAGGCGCAACTTCTCCGAGCGCTGGAAGCCAAAGTACAAGAGGAAAAGAAGGTGAAAGCATTGGAGGAAAAGGTGGATGAAATGGAGAAGACTCTGACCCACCGTGTTCCCGTGGAAGAGTTAACGGTCAGCCAACTCCTTCATATGCTGAAGGACAAGACTCTACAATGGGAACAATCTGAACACTAGCTTCAATCTTCAAAGGGAAGGAGTTCGGAGCTCTCAAAAGTTATGGAAATAGCTGAGGTTGCAACACAGATTTTACAGGGATGCCCAAAGTACGCTGAATCACGTCAATGTGAACAGCAGAATGTTGAAACCGCTGCTCCAGTAGAAGGATTGAATAGCCTGATCAATCAATCCCCGAGGGAAGGGGAAGTATTGAAATCACAAACGAAGTCATTAGTGAAGGATTTGCAGGAAACCCAGGAAGAGCGGGATGAATATGAACGCATGAAGAAGTCTCTTCAGGAAAGATGTCTAGGGAGGGAACAACAGTCGGCTAACGTCCAGTTGGGTACGGAAGAAGTAGCAGGCCCTCTCGCTAGACTAGCTCAGGACGACACCGAATATTACCATGACCTGTTGAGTGACACGGAATATTACGATGACTTGGTCTGCCCAGCTTGTGATGAAAACTCCCAAAGTGCAGAAATCAGGATGAAGCACTTAAAGTCTAAGGAACATAGGGAGATGGTGGCGCTACAGCTGGCAGCGGATAAGGGAGCCCCGAGAGTCTCCAAGAAGCAGAAAAGAAAAAGACGAAGCAGAAGACGATAACCATCTAAATCATTATCACTTCTATCAGATCATGCACGTGGGCCCCACGAAGGGGGCCAAATCAGTTGGAAAGTAGGAAAAATTACCAAGGCAGTCCAGCTGTTTGTAAAAGTCAGCACTGCTGGTTCAGCAGGACGGAAGTTCAAGCTGTTAAGCCAAGGGAAAGACTATTGGATGAGTCACGCTAGAAATGTGAACCGGCTACACCACAGAGATGTTGTTCGGACCGAGTCAAGACCAGAGACTGAATCTGTGAACTGTTCCCGCAGAGACTGAATCTGTGAACTGTTTCCCGCAGAGACTATATCTGTGAACTGTTTCCCGCAGAGACTATATCTGTGAATTGTTTTACATGAAGTTGATTATATGTTATGTTTAATGGAGAATAAGTGTGTTGTAAGCTAAAAAGGGAGGATTGTAGTGTATGTACCCGTCTACCTTTAAGAGAACTATTGTATGTAACCGTTCACCTTTAAGAGAACTATTTTAGGTGTGGCACTACTTTGTTTGGCTTCTGTATACGGTAATACCGACGGTGACCACACCAGTATATAAGTGTTGTGCCAGGAGTTATTGGGCAGATTCGCCCTGACCTTCGAATAGTAAAGTCCTGTTTTAAGTTACTCTTGGAGTCTGTGTATTAATTAACTAAACAACCCACAGACTTTACAGTGTGGAGCCTAAAACTGCTCACAACACTCCAACTAAGGTTTTTATAGATTCACCATTACATCTTGATTTTTATATTCTATACCTCTTGCCATAAAACCATGGATTCCATTAGCCTTTTTATGACCGTATCCACTTGAGGTACTGCTTTTAATGTCTTCTGAACCTAAAGCCCCAAATCCTTCTGCTTTTCCATATCACACCACTTTCTCCCATTCAAAGCATCATTCTTTGTTTTGAATCAAAATGTACCGCCTCACACTCACTGACATTGAATTCCATCTGTCACCTTTTTTCCCATTCCACCATCTTACCCACTTGTAGCCCCCTCTGGTCCACAGTATTATTTACTGTGCCTCCTATTTTAGTACCATCTGCGACAAGGGTGTGTGGGCTGTCAGGTGGTGAAAGCAAAGCCCTAGTTCTCTGTGCAGAAACTGTGCGGCGTTACTAACCTGTGCCATCTTCTCGTAGAAACGCCTGTCGGCCAAAAGAACAAGAGGTAAAGATGATGGGAGATCTATCACTCCCTCGTCATCCAGAGGCAGCAAGCAGATGATATCATCGAAGGAAAACCTTGATCAAGACCAGAATCAGGGGGACCCCACCACACAATGGCTATACATGGAGAAACTATACACAGAGGTGAGAGTCTCATCAAGGCACTGCCTTCACCATTACATGATATCCTGCACAGTGAAGGAGAGGCAACATTTCTTGAAAACACTGTTACTTGGGTGGTGGTGGCAGGGGGCGGGCAGGAGAAAGAAGTTTAGAGTTGTCCAATAGTTTAGTGTTTTTAAGCAGAAATTAAAGAAACAATCCATCTTGATGTTGGTAGCAGAATCACATTTTTTGCTCCCTTGATGGCCTGGTGTGGGGCTAAGCTGACAAGGACCTTCCAGGTTGGACTCCCAGTCAGTGCTGAGCTAGTGTAGTGGCAGTAGCGGTGCTTCAGATGGCCTTAGTGGCCCCAAGGCCAAGGGAAACAATCGGGCAAGGGGTCCCACTCTCGGTCGATGTCCATTGACCCCTGTTGGAAGGTTTGGGTGTGCGGGCATTGGGTAAGGCTGAGTTCAGGCTCAGCTGTGATAGCCACACCATGGTCGAATAGTCTGCGAAATTCAGTGCCTGGGCTCACACTGGCCAAAGTACCCGAGGCCTGCCAGCACCTGCAGACCTTTAGCAGGAGGCAGCATCTACAGATGGGGCCTGAGAGGGCAGTGTTCACTGAGTAACCACTGCCTGTTTCAGAACCCTACCTGTGTGTTGCTGATCCATTCTGACTGTGAGATTCTGGTTTTGAGTTTCCCCTTCTCCTGAAGGTGCCGACTGGTGCGGAGATACAGTTCCAAAGGCGCTCACCACCAACCCATAATACTCACACATGGGCGAGGCACCAGGAAACGGTTAACACGTGTCAGCACCTTCAGAGAAAGAAAGGGGGCAGGAAATTAGGAAACATCTTCCATTTTTGAGGCTGTCTTGTGTCTCTTCACCGTATTAAAGCTGCAGCTCCATACAGTTTGCAGTTGGTAAAATATTTTGGGGTAGGTTTTATGCTGGGTAGGGGCAGCACCACTTACCCAGCCCAAAACCACAGGGGCGCAGGTCACTTTCAGTGCAGACAGAATGGACTGATTGCATGAGTGACTGTGAAAACAGCCTGGTTCGTGTTTGCGGGTGGCCACTTGGTCTGATTTGCGCCTGTCTCATGGCCCCTTGTTCTGTGCAGACTTTCAATCCCTTTAGAAATCCAGCATCAGCAAACAAGATTTATTCCATGATGCTCAGTGTTCAACATTAGCAGGAAGCCAGCTGTTCAATAGACTGTGACAGAGAAACATCGATAGGAGCAGGAGTAGGCCATTCGGCCCCTCGAGCCTGCTCCACCATTCAATGCGATCATGGCTGATCATCCAAATTCAGTACCCTGTCCCTGCCTTCTCCCCATACCCCTTGATCCCTTTAGCCTTAAGAAATATATCCAACTCCTTCTTGAATATATTTAATGAATTGGCCTCAACTGCCTTCTGTGGTAGAGAATTCCACAGGTTCACCTCTCTCTGGATGAAGAAATTCCTCCTCATCTCAGTCCTAAATGGCTTACCCCTTATCCTTAGACTGTGACCCCTGGTTCTGGATTCCCCGAGGGAGGGGCGGACGGACTGACCGAGGGAGGGGCGGACGGACTGACCGAGGGAGGGGCGGACGGACGGACCGAGGGAGGGGCGGACTGACGGACCGAGGGAGGTGAGGGACGGGACAGAGGGAGGGACGGACGGAGGGAGGGAGGGAGGGGAGGGAGCCGTCCAAGGGAAGGGGGCTGGAGTGATTGCGATCAGGGGTAGAAGGAGTGGGGGGTGGTGGAGGGAGTGTGAACGGAGCCAGAGGGGCTCCAATCAGAGGTATGGGAGCTGGAGGGAATGAGATTCACTGACAGTGGTAAGATCAGGGATTGGGGAAGGGGCAGATTTAAAGGAATAAGATGACCAGAATTTTTTAAAGGTTCATTCTAAATGCAGCAACTGAAAGGAATGGAGCACCTCCCTCTGTACAGCTAATGACGTCGAGTTCTTTCATATGGAATTCATCCAGTAACTAATTCAGTGCTCCAGACACCAGTCACTGTGTTAATGGAAAACCTAACGTACCTAATGCATGAAAGTTGAATTATTTATTCCTGCTGACACAGGTGTGGACTTTGCCTGCACTGAGTACATTTTTGAAAACATCCTTGACAATACAACACACTGCTCTACTTGATTAGACAAAATATTGGTTTTGTTTTCAATTTGACTTTATTTGAATGACTTATTCATGATACAAAGGGGTTAAATTGGCTAACCCCCGAAGACGGGTGTGGGGATGGTGGTACGTGATTTACCCGTGCCCATTCATTGCGTTGCAGGCAGCGCGGTAAGTTCGTGCTGCCTCCTGTTTTCAATGATTGCTGCGTGCAGCCAGCGCTACTCATCAGCAGGGGCCCGATATCGTGAGTGGCCAGCACTACTGAAAGGCAGCCTGCACCTCTTAAAGGGGAGGTACAATGTTATTGTGTGAATTGATCTTCCAGATGATCCTGAAGGCATAGATAATAATTATATATATATATAACACTTGCACATGTCCTGGGACATTACTCACAGTGAGTCGGAGGTTTTATAAGAACAGGTGTGTTATGCCAAGTAGCATTACCAGGGACACTGATGTATCAGCAGTGGAGAGTGGACTTGAGACCTGGGAAGCAGTTATGGGCCCTGGTAACACTGGGATAGTTTCTCAGCATCTAGCAGTACTTTGAGAGGGCCCCAGTACTTTGAGGACACCAGGGGAGGGGGTCCAAGAACACTGGAAAGGGCTATTCCCACCAATTTCAGTTACTGTGGGGGGAGAAAATTATGGGGGAGAAATTCCCTGAGCACCACCTGTTAGCGCGGCGTTAAGTGAAGAAAGCGGCAGCCGCCGCTCTTCCACCAGCTGGTGGCGGGTCCCACAGCATCCTCCATTTTAGAAGTCCTGGTAGCGGCAGTGTTCTTAGGTAGCGCCCTGCAAAAAAAATGGCAGAGTGCTGACATCGCACGCCGACTTAACGAAACCACTGCGAACTTCGACTCTAGCACTGAGTTCAGCGCTGGGTCCTAAGCAGACCAGGTAAACCCAGAGTGCAAGCAGACTTAGAGGTGCTGTCAGCACCTCTTAAAGGGACACACACATCTTTCAGGTGAGTTTGCATTTAAACTTTTGCACTTTTTAAAATTTTTTATTGAAGTAGTGGCTTGCTGCAATAGATGTTAAAAGATTTTAAGTGAGGAAGGAGTGTTGCTGGATGCTTGCAAGGCCTCGGATGGTGAAGGAAGGCCTCTGAGAATACAGAAAATGCTGGAAATACTCAGCAGGTCAGGCAACATCCATGGAGAGAGAAACAGAGTTCACATCTCGGGTCAAGCTGCTGCTTGGTCTGCGTATTTCCAGCATTTTATGCTGTCATTTCAGATTGACAGCATCCGCTTGGAGAGGGAAGAGGAAGGCACTGAGGAGGAGGAGGAAGCAGAAGAGGAGGAAGCAGAAGGAAGGTGCATCCCAGACAGCCCCTATCTGGCCGGGATATCTGGGATGGAATCATCCGCCGTGGTACCAGTGACCACACCGCCAATTCCCCTTTCAACATTAGTCTCGCACCTTCCCTCTGTTACTGACCATTACAGTGTCCTCTTGGCCACGATGCTGAAATAAAAGCCACCACAAAGCAAACTTTTCAATCCAACTTTATACATCTATCCATCTAACATGACATCAAGAAATCAACTCATCAACCTTGTGCATTCACTTAGTGACTGTCTTGTGTCTGCCTTTGCCAATCCTGCTGATGTCACGCAGTGCTACCCCAGTGGCTGCAGCATGGCTGGTGGAAGGCTGCTAACTTTCAGTGGGGGACACGGCAAATGGCCTTGCAGGTCGACCTCAAGGAGCTGGTGGCTTGGAATGTGAAATCAATTTTCCTCCTCTTGTTCTTCACTTTCCTCTCCCTCTTCATGTCCAACCACTGGCTGGGCAGGCTGCATTTTTTGGGTGTGTGAAATGAGGAAGGCACAAGGATGGAGTTGTGATGATGGGAGGACGGGAAAGCATGAGGAGCAGGCCAGAAGGGGCATAACGTATGAGGATACCAGCATCTTGTATCCTTTCAGCCCCGCCGCTGGCCAAGGGCTCAGCCATGCCCCTGCCAAGAATGGTCATCACCATTTCCTCCAAGGGGGTGAGCTGGGAATGGGAGCTGTGCCTCGTGATTGGTGCAGATTGTTGGTAGGTGAGTGATTGGGGTTTGTGTATTGAGCAGTGTGTGAGGCTAGTGGTCCAGGTGGTAGGAGATGACTTTTCAAGATACATTCAGTGACCTTGACCAGTGGTCTGAGGTCATGAAGCTTCTTTGGGCACTGGAGCCAGCTGGTGGGAGTGACACTGCTGGCAGTGACGGCCTCGGTGATGTGGTCCCACATCGTTCTTTCTGGAGGGCCTCTCTTGCAGTGTTAACCCCCTGCACAAAGCTGGAGTGCTGTGTGCGAGACTCTGAGTGCCCCTTCCTTGGCTTGCTGAGCCATTTGTGTTAGTGCTGAAGCACTTTTCCCATTTTGTAAGGCGTGGAAGACAATTCCGCTTCAAGAGCTGAAGACTCATAGAAACATAGAAGATAGGAGCAGGAGTCGGCCCCTCGAGCTATTCAATGAGATCATGGCTGATCATCCAAATTCAGTAACCTGTCCCTGCTTTCTCCCCATATCCCTTGATCCCTTTAGCCTTCAGAAATATATCCAACTCCTTCTTGAATATATTTAATGAATTGGCCTTTGCTGCCTTCTGTGGTAGAGAATTCCACAGGTTCACCACTCTCTGGGTGAAGAAATTCCTCCTCATCTCTGTCCTAAATGGCTTACCCCTTATCCTTAGACTGTGACCCCTGGTTCTGGACTCCCCTGCCATCGAGAACATCCTTCCTGCATCAAGTCTGTCCAGTCACAGAATCACAGAAACCCCACAGTGCAGATAGAGGCCATTTCGGCCCATCGAGCCTGCACCGACACATATCCCACCCTATCCCCGTAACCCCTACACCAACACATATCCCACCCTATCCTTGTAACCCCATGTATTTAATCCCCCTAACACTAAGGGTCAATTTATCATAGCCAATCAACCTAACCCGCACATCTTTGGACTGTCAGAATTTTATAAGTTTCAATGAAATCCCCTCTCATTCTTCTAAACTCCAACGAGTATAAGCCCAATCGACCCAATCTCTCCTCATACGTCATTCCTGCCATCCCAGCTATCAGCCTGGTGAATCTTCGCTGCACTCCTTCCATGGCAAGGACATCCTTCCTCAGATAAGGCAACCAGAACTGCACACAATACTCAAGATGTGGCCTCACAAAGGCCCTGTACAACTGCAGCAAGACATCCTTGTTCCTGTACTCAAACCCTCTCGCTACGAAGGCCAACATACCATTTGCCTTCTAAACCACCTGCTGCACCTGCATGCTTTCCTTCAGTGACTGGTGCACAAGGACACCCAGGTCTCGTTGCACTTCCCCTTCTCCCAATCTATTGCCATTCAGATAATAATCTGCCTTCCTGTTTTTGACACCAAAGTGGATGACCTCGCATTTATCCACGTTATATTGCATCTGCCATGCTTCACCCAACCTGTCCAAATCATCCTGTAGTTTCTCGGCATCCTCCTCACAGCACACACGCCCACCCAGCTTTGTGTTGTCTGCAAACTTGGAGATATTACATCTAGTTCCCTCGTCTAGATCATTAATATATATTGTGAATAGCTGGGGTCCAAGGACCGATCCCTGTGGTACCCCACTAGTCACTGCCTGCCACTCGGAAAAAGACCTGTTTATTCCAACTCTTTGCTTTCTGTCTGCCAACCAGTTCTCTATCCAAGTCAATACCTTGCCCCCAATCCCATGTGCCTTAACTTTACATGCTAATCTTTTATGCGGGACCTTATCGAACGCCTTTTGAAAGTCCAAATACACCACATCCACTGGTTCTCCCTTATCTATTTTACCAGTTACATCCTGAAAAAATTCCAGTAGATTAGTCAAGCATGATTTACCTTTTGTAAATCCATGTTGACTTTGTCTGATCCTGTCACTGTTTTCCAAGTGCTCTGCTATTACATCTTTTATAATGGACTCTAGCATTTTCCCCACTACCGATGTTAGGCTTACCGGTCTGTAATTCCCTGTTTTCTCTCTACCACCTTTTTTGAATAGTGAGGTAACATTAGCTACCCTCCAATCCATGGGTACTGTTCCAACATTCGATAGAATCTGGAAGATGATCAGCAATGCATCTACTATTTCTAGGGCTACTTCCTTAAGTACCCTAGGATGTACTTTATCAGGCCCTGGGGATTTATCGGCCTTCAATCCCATCAATTTCCCTAACCCCATTGTCCTACAAATACTGATTTCTTTCAGTTCCTCCCTTTCATCAGACCCTATGTTCCCCGACATCTCTGGGAGGTTATTTGTGTCCTCTTTTGTGAAGACAGAACCAAAATATGTATTTAATTGGTCTGCCATTTCTTTGTTCCCCGTTATAAATTCCCCTGATTCTGACTGCAAGGGACCTACGCTTGACTTCAGCAATCTTTTTCTCTTCACATATCTATAAAAGCTTTTACAGTCAGTTTTTATGTTCCCTGCAAGCTTACTTTCATACTCTATTTTCCCCTTCTTAATTAATCCCTTTGTCCTCCTTTGTTGAATCCTAAACTGCTCCCAATCCTCAGGTTTACTACTTTTTCTGGCCAATTTATATATCCTCTCCTTGGATCTTATGCTATCCCTAATTTCCCTTGTTAGCCACGGTTGAGTCACCTTTTTTGTTTTATTTTTATGCCAAACTGGGATGAACAAATTCTGCAGTTCATCCATGCGGTCTTTGAATGTTTGCCATTGCCTGTCTACCGTCAACCCTTTGAGTGACATTCCCCAATCAATCCTACCCAACTCGCGCCTCATACCATTGTAGTTTCCTTTATTTAAATTCAGGACCCTAGTCTCTGAGTCAACTACTTCACTCTCCATTTTAATAAAGAATTCGATCATATTATGATCGCTCCGTCCCAAGGGGCCTCGTACAACAAGGTTGCTAATTAATCCTTTCTCATTACATAATACCCAGTCTAAGATGGCCTGATCTCTAGTTGGTTCCTCGACATATTGGTCCAGGAAACCATCCCGTATACACTCCAGGAATTCCTCCTCCACAGTATTGTTACTAATTTGGTTAGCCCAATCTATATGTAGATTAAAGTCACCCATGATAACTGCTGTGCCCTTATTGCACGCTTCTCTAATTTCCCTTATAATGCCATTCCCCAACCTCCGCATTACTGTTTGGAGGTCTATATACCACTCCCACTAACGTTTTCTGCTCCTTGGTATTTCTCAGTTCTACCCATACAGATTCCACAACATCAGTGCTAATATCCTTCCATACAATTGTGTTAATCCCCTCTTTACCCAGCAATGCTACCCCACCTCTTTTTTCTTTTTGCCTATCTTTCCTGAATATTGAATACCCCTGGATGTTGAGTTCCCAGCCTTGGCCACCCTGGAGCCATGTTTCCATAATCCCAATCAAATCATATTCGTTTACCTCTATTTGCGCAGCTAATTCATCCACCTTATTATGAATGCTCCTCGCATTAAGACACAAAGGCCTAGAAATTCAGTTGGGCGCGCCAGCCGTTAGCGCCTTAGGAGGAGTAGATCTCGAGCGCTAGGCGCTTAGCGCCCGGGCGCAGCGCGATCTGCGCCTCGCCCCAACTTCAGTACACATTTAGCGCCGGCGCAAAGTCTTAGCGCGCGCCCTGCTGCGCACGCAGATCATGACGTCATTTACTAGTGCAACGCCCTTTGTGCGCCCCGAACCAGAACTTCACTTGCGCCGCCCCATTGTGCGCCGGGCGGCCCGAACAACTGTGAAGTGGAACGGTACACAGCCGAGGCGGGCCGCGGGGAGCGCTAATTAAAGGGCACTTACCCTGCACTATAAAGGGCAGCCATTTTGCAGCATTCACTCTTGTGCAACGGTTTTTTGGAGAGAGACCAAGGAGGAGAGCTTACTGGTTTGGACCAACACTAGGACAGGTATTTTTGGCTCAGGCCAGAGCTTAGCAATTATCTTTGCCTTCATTGAGAGCTCATTGTTTGCCAGCATATAATGGGGGCTGCATTGGGTGCCAACGCTGACTTTCAGCCTTATGCCAGAAGGGCTTACAGACGCCGTGCGAGAGTGGCAGCCCTGGCTAGACACAGAGGGGGCAACAGGCGTCGCCAACTGAGGCCTTACCCACCCAGGGTATACCGCCAGCAGTCCTCCTATCTGACCATGTCTGCCGCGATGTGTGTAAGGAGGCTGCGATTCAGAAGGGAGGTGGTTGCAGACATCTGCCAGCTGCTTCAGAGAGATCTGCAGCCACAGCTGATGCGCAGGACGTCTCTGTCGGTGGCAGTGAAGGTGACGGTGGCTCTCAACTTCTATGCCACCGGCTCCTTCCAATCCGCTGCTGGGGACATCGCTAACATCTCCCAGTTCGCCGTGCATTGCTGCATCCGCCAGGTGACCAATGCCCTTTTCAGAAGGAGACGTCAATTCATCTCCTTCCCCATGACCCTGGACAAGCAGCAGCAGCGTGCAGTGGGATTTGCAAGAATAGCGGGCTTCCCCATGGTGCAGGGCGCCATTGACTGCACGCATGTGGCTTTGCGGGCACCTCTGGAGCATGCCGAGGATTACCGCAACCGGAAGGGCTACTATTCCCTCAACGTACAGCTGGTGTGTGACCACAGGCAGCGCATCCTAGCTGTCAATGCCCGCTTTCCAGGCAGCAGCCACGATGCCTTTATCCTGCGACAGACAACTGTGGCTGACATGTTCCAGGCATAGTCTCCCCCCCAAGAGGATGGCTTATCGGGGACAAAGGCTATCCTTTGTGTACCTGGCTCATGACCCCGCTCCGCGCGCCCACGACCCCTGCTGAAGAGGCATACAACGAGAGCCATCAAGCGACTAGGAACATCATAGAACAAACAATCGGCGTCCTCAAGCAACGGTTTCGCTGTCTCGATCACTCCGGGGGAGCCCTCCAGTATTCGCAGGACCGAGTCTCCCAATTCGTCGTCGTTTGCTGCATGCTGCACAACCTGGCTATCCGCAGGACTCGGGCACTGCCACCTCACGTTGGACCCCCACCTCAGGAGGAGGAGCATGAGGAGGAGGAGGACGAGGACGAGGAGTACCAGCCCAGGAGGGAGGCACAAGGTCCAAGGGCCGCCCGTCGGCGGCTTATTGACCGTCACTTCTAGGCCCCCTGTCAGGGAATGGCTTGTGCCAATGAAAGAACATGATTGCAGCCGCTCCGCAAGCCCTCAGCCGGTTAAGGCAACAAACACTTCAAAGATCAAACATGGACAATGTTAATAAATAAAATGCTTTATTGTACAAACTCAGGGCCCCTCCCACATGAAAACCAAAAACAGACGAAACCCCCAAAAAACACTCAAACACATTACTCGCTCCCACAACCTGGAGAGGATTAACAAAACAGTGCAACTAAAATGGCCGTCATCCTCGGCCTTCGTAAAAAACAAACATCACATCCTCGGCCTTCAAAAAACAAACATCCAATTCTCGGCCTCAAAAAACAAACACAACTGGCCACACATTCGACTTTTTGGCCCGCTAGGTCGATGCCTTGGCCATCTTTGTGTGGCCCCTGCCCGCCCTGCTGCTCCTCCTCAAAGTAAGGCCATTGGCTGCTGTAAGGCCATTGGCTGCTGTAAGGCTGGGGGCAGGCTCCAGAGGGGCACATGTCGTGACGGCAGATGCCCTTGGGGGTCGGCCTAGTCGAGGTCTGGCCGTCGAGCGGGCAGCTGTTGAATGCTGCAGCTGTGGCTGGCCAGCATCAGTCGCTGCAGCAGCTCCTGGCAGCTCCACTGGGGGAGTGGCAGTGGCGGCTGGAGGAATGGGGGCAAGCTGGCGGATGGCAGGCGCTCGCTGGTCGCCTGAGACACTGGCACTCACCCGGGCCAGCACTGCAGCATGCGCACCAATCTGCCGAGGGACAGACCGCTGTGCTGCTGCAGCGCGCCGGGTGCCCTGGCGATGCCTGGCTGACACAGCGAATGTGGCAGCAGTGAGTGCCCGTGTTGACCTGTTCAGTGACCTCATCAGAGCACCCAGTGACTGCACGGCACCACTGATCAGCTGCCCACTCGCTGTCTGAGCTGCCCCGAATGCCGCACGACTCGCTGCCTGATCTGCCCCGAATGCCGCCCAACTCGCTGCCTGCTCTGCCCCGAATTCCGCCAAACTGATGGCCTGTGAGGCCCCGACGTCGGTGACACTCCGAGAGAGGGACTCGATGGCCTCAGGCAACCGTGCCACTACCCCCATGAGCTCCGTGTGCCGGCGCTCCGAGTCCGCGGACAAGTCCTCGAGGCGTTCCATCTCCTCGGCGAAGACCATCTCCAGACTGGAGGCCGGACTCTCCCTCTGGGGAGAAGGCCGCCGAGCTGGCCGACCCTTCCTGCGTTGCTGGAGGCCGCTGGGCCCAGCAATTGGACTCCCCTCCGACCCTTCCCCCCTCTGGGGAGAAGGCCGCCGAGCTGGCACCCCCCTCCCGCGTTTCTGCAGGCCGCAGGTCCCATGAGCTCCCCTCCCCTCTGACACTTCCGCGACGCTCCCCTCCAGGGAAGACGTGTCCCCTACATTGGCATGGGTTGCCACGGCTGAGGGTTCCCCTGATGGGCCGCCTTCCTCTTGCTCCTCCTCCTCCTCCTCCTCTGAGGGGCTGTCACTGGCAAGTTCAGGGACCTCCTCCTCACCATCTGAAAGCAGGAAGGCACAAGAGTAGCTTTAGAGTGAGGCGAGGGCGTCAGCGAGGGATGCATGAGTGGTGGCATTCAGCGCATTGGTCGGACAGTGGCAAAGGATGTAGATCTGATGCGCAAGTGGGACGAGAGAGGTCCAAACGTGGATGTCCTTACCATTGGTGCCCAGAACAGGGTCGGCATCTCCACATGCAACGGGGCCAATCACCCGGGCACCCATGATGCACTCCACGCGATGTTGAAGCTCGGTGAGTGGCTGGATCTGGGGTCAGCCTCCCCCGGTCGCAGTCCGGCTCTTCCTATTATTAGCCAGCTTGGCCTGCAAGAGAAAGGACGGCCTCTAAGTACAGTGTGTCGCCCTGATCTTGTGTGCACTGCCTCCCATGGTGGAATAGCTTGGCCAGTGTGTTAAGTGCAGAATGTGCAATTGATGTTCATGCCTGTTCCATAGCTGCTGGATGAGGGCTGGCCATTAGGGCTTTCAGGTCCCTTTGCCCATAATGTGAGGTGCACATTGCAAGGATGAGGAGGTCACTGGAAAGGGTACTCACCCTGACAATCCGCGTGAGGCTATTAAACTTTTTGCGGCATTGGACACCGGTCCTGGGGACCTCGCTGTTGGCTGACACCTTGCTGGCGACATGCCTCCAGGCTCTCCGGTAGGCGCGGACCGGCGCCTTCCTGCCATTGTCCGGGTACAAAATATGGCGCCTCTTCTCCACACCACCAACCAGCACACTCAGATCACGCTCTGAGAAGCGCTGCGCTCGTTCACGGGCCCTCTGCATGGCTTCAGGTGCTATTTGGGTCCAGCAGCAGTGTTCAGGCCTAGCTGGAGAGCTCCACTATCCAGGGCGTGGCAGCAGACAAAGTCGACCCTTCCCCCTTAAGAGCTGGCCGGCGCCAGGGTGTCTGCTGTCAATCACGAGATGGCCGCACCTGCGCTGCGCCCGGCCTGGGCGCTCTCGCTCAGCAGCTCCGGCTTAGCGCCTAAAGAGAGGCGTCCAGCACCAGTTTTAGCGCTCGAGCAAACTCTTAGGGCGAAGCTAATGAACATCGCAGAAGTGGCCTCGATTTGGCGGCGGGCACAAACTTTAGCGGCCGCCCGACTTTAACGCCCCAAAAGTGGCTACAATGAATTTCTAGGCCAAAGCCTTCAGGCTTGTTTTTTTAACGCTCTTAGACCTTTTAGAATTATTATTTACTGTGGCCATGTTTGATTTAAACCGTTGATTTCTCTGACTGCCACTTTTGCTTTTCTCCTTCCTATCTTTTGCTTTTATCCTTGTTTCCCTTTCCTCTGTCTCCCTGCTCAGGTTCCCAACCCCCTGCCATTTTAGCTTAAACCCTCCCCCAGAGCACTAGCAAACACTCCCCCTCGGACATCAGTCCTGGCCCTGCCCAGGTGCAAACCGTCCGGTTTGTACTGGTCCCACCTCCCCCAGAACCGGTTCCAATGTCCCAGGAATTTGAATCCCTCCCCCTTGCACCATTCCTCTAGCCACGCATTCATCTGAAATATCTTTCTATTTCTACTCTGACTAGCACGTGGCACTGGTAGCAATCCTGAAATTACTACCTTTTGAGGTCCTATTTTTAAATTTACCTCCTAACTCCCTATATTCAGCTTTTAGGACCTGATCCTGTTTTTTACCTATATCGTTGGTACCAATATGCATCGCGACAACTGGCTGTTCACCCTCCCCTTCCAAAATGTTCTGCAGCCACTCTGAGACATCCTTGACCCTTGCACCAGGGAGGCAACACACCATCCTGGAGTCTCGATTGCGGCCGCAGAAACGGCTATCTATCTATTCCCATTTGGGAATTCCTTTTAATGTTTATGTTTTTTTTTGAAACGAGGTAAAGGCTGAAAAATGCATTTTTCATTTGAGTTTAATCTGTATTAGCTTTGAACACTTTTCCCCTTTAATTCATGACCCTTTCAATTGCCCACAATTCACTGTAAACTCCCCAGCCTTGCTCCCAGAGGCTGTAAAAAGCAGTAACGCCGCTCCTGGACGGGGACTTCGGGTCGGAGGTCTCCACCAACACCACCAGGAGGCCGTTACACTGTAAGTTAGTGCTGCGCCACAATACTCCAGCCCCCAGCGCAGATTTTTGCTGGGTAGCGCTGCGGCCATTTTCAGCAGCCGGAAACCTGAGGCAGGTTTCTGTCGGTGTCCAATTGTCCCCCCTTTTTATAAAAAAAAAAACATTTTGAAGCAATTGTCTGCAAGAAGCAAAATCCTGCAGGTGGTGGAAATCTGAAACAGAAAATGCCTGAAACTCTCAGTGGGTCAGGCAGCAGTTCTGAAGAGGGGTCCGCACCCTCAACATTAACCTTCCTGTTCTGCTCCCTCCACCCATGCTGACGGGTCTGCTGTGTGTTTCCAGCACTTGCTGGTTTTTATGCAACTGCTTATGTTGGAAATTCCCATTCGGCATCCTCCGTGACAAAGGTTGATCTAAAAATGTGACCAGGAAGAAAGGTTTGTACACAGGAGCTGTTTGCACAAGCAAGATTTTTACTCACATAATGATATAACAGAAACAGGCCATTCGGCCCAACAGGTGTATGCTGGTGCTTATGCTCCACACCAGCCTCCTCCCACCCTTCTTCATCTAACCCCTTTTAATAATAGATACGTAGATATTTTAGACACAGTTGTAATATAATCCCGATCAATGTGAGAGTAAATGAGGCAGAAATGTTGGTCACCCTTTTGGTCTGCTCACCCCATTCTTTCAGTCTAGCTTATCCCCCACACA
Source organism: Somniosus microcephalus (assembly GCF_052327205.1). Classification (NCBI taxonomy): domain Eukaryota; kingdom Metazoa; phylum Chordata; class Chondrichthyes; order Squaliformes; family Somniosidae; genus Somniosus; species Somniosus microcephalus. The sequence goes on from NC_141007.1 coordinate 5,371,031, forward strand.
CTGAACTTCCGAGATTCCCATTGCGCTGCTCTCCAATTCAAACTGGGTTATTTTCAGAATTCTCGTTGTACCTGGACCCCTCCCTCTGGCCTCTTAACCTCTCTAGATCTTTTCATTGCAAACTGCCGGCGTGACATTGGCCGTCTCTATTTCTCTGCTCCCCTCACTCACTCCAACCTACCTCCTTCTGAACTTGCAGCACTCCGTTCTCTCCGATCCAACCCCAATATTGTCATTAAACCTGCTGACAAGGGTGGAGCTGTTGTTGTTTGGCGAACCGACCTCTACCGTGCAGAGGCTAAACGCTAACTCTCCGACACCTCCTCCTACCTCCCCCTGGACCATGACCCCACTACCGAACATCAAGCCACCATTTCCAAAACTGTCACTGACCTCATCTCCTCTGGAGATCTTCCCTCCATGGCCACCAACCTCATAGTTCCCCAACCCCGCACAGCCCGCTTCTACCTCCTTCCCAAGATTCACAAACAGGACTGCCCTGGTAGACCCATCGTTTCAGCCTGTTCTTGCCCCACAGAATTTATCTCTTCCTATCTCGACACACTTTTTTTCTCCCCTTGTTCGGTCTCTTCCCACCTACATCTGTGACTCTTCCGACGCCCTCCACCACTTTAACAGTTTCCAGTTTCCTGGCCCCAACCGCTTCCTTTTCACTATGGACGTATAATCCCTCTACACCTCCATCCCCCACCAGACCGGTAAGCCTGACATCGGTAGTGGAGAAAATACGAGAGTCCATTATAAAAGATGTAATAGCAGAGCACTTGAAAAACAGTGACAGGATTGGACAAAGTCAACATGGATTTACAAAAGGTAAATCGTGCTTGACTAATCTACTGGAATTTTTTGAGGATGTAACTAGTAAAATAGATAAGGGAGAACCAGTGGATGTGGTGTACTTGGACTTTCAGAAGGCTTTCGATAAGGTCCCGCATAAGAGATTAGCGTGTAAAGTTAAGGCACATGGGATTGGGGGCAAGGTATTGACTTGGATAGAGAACTGGTTGGCAGATAGAAAGCAAAGAGTTGGAATAAACGGGTCTTTTTCCGAGTGGCAGGCAGTGACTAGTGGGGTACCGCAGGGATCGGTCCTTGGACCCCAGCTATTCACTATATATTAATGATCTAGACAAGGGAACTAGATGTAGTATCTCCAAGTTTGCAGACGACACAAAGCTGGGTGGGCGTGTGTGTTGTGAGGAGGATGCCGAGAAACTACAGGATGATTTGGACAGGTTGGGTGATTGGGCAGAAGCATGGCAGATGCAATATAACGTGGATAAATGTGAGGTTATCCATTTTGGTGGCAAAAACAGGAAGGCAGATTATTATCTGAATGGCAATAGATTGGGAGAAGGGGAAGTGCAACGAGACCTGGGTGTCCTTGTGCACCAGTCGCTGAAGGTAAGCATGCAGGTGCAGCAGGCGGTTTAGAAGACAAATGGTATGTTGGCCTTCGTAGCGAGAGGGTTTGAGTACAGGAACAAGGATGTCTTGCTGCAGTTGTACAGGGCCTTGGTGAGACCACACCTTGAGTATTGTGTGCAGTTTTGGTCGCCTTATCTGAGGAAGGATATTCTTGCCATGGAAGGAGTTCAGCGAAGACTCACCAGGCTGATACCTGGGATGGCAGGAATGACGTATGAGGAGAGATTGGGACGATTGGGCTTGTACTCGCTGGAGTTTAGAAGAATGCGAGGGGATCTCATTGAAACTTATAAAATTCTGGCAGGACTGGACAGACTAGATGCAGGGAGGATGTTCCCGATGGTCGTGGGATCCAGAACCAGGGGTCACAGTCTAAGGATAAGGGGTAGGCCTTTTAGGACAGAAATGAGGAGGAATTTCTTCACCCAGAGAGTGGTGAACCTGTGGAATTCTCTACCACAGAAGGCAGTAGAGGCCAATTCATTAAATATATTCAAGAAGGAGTTGGATATATTTCTTAAGGCTAAAGGGATCAAGGGGTATGGGGAGAAAGCAGGGACCGGGTACTGAACTTGGTTGATCAGCCATGATCGCATTGAATGGCGGAGCAGGCTCGAGGGGCCGAATGGCCTACTCCTGCTCCTATCTTCTATGTTTCTATGATGCCTGAGGGCGCTCCGCTTCTTCCTTGAACAGAGGCCCAGCCAGTCCCCAGCCACCACCACCCTCCTCCTCCTAGCTGAACTTGTTCTCACATTGAACAACTTCTCTTCTGACTCCACTCACTTCCTCCAAATTAAAGGTGTTGCTATGGGAACCCGTATGGACCCTAGCTATGCCTTCCTTTTCGTGGGATATGTGAAACATTCTTTGTTACAGTCCTACTCGGGTTCCCTCCCTCACCTCTTTTTCTGGTACATTGATGACTGTATTGGTGCCGTTTTTGCTCTCGCCCTGAACTAGAAAATTTAATTCACTTTGCTTCCAATTTCCACCCTTCCCTCACCTTCACATGGTCCATCTCTGACTCTTCCCTTCCCTTCCTCGACTTCTCTGTCTCCATCTCTGGGGATAGGCTCTTGACAAACATTCACTACAAGCCCACTGACTCCCACAGCTACCCGGACTACGCTTCCTGTAAGGACTCAATTCCATTCTCCCAGTTTCCCTGTCTCCACCGCGTCTGCTCTGATGATGCCACCTTCCATACTAGTGATTCCGACAAGTCTTTCTTTTTCCTCAACTGAGGATTCCCCTGTACTGTGGTTGACACGGCCCTTGACCATGTCTGTTCCATTTCCCGCACTTCTGCTCTCACCCCTCCCTCCCAGAACCATGATAGGGTTCCCCTTGTCCTCACCTTTCACCCCACCAATCTCCACATTCAACAGATCATCCTCCGCCATTTCCGCCACCTCCAACGTGATCCCACCACCAAATGCATCTTCCCCTCACCTCCCCTTTCAGCATTCCGAAGTGACCGCTCCCTCTGCGACACCCTGGTCCACTCCTCTATCACCCTTAACAGCTCTTCCCCTTTGCCCGGCACCTTCCCGTGCAAGCGCAGGAGACGCAACACCTGCCCTTTTACCTCCTCCCTTCCCACTGTCCAGGGCCCCAAACACTCCTTCCAGGTGAAACAGTGATTTACTTGTACTTCTTGCAACTTAGTATACTGTATTCGCTGCTCATGGTGCAGCCTGCTCTACATTGGGGAGACCAAACGCAGATTGGGCGACTGCTTTCGTTCAGTCCGTAAGGGTGGCCTCGAGCTTCTGGTCGCCTGTCACTTTAATTCTCCGCTCCACTCCCACTCAGACCTCACTGTCCTCGGCCTATTGCATTGTTCTAATGAAGCTCAGTGTAAGCTCGAGGAACAGCACCTCATCTTTCGATTGGGCACTTTACAGCCTTCTGGACTCAACATAGAGTTCAACAATTTCAAACTATAACCCCTGCCCCCATTTTTCATGCTGTATGATTTTGCCATTCCCATTTGCAACATTTTATCTTACCTAAGCACAGTATATTCCTTCAATTCCTTCCTCCCCTCCTACCCCCACCCCACCTCCTGTCTCTGCACCTGCTTAATATCTGTAATATCTGTTACATCTCCAGCTTTTTCCAGTTCTGATGAAGGGTCCCAGACCTGAAACGTTGGCCCCGATTTTCCCCCAGCCATCGGGCGGGTTTTCAGGCGGGCGGGGGCTGAAAATCGCAGAAATAGGGGGTCGCAACCCCCCCACCCGATTCCCTGCCCCGCCCGACTTTCGCCCCTGTGTTTCAGCGCAACCCGAATCAGTCCCGCCCGCCGCAGGCGGGAATGGTCGGCAGGAGCCTAATGATCAGTTATTGGCATGTTTAATCCTATTTTCAAGGGCCCTTGCAATTTTCTGGCTTTCCCCACGTAAAACACGCCTGGTGGGAACTGTAATGTATGTACCTTTAAGGGAGGAACTACTTTTTACAGCTCATGTATACTGTAGTACCGGCAGTGACCACACCTGTATATAACACTGAGTAGTAATCTGTACAGTCAGTTCCACTGTGAGCCACGTTGAGTAAACACCTGTTGTACCGTTTCTCCTGCAGTCTGTGTCTTATTATACACGGACACAACATTGACGACGAGGCAAGTTCGAACCTACCTGCAACTCTGTATCACCTCCCGCGGATTCGTTCCTGGAGATCAGTGGATTGGAGGTCAAGGCCAGAGACTCGGGCGTCGACCACGGGCAACCGCCCAGTAATCCAGCAGAGACTCGAGAATTGCGGGGGAGGCTGTCGAGAGCCAGGCTTGGCTTTCCAGTCGAGGTGGTCCAGCGAAACGGGCTGGCAACAGGTAGTGCGCAGACCCTTCCCGGACAGCGGCGGGCTAGAGCCCGACCGAGCGGCACAACAAAAGGGCCGAGCAGCGTTGACGGGGAAGAGAGAGAGAGGGCAGAGCGCACAGGGCGCAGCCGGTGTTCAGGGGCCGAGCAGCGTCGGAGAGAGGGAGAGAGAGACGCGCAGAAATCCGCGAGGCGCCGCCATTGCCACGAGAACCGCCGGGAGCGGCGCTGGCAGCAGCGGGGGAGGAAGGAAAGAGCGGGAGACGCCATTTTAAGCCATTGGGAGACGCCATTTTAAACCACACCCAAAATGCCGAAGAGTGGCAGTATCACCGCATTTGACAATGAAGTCGAAGATTGGACTACATATGTCGAACGAATAGAGGTGTACTGCAAGGCAAATGAGGTGTCAGATGACAAGAAAGCGTCGGTATTGTTAAATTTAATGGGTGCAAAGACGTATGGTTTATTACGAAATCTAGTAACCCCAATGAAGCCAATGGAAAAGAGTTTTGAAGACATAGTAACGATACTACAGGAACATTTAAACCCCACACCGCTGCTGATAGCAGAAAGATTCAAGTTTCACAAACGGAACCAGCATAAGGATGAAAGCAATGCTGATTATTTAACAGAACTGCGCAAACTATCGAAACACTGCCAGTTTGGAGCGGGACTGGCAGATACCTTAAGGGACAAGTTTGTGTGTGGGCTTCAAAGTGAAGGAACCCAGAAACGGCTTTTATCTGAAAAGGACCTTACGCTGGAAAAGGCTATCAGCATTGCGGTATCATATGAAGCAGCAGCACGGGGCGCTGCAGAGATACAACAGAGACCGCAAGAATATGGCACAAACGAAATGTCATATGGAACAGAGAAGTGCTATCGCTGCGGCAGAACAACACATGACCAGAATGATTGCTGGTTCAAAGACAAAGTGTGCAGACAGTGTGGAAAAGTAGGACACATAGCACGAGTCTGCAGGTCGGGAAAGAAAACCAGCAATAAGAAACCTACCAAAGGAAAGTACAAGAAGGTACATAAGATGACGGAGAATAGTTCAGACAAACAAAAGAGTGATAACGACTCTGAAAGCAGGGAACTGAGTTGTCTGAAACTACATAATGTGATCACAACGGAGGATCACCGAACCATTTGGGTCACTCTCAAGATAGCAGGAGTCCAGGTAAAGATGGCATTGGACACAGGATCAGCCCTAACAGTTATAAACCGACGGGACTACGAGCGGCTATTCTCACACATACCCTTGAGAGACACAAAAATTATTTTGAAGACGTACACGGGGCAAAAAGTCTACCCCAAAGGAAAAATAAGGGTGACCATTATATATAACGGTAAGGAAACACCAAAACTAGACCTGTATGTATTGCAAGATGGAGGACCACCATTACTGGGACGTGAATGGATCCGGAAAATACAACTGGATTGGCATTCCATACAGGCACTGACTGTGGCTGACAAAAAGGATGACGACGTCACACCTGGGCGACTGTCAAAGATCCTAACTGACGCGAAAGAAGTGTTCCAGCAAGGACTCGGAACACTAAAAGGCATGACAGCGACGATTAAAATTGAAGAAAACGCAAGCCCAAAATGTTTTAAGGCCAGACTGGTACCTTATGCGATCCGCCCAGCCGTCGAAGCAGAGCTGGAGAGTCTGGAACGTTCAGGTGTACTGTCCAAGGTAGACTGGAGTGAGTGGGCTACACCCATCATCCCTGTGATGAAAAAGTCGTTGAGCAGCACGCCTGGGGAACCAAGGAAGGTTCGCATCTGTGGGGACTTTAAGGTAACAGTGAACCCAGTCCTTCACACCGTACAATATCCACTTCCGTGGATTGAAGATATTTTCGCCTTGCTATCTGGAAGGAAACGCTTCACTAAGATTGATCTGGCCCAGGCGTATCTGCAAATGGAGGTAGAAGAAGCATCAAAAAAATACCTCACAATCAACACCCATAAAGGTCTCTACCAATACAACCGGCTGGTATTCGGGGTAGCGTCAGCTCCGGCTATTTGGCAGAGGGCAATGGAACAAGTCCTGCAAGGGATCCCAGGGACCCAGTGTTATTTGGATGACATCCTGGTCATGGGCGATAATGACAGTGATCACCTTGCCAACCTGGAGCAGGTGCTCACTAGATTGCAGGAATATGGGCTCCGAGCTAACCGCCCCAAATGCAAGTTTTTTAGAAAACAGATCTCATATTGTGGCCACGTTATCGATAAAGAGGGGTTACATTAGTCCCCAGAGAAGATTGAGGCAGTAGTCAAGGCTCCAGCACCGGAAAATGTGTCACAACTGAGGTTGTTCCTCAGGCTGGTAAACTACTACCATAAGTTCTTGCCAAATTTCTCTACAATACTACACCCACTGAACACCCTACTGCAAACTGGGGTGCCATGGAACATAAGAACATAAGAACATAAGAAATAGGAGCAGGAGTAGGCCAATCGGCCCCTCGAGCCTGCTCCACCATTCAATAAGATCATGGCTGATCTGATCCTAACCTCAAATCTTCTATGACTCTGCATCCACCCGAACCCATGTGATCTCCCGGGAGAGGCGAAAAACCAGATAAAGACCCAATGGCCAATTTGGGAGAAAAAAATCTGGGAAATTCCTCTCCGACCCATCTAGGCGATCGAAATTCTTCCAGGAGAAGTGGAGTGACGAATGTAGATGAGCTTTCCAGAAGAGCAAAACACTAATCACATCGAAAGAGGTATTGGCCCATTACAACCCAGCATTACCAATTCGGTTGGCGTGTGATGCGTCACCCTACGGCATTGGAGCGGTGCTGTCGCACAAATTCTCGGACGGCTCAGAGAGGCCAATAGCCTTTGCGTCACGATCACTAACCTCAACCGAGCATAACTACGCCCAGATTGACCGGGAGGCCCTCAGCCTAGTGTGGGGAGTGAAAAAGTTCAATCACTATCTGCACGGGCAGAAATTCACCTTGCTGACTGATCACCAGCCTCTTGTCTCCATTTTTAATCTGAAGAAGGGCGTTCCGGTGATGACTGCGCAACGACTACAAAGATGGTCACTTTTTCTAGGGGCGCACCACTATGAGATTGAATATAAGGGCAGGAAACAGCATGGAAATGCTGATGGGCTATCATGCCTGCCACTGCCTACTGCGGAGGAAGCACCAGTAGTGGATCCTGTCGAAATATTCCATTCGACTATAGTTGAATACCTACCGGTAACTAACGCTTGTATCGAAAAGGAAACCCGAAATGACCCGACACTGTCTCGGGTCTATGATTTGACGGTGAAGGGATGGCCAGCACATGGCGACTCACTGTTGCCAGCATTCTCGACAAGGAGAGAACAGCTGTCAGTGTGCCGGGGGACCTTGATGTGTGGATCCCGAGTGGTAATTCCACCCAAGTTAAGGGATAGAGTGCTCAATGAGCTTCATGAGGGTCATCTGGGAGGGGTAAAAATGAAAAGCCTAGCCAGGGCTTATGTGTGGTGGCCGGGAATCGATAAACAAATCGAGGACCTGACCAAGAGCTGCTCAGGATGCCAGAAAGTCCAAAATGCACCACCACAGGCCCCTCTACACCCATGGGAGTGGCCCTCATCTCCATGGCAACGGGTGCATATTGATTTTGCTTGTCCATTCATGGACTCAATGTTTTTAATAGCCGTGGATGCACACTCGAAATGGCCTGAGGTCATCAAAATGTCCTCCACCACCACGGAGAAAACTATTGCAGTCCTATGGAACATTTTTGCCAGGAATGGCTTGCCAGAACAGATTTGCTCCGACAACGGACCACAGTTTGTGTCCGAAGAGTTCCGGAGGTTCTTGAAAAAGAATGGGGTAAGGCATTACACATCCGCCCCGTATCATCCAGCCACAAATGGATTGGCTGAGAGGTTCGTACAAACCTTTAAGAAGGCAATAAAGGCTATGTACAATGACAACATTCCGCTGCAGCACAAGGTGGACAATTTCCTGTTCGCCTACCGGAATGCAACACATGCAGTCACCAACCAGGCCCCAGCCATGATGTTCTTTAACCGAAGGTTAAGATCTCGCCTGGATTTGCTCAGACCAAACGTACGAAGAGATGTTGAGAGTAAGCAATTCCAGCACATCCATGAGAAGCCAACAAGGAGCTTCAATGTAGGGCAACCAGTCTTGGCCTGCGACTACCGAACAGAAAAATGGCAGCCAGGAACGATATGCACACGGCAGGGCCCACTAATGTACACAGTGGACGTTGGGGAGAGCATCGTGAGACGCCATGCTGACCAGATCCTAGAGTCACAGGAACAAGTCAACCCCATGCCTCGCCCATACGTACCTGGTGATGAACCCGACGTACAGGTCGCATCTACCCCAGAAACCGTAGCATCGGAAGCTGATGAACCAACCGACGACGGGGCCAGAATCGCCTCCGCACCAAGAGCAAGACACTCGGGAAAGGCGCTATCCAGAGTGGATCAGGAAGCCTCCCCAAAGACTGAATATATCGACTATTTTCAGCTAATGTTGCATGTTAAAAGTGTTAATTGTAATCAGTTTGATATTTAATTATTAAATGAGTGTTATGGTACTGTTAATCTAAAAGGGGAGGAATTGTAATGTATATACCTTTAAGGGAGGAACTACTTTTTACAGCTCATGCATACTGTAGTACCGGCAGTGACCACACCTGTCTATAGCACTGAGTAGTAATCTGTACAGTCAGTTCCACTGTGAGCCACGTTGAGTAAACATCTGTTGTACCGTTTCTCCTGCAGTCTGTGTCTTATTATACACAGACACAACAGGAACACCGCTGATGAAACCTGGCGTGAACAGAGTTGGCTTGCTTGCTTTCAGCTGCAGGTCAATCAGGACTGAAGAGATTTAATCAGACAGCATTTGCAGGCTGCAGGACCTTGTTGCTGAAGGCTTGGGGCAACTTGTTGAAGGCTTAGGCACAGCTGTGGACGGTTGGAGCCTCACACACTTCTCCAGTGTGAGCTCCTGGGAAGCCCGTCTCACCACCCTAACTCAGCGCCTCCTCAACGGAGGCATCTGCCAGAAGCATGGGAGGCCTTTTGTTCCTTCCCTTCCTGGCATTAGAGGATCTCCAACAGCAGAGGAGGCTGGAGCAACTCCAGCAACAGCAGCACCAGCAGGAGCGGCAGGCTGGGGCAGCACAGGCCAGAAGGCGCTAGCGCATGGGAGGCCGTCGGCGCAGGAGATACCCCCCAAACAGGGTCTACAGACACAGGGTGAGCTACCTCAACATGACTGAGCAGCAGTGCCAGAGGCGGCTCTGACTTTCGCGAGAGGTTGTGACTGACATCTGCGCAATGCTGCAGCAAGACCTGGAGCCCAGAGCACCAGGTCCACACTACTTACCAGTGGCCATCAAAGTCACCACCGCACTCCACTTTTATGCCTCCGGCTCCTTCCAGGGATCAGCAGCAGACATCAGCGGCATCTCCCAGGCGGCCGCACACACTTGCATCACACAGGTAACTGATGCCCTTTTTGCCCTCGCGCACAATCACATCCATTTCACCAGGGATCGCCCAAGTGTGAGGGCGCGAGTGCTTGGATTAGCTCAGCTGGCAGACTTTCCAAGGGTGCAGGGCGTCATTGACTGCACACATGTGGCCCTTAGGGCACCCCACCGCAATCCAGGAGTTTTTGTCAACCGCAAAGGCTTCCACTCCCTTAACGTTCAGCTGGTGTGTGACCACAAGAAGGTGACTTTACATGTTTGTGCTAGGTTCTCTGGCAGCTGCCATGACTCCTTCATACTGCGCCAGTCTACTGTGCCTCTGCTATTCAGTCCGCCAAGCGAACTTCAAGGATGGCCACTTGGAGACAAGGGATATCCCCTGCACTCTTGGCTAATGACGCTGTTGAGGAGACCAGCCAGCGAAGCTGAGGAGCGCTACAACTCCAGCCACATTACCACCAGATGCATTATCGAGCAAACCATTGGATTGCTGAAGATGCACTTCAGATGCCTCGATAGCTCAGTTGGAGCCCTACAGTACTCATCAGCCAGGGTCTCCAAAATCGTCGTGGTATGCTGTGTGCTTCACAACATGGCACAGCGTCGTGGCTTGCCGATTCCGCAGAACCAAGAGGCTCCTCACAGAGCCGCCTCGGATGAGGATGATGCGGAGGAGGAGGAGGAGGAGGACGGAAACGAGCATCCTGCAGAGGCCCGCCAACCAGCGGCACCAGTGCGCGAGGACATTGCTGGGCGGAATGCAAGGAACGCACTCGCCCTGGGCAGATTTGCGTAGCCTGGTACATCAAACACTGCAGCCTCACTGCTTCTTAACTGACCATGGACAGTGGCCCATGCCTGCACATTCCTACCTATTTGACCAGCTTGCTGACATCTGCAAGTTATCCTAAGGCCTCTATGTGATATCCCCATTCACCAAATGACAGACGCCAAAACTGCAGCAGTTGCCACCAGATGTTTTATGTACAGGAAAATGATGGCATTAAAACTATTTACAAGACTTTTCACCCAAGTGACTACCCTTGTGATTAGTGGTGCTTTATTTTTCTCTTACGCGTGTTCCTACGTAGTGGTACCCCTGTGGCTTCAGCAGATGTGGAGGCCCCTTGCTCACTTTCCTGCTGCGCCTGTCTTGACACCTTTGACGGGTGTCCTCTGGGGTGGCGAACCTGTGAGGGCTCGCCAGCAGTCTGCTGCTCCTGCGGCTGTGCAGGGCCTGAGACTCCTATCTCACTGGGGTGTGGACTCCGGCGGGCCTCTGACCGAGGGCTCTGAAATAGCATGGAAGTGTGAGCGCGTGGAGTGGAGCCCCCACTTCCTTGAGGTGTGCCAACAACCTCCCTCTCATGGGTCAGCTCCCCCTCAGCACCTGCAAGTGGCTGGAGAGCACCTTGCTGCACATCAGGGGGGCCATGGGGACTCGTCTCAGCACTGGAAGTCCTGCTCAGAGGGACTTCCATGAAGGTCTGGTTTCAGTGCTCAATAGATGCCCATCGCTCCTCAAGAGATGCCATTCTATTCAGAGCACTCACCATGTTTTCGACACCCTGGCAACTAAGCTCCTCCATGGCCGCAGCCCTCCTCTCCTCTGCTGCAGCCCTCCTCTCTTCGGCTGCAGCCAGCATTGCCACGGAGGTAGCCATCCTTTCCGTGGTGATGCTTTGATGACTCCAATAAGGCTCTGCTCGTGCTCGCCATGGACTCCTCCATTCGCTCCACACTCGCAGTGACCCTGGAGACAAAACCCAAAACCTCCCAGGGACTCCTGCATCTGTGCATGGAGATCCATCACCTCCTCTCTTGCGGATGGACGCAGAGGCATAGGGTCGACATGCAGCTGAGCTGAGCTGGCAGAGCCCTGCGCCCTCCGACGAGGACTCTCCACTGCTGTCCGTCTCCACAATCTGCTGATGCTCACTTGTGAGCTGTGATACACCAGGTGACGACTCTACTCTATGTCCCGAAGGTCCCACTGAGGTGTGAGTGTCTGCGCTGGTGCTGGGTGCGCTTACTTCTGCTGACGCTGCGCCCTCAGAGGCTGAAGCTTCCTCTGAGGAGTCTGGCTGCAAAGCCTCTTCCTCCTCGGCAGTGGCGACGGGGGCACCGGATGGTCCTGTGGGGGAGTAAAGGAAAGAGCTAGAGATGTGATGGCAAGGCTACTTGCACATTGGATTTGGCATATGCTCATAAGTCCAAATGATGTGGTTTCACAATCATATCAGCAACTCATGCTATGTCAATGAGCGAGATGGGGAACTATTCTGTCACCAGCTTGCGGGCTTGCTCCTGTCGCTCCTGCCCCAGCATCCACAGACATGTCAGCCCCAGCAATCTCCATCACTGCTTCCTCCCAGGGGCTCAGGTGGGCGACTGAGGGTGGTCCTCCTCCAGTCCTCGCACGCTCTCGTCTATTGTGAGCTCTCTTTTCCTGCAATGAGAGAGACAAGTGGAGTTTGAGTGAGAGTGCAGGAGTGAGTGTAGAGATTGCATAGCATAGATACTTAGAAGGAGACAAAGGTGTTCTGAGGCTGCAAGACCAAGGGCCCTCCCTATGTGTTGTCAGTTGTGTTCCAAGCATCAGAGTGAGAGGCAGTGTGAGGGCTGCATGGTGGAATAGTTATGTGAATGTGAGCATAGAGAGATACGGAATGGGTAAGGGTGCATGGATGTGACTGTGAAGTGGTATGTGGAGGAAGAGATTGCTGAAGCTGAGTGCTGTTGGGGAAAGGCAATGGGGATCAGGTTGAGGGTGATGGAAACTTCGTACTTACTTTCCCTGTGCAGTGAAGGTCATGGAAGCGCTTCCTGCACTGCATCCAGGTGCGACGGGTGACTCCCAGAGAGATTACCTCTGCTGCCACCTCCATCCAGGCAGCCCTGGACTCTTTGGGAGGCCTCTTCCTCCCTGAGCGAGGGTAGAGGACCTCCCTGTGGGCCCTTACCCCATCCACCAAGGTCTGCAGTGATTTCTCGTTGAATTTGGCGGCAGCTCGGCCTCTGCCGCTGGCAGCAGCTGGTGCAGGCTCCTCTGCCATTGTGCAAGAGTGGTTGAGAAGCCTGCAGAGGTGGAGAAGCTTGCTGGACACTTTAAAAGCACCACGAATGATGACATCATACTGTGGGGCCTTCTGACTGGAAATGGACAATTAGCAAGGGTGCCCACACACTGGAACTTAATTGGCCACTTGAGGGAAAATTGCGTGCAGCTGGCTGACCCATTTTTTTTCGGTTCGGAACCCCACATTCGGGGAACCCGAACATTTCCCGCATGATCCAGAAAATCGGGCCCGTTAACTCTGTTCCTCTCTCCACGGATGCTGCCTGGCCTGCTGAGTGTTTCCAGCATTTTCAGTTATTTTTGATTCTGTCCTTGGCTGGTTTGGTCTTTTCCTCTGCCCCTCGCTCTCTTCCCCCCTCCCCTCACTGCCCATTGATGACCCAGCCTCTCGCTGAGATGTATGCAGCTCATCGTTCATGAACTCTCACTTGGTTTCTCCCCTCACAGGTCTATGCACTGATATCATCCATGGTGAATGAAGTTTCTTATCACTTTGAGGAGCTGCAGCAGCAACAGCACAAGGAGCCTCTGGATAAATGTGATTATGTGTGTATGGAGCTATAGAATGTAGCTGTAACAAAGAGCTAACATTGCTGTTAATGTTAGGTTTCTATATATTTGTGAAAATTATATTAAAATTTTAAGAAAATGGAGCTTTGTCATTTTTTCCCAATATTCCCCCTCTTCTGAAGGCACTGACACTACTGTTTGGTACCAAAGGCACTGAAAACCCCCACACCCGACACAATTTCTCATTTATCAACATTTTGGATTTGTAGATTAGGGGGGAGAAATTGAGTATAGCCCCGCTTGGGGCGCCAGCCTCGCCAGGGCGCTAAAAGTAGTGCCCTGGAAACATTCACGCCCCCGATGTCCTGGGGCCAATATTTATCCCTCAACCAACATCACTAACCCTTCCTCCTTCCGTAGTTGGCTCATTCTGGATGGATGGATTAAGGTGGCCTTCCTCATCTGTAATATATCAGTGATGAAGAGGCCAATCCAAATCGGGTGGGATGGCAGTGGAAACGGAAAATCGGGTGACGACACCTACCACCACCTCCCCACTGACCATACTACCCTGTCCCCGCTGGCACTGGGGCTCCTGCTGGGCAGCCCCTCTGTGCCTGTTACATCATAATGCCAGTGGAGAGAGCTGGCAAGCTCCTAGCCCATTTCCTTCTTGCTGCCCCTCTTACTGCCGTTCACTGGGACCAGCGGGAAGGCCCCAAAGCCTTGGCTGGGCCCTTCATTAGACGATTAGCTTCAGCCTTTAAGGCCCTCCTGCCACTGTAGCCTGGTCTGCCACCTCCTCCACTGCTGCAATACTGCCTGGGTTCTCCTCTGGGCCACAGGCGGGTTCCCCAGAGTCGCCAACTCTGGCTGGATGTAATCCTGCAGGTTTTATCACATGACCTCTGCCCTCCAACCACCCTCGACGCTTCCCCCATTGGTCGACCTACATGGCCATTCTCACAAGGCAATGCATCCCCGTGCCAATTTCAAAGCAAATAGACTCTTCATTACCCAGTTGGCTGTCAGTCAAACAGCCATTTCTTAGCCAACTCCAACATTTTGATAACTAATAAACAAAAGTGTTGGAAGAAAATTATTTTTTTAATGCCCGGGTTTCTCCAAGCAGTGACCTGGAGATTAATCTTCAATTCCTGGAGACTCCAGAAAATCCTGGAGGGATGGCAATCCATAAAAAACATAAGAGATAGGAGCAGGAGTCGGCCATTCGGCCCCTCGAGCCTGCTCCGCCATTCAATGAGATCATGGCTGATCATCAACCTCAACTCCACTTTCCTGCACAATCCCCATATCCCTTGATTCCCTTAATATCCAAAAATCTATCGATCTTTGTCTTGAATAAACTCAACGACTGAGCCTCCACAGCCCTCTGGGGTAGAGAATTCCAAAAATTCACCACCCTCTGAGTGAAGAACCCCTCGTTCTAAACTCACCAGCCACAGGATACATCCTCCCTGTATCTACCCTGTCAAGCCCCTTTAGAATTTTGTCTGTGTCAATGAGATCACTTCTAAATTTTAGGAAATATGGGCCTAATCTCCTCAATCTCTCCTCATAGGACAATCCCCCCATCCCAGGAATCAGTCTGGTGAACCTTCGATGCACTCCCTCTAAGGCAAGTATATTGTTCCATGGTGAGAAGACTAAAATTGTACACAATACTCCAGGTGTGGTCTACTTTTAGCACCCCAAAAAAGTTAGTGCCTCCACGCTGGGAATGGAACGATAGCACCCCAAGCAGGAGGTGTGGCGCTACTGGAAGCGCTCCCCCTCCCTCTTGGGGCGCTCCCATTCAATATAGTGGCACTATGTGCAGCAGCGCCACCCGCGTCGGCCTGTAACGCCGCGGTACTGCAGGCCTCCCTCCCCTGATTAAAGGGGAGGGGCCTAGCTGGGCCACCGGGGAGAGGGGTACCGGCAAAAGAGCCCGGCACTCAAGAGGAGTGACCCTGCAAACACAGCACCCTGACCCTGTCGGACATATCGTCCGGTGGTAGGTCAGGGGACGCGAGCGAAGTCTGTGGCTGGGGCGCTGCGCACGTCGATGACGTCATTGCCGGAGGCACAGGGCGCTAACAGGAGGCACAAAGCAACCCAATTTTTCCCGCTTATGCTCCAATCCTTTCGTAACAAAGGCCAACATACCATTTGCTTTCCTAATTGCTTTCTGTACCTGCACGTTAACTTTCAGTGATTTGTGTACAAGGACACCCAGGTCCCTGTGAATATCTACATTTCCCAATCTCTCACCATTTACAAAATATTCTGCTTTTCTATTTTTCCTGACAACTTCACATTTCTCCAGATTATATTCCATCTGCCATGTTCTTGCTCACTCACGTAACCTGTCTATAACCCTTTGCCGCCTCTTTGTATCCCCCTCACAACTTACTTTCCCATCTAGATTTGTATCATAAGTAAACTTGGATACATTACACTCGGTCCCCTCATCTAAATCATTGATATAGATTGTAAATAGCCGAGGACCCAAGCACTGATCCTTGCGGTACCCCACTAGTTACAGCCTGCCAACCATAAAATGACCCGTTTATTCCTACCCTCTGTTTTCTGTCTGTTAACCAATCCACAATCCCATGAGCTCTAATTTTGTGTAATAACCTCTTGTGTGACACCTTATTGAATGCCTTCTGAAAATCCAAATACACCACACCCACTGGTTCCCTCTTATCTACCGTGCTAGTTACAACCTCAAAAAACTCTTAACAGATTTGTCAAACACGATTTCCCTTTCATGAATCTGTGTTGACTCTGCCCAATCCTATTATTATTTTCTAAGTGCCCTGTTACCACATCCTTAATAATAGATTCTAGCATTTTCCCTACTACTGATGTCAGGCGAACTGGTCTGTAGTTCCCCGTTTTCTCTCTCCCTCCTTTCTTGAACAGCGGGGTTACATTTGCTACCTTCCAATTCGCGGGAACCGTTCTAGAATCTAGGGAATTCTGGAAGATCAATACCAATACATCCACTAACTGTAGACAACTCTTTCAAAGCCCTAGGATGTAGGCCATCAGGTCCAGGGGATTTGTCGGCTTTTAGTCCTATTTATTTCTCCAGGACAATTTTTTTACGAATACTAATTTCTTTCAGTTCCTCATTCTCACTTGAGCTTTGGTTCCCCACTATTTCCGGAATGTTTTTTGTGTCTTCTTCTGTGAAGACAGACACAAAGTATTTGTTTAATTTCTCTGCCATTTCCTTATTCCCCATTATAATTTCTCCTGTCTCGGCCTGTAAGGGACCCACACTTACTCTCTCCAATCTTTTCCTTTTTACATATCTATAGAAGCTTTTATAATCTGTTTTTATGTCTTTGCTAGTTTACTCTCATGTTCTATTTCCCCTTTTTTTTAATCAATTTCTTGGTCCTCCTTTGCTGAATTCTAAAATCCTCCCAATCCTCAGGCTTGCTACTCTTTTTGGCAACATTATAAGCCTCTTCCATTGATCTGATACTGTCTTTAACTTTTGTTAGCCACGGTTGCCGCTGGAAGCCCATCAATCATAGATAATGACCAACTATCTGGGACACTGGGCCTTGGTCAGGTCTGAAGTCCAGCTACGACCCTATAGGGGCGGGAAAAGGAACTCTAGCCCGAGTTATCAGTGGATATTTAACCAGGAAGGTTGATACTCGAGCCATATGCTGTCCTCAGCTAACTTCCACATGCAGGCACCTTCCAGAGGTTGGGGATCAAGAGCAGGAATTCCCTCTAAGCAAGGGAACAGAGACCATTTGTAGCATATCAACTGTCTGTCTAAATGCACAGCCTGAATTTTGCTTTTAAAACAGTTTTGCTGCCACCAGGTGATAGTTTAAACCGCTGCTTCTCGAAAGATGCACATCTGGTAGTTCTGACCATCCACAGCCAGGAACTCTGAGGTCTAGGTACTCAAACAGTATTTAATTTCCAAAACCAAGTTCAGCTTCCAATAATTTCCCACAGTCGAACTGCAACTATTTCTTACACTAGCGGGGAGTTCCTGCCCTGATAACAGCTGAATCTGGGCGGGATCGAGTCAAATACAAGGAACACAAAAGCTCGCGGGATTTCAAGCATAACTGAGCTGCAGCAATAGCCGCTTTACACTGGAGTATCGGTGATCCTTTACACTAGTTCAACAGTTGCTTCTCCTGAAGCAGTGCCCCATCAAACACTCCCAGGGTAGGTACAGCACGGGTTAGATACAGAGTAAAGCTCCCTCTACACTGCCCCATCAAACAGTCTCAGGGCAGGTTCAGCACGGGTCAGATACAGAGTAAAGCTCCGTCTACACTGTCCCATCAAGCACTCCCAGGGCAGGTACATCATGTGTTCGATACAGGGTAAAGCTCCCTCTACATTGTCCCAGCAAACACTCCCAGGGCAGGTACATCATGTGTTCGATACAGGGTAAAGCTCCATCTACATAGTTCCGTCAAACACTCCCAGGGCAAGTTCAGCACGGGTTAGATACAGAGTAAAGCTCACTCTACACTGTCGCATCAAACACCCCCAGGGAAGGTACAGCACAGGTTCAATAAAGAATGGGCCAGAAATTCAGATCGGGGGCTTGCCGCGCGTGCAAGGCCCCGATATGCACTTACCCGACGTGCTGGCCGTTGACCTCCAGGGATGCTTGGAATTCGATTTTGAAAAAGAAGAATCCCGGGCAGCATATGACGTCACGCCGCCCAGGAGTGCAGCCAGCGCGAAGCCTGTAGCGCGCTGTGCAACTGAGACACGCCACTTGAGGTCTCAGTTTAACAGGACACGCCCCCAATGTTTCTGCCAAGCTGCTAAGCATTTTTACATGCAAAGCAGCAGTTTAAATAGGTTTTTGGAAGTTTTTTGAAGATTTTGGTAACTTCTATAAACTTTTAAAAACGTTTACATTATTTTGAAGAATCTGAAGTAGTTTTAAACAGAATTAAAGCAATTTAAAGACTTTTAAAAGCCCTAAAAGAATTTTTTTAATTCCATTTATTTATTTAGCAATGTCGTCGTCATACGTGTCTTCACACTGTTCCCTTTGGGGAACTGTATGAAGTGGTGGAAGGATTTATGGCCATGATTAACGCTCATTCCGTGACCGTAACCATCTTTGAACCAGCCATTAGGGCGGTTAGTCCTATGGCGGGAGGGTTTTACGGGCTCCCACAAGCTATACAAGGAGGGGGGGCCACCCACACCCACGGACGCAAATATCCCACTGGATGTCAACCCAGAATTTAGAGCCGGAGCTCCGACTCCACTTGCCGGGACTGTCTGGAGCGGGGTTCGAAACCCTACCCTGATCTGGCCCAGCGGCGGGGATCCTACCGCTATGCCAAAGGCCCAATCCGATTAGCAACGTGAAATGCCTGGAATGAGCACAATTCACAGCATTAAAAGAACTCACAATTGAACTGATGATGACCTCAGCAATCTCCTCAAGGAGGTGGAGGCGCAGCGCCTGCTCATCATTGGTAATGAGAAGTCAAAGGGGCCGCAAAAAGGGCAGATGATAGCTTGGCCTTTCAAGTGGCAGCATAGGGCTCCAGTCACGGGGAGGGAAAAGGCGCAGGAAACGTATGGGTGTCACCTTTTGTGCGGAGTGGGCCTTTTGCGTAGCAGTAAGCATCCCCGCCGCTGGGCCAGAAGGAGTAGGGTTTCGAACCCCACTCCAGACAGTCCCGGCAAGTGGAGTCGGAGCTCCAACTATAAATTCTGGGTGGACATCCAGCGGGATACTTGCGTCCGTGGGTGTGGGTGGCGCCCCCCCCCTCAGATGGGTTGTGGGAGCCCGTAAAACCCTCACGCCATAGGACTAACCACCCTAATGGCTGGTTCAAAGATGGTTACGGTCACGGAATGAGCGTTAATCACGGCCATAAATCCTTCCACCACTTCATACAGTTCCCGAAAGGGAACAGTGTGAGGATACGTATGACGATGACCTCTTGCGCAATGCACCTCCTTGGACCCTCAGTCGCAGATGCGAGGGGGCAAATCGTGCAATTGTTAAATTTTTCATTTTATTGACATGTAAAATGTTGGCCCAGTAATTCCCTTCCAAATGCGCGAGTACGGTCGGGGTACTTACGCGTCTGGCCGGAGGAAATGCCGGTTTTCAGCATGCACAGCGCATGCGGGGAAAACCGGCATTTCCTGTCCTCTGAACGAAGGGGTTCAGAGGCAGAACGCGTGCGCAGTAAAATTCGCCGCTTTCATTCATGCTTTCAGTGAGGTCAAGCCCTTACAACTTACACATGAAAAAAGCATGGGTACAGTTGCTCCAGAGGCTGCGGAGGAAGATATTTCTTATCGTGGAGCTTCTGAAAGTATGTATGTCTGTATATATTCCTTTGCGTGTTATGTATATATTCCTTTACTTATGTGTATGAATGTATTATTTAATTATGACTTTCAGAGAAAGTAACTTATTGGAAAATCATAATTAAAAACATACATTCATACACATAAGTAAAGGAATATAAAACATACATACATATACGTAAAGGAATATATGCGGACATACATACATAATTACTTATTACTGATGAAAAGTTTCTTTCTTAAAAGTGCTGGAAATGTTACATTACTCATTTTAGAACACTCATTTTCACATTCATTTCACACAGCCACAATTGCTCCTTCTACCTATCGTTCTGAAAACCCGTTTAAAAAAAAAAATTTAAACTTTAAAACTTACTTAAAATTTCTTAAAATAACTTCCCTCCCTTTCCCAAACAAAAATATTGCCTTTCAGAAGCTCCACGATAAAATATATCTTCCTCCGCAGCCTTGGAACAACTTTACACATGCTTTTTTCAAGTGTAACTTGTAAGGACTTACCCTCACTGAATCCATGAATGAAATCGACGAAGTTCACTGCGCAAGCGCTGCCTGTGCAGTCGCACGCGCTGTGCCTCTGAACCTCTTCGTTCAGAGGACTGGAAATGCCGGCGTTCCCCGCATGCGCTGTGCATGCTGAACGCCGGCATTTCCACCGGCCAGATGCGTGAGTACCCAGACCGTACTCACGCATTTGGACCCGAATTTCTGGCCCAATAAAGCTCCCTCTACACTGCCCCATCAAACACTCCCAGGGCAGGTACAGCACGGGTTAGCTACAGAGTAAAGCTCACTCTACACTGTCCCATCAAACACTCCCAGGGCAGGTACAGCACGGGTTAGATGCAGGGTAAAGCTCCCTCTGAACTGTCCCATCAAACACTCCCAGGGCAGGTACTGCACAGGTTAGATACAGAGTAAAGCTCCCTCTACACTTTCCCCTCAAACACTCCCAGCGCTGTTACAGGATGGGTTAGATACCGAGTAAAGCTCCCTCCACACTGTCGCATCAAACACTCCCAGGGAAGGTACAGCACAGGTTAGATAAAGAGTAAAGCTCCCTCTACACTGTCCCACCAAACACTCCCGGTGCAGGTACAGCACGGGTTAGTTACAGAGTAAAGCTCACTCTACACTGTCCCATCAAACACTCCCAGGGCAGGTACAACACGGGTTAGATACAGAGTAAAGCTCCCTCTACACTGTCCCATCAAACACTCCCAGGGCAGGTACAGCACGGGTTAGATACAGAGTAAAGTTCCCTCTACACTGTCCCAGCAAACACTCCCAGGGCAGGTACAGCACGGGTTAGATACAGAGTGAAGCTCCCTCTACACTGGCCCATCAAACACTCCCAGGGCAGGTACAACACGGGTTAGATACAGAGTAAAGCTCCCTCTACACTGGCCCATCAAACACTCCCAGGGCAGGTACAGCACGGGTTAGATACAGAGTGAAGCTCCCTCTACACTGGCCCATCAAACACTCCCAGGGCAGGTACAGCACGGGTTAGATACAGAGTGAAGCTCCCTCTACACTGGCCCATCAAACACTCCCAGGGCAGGTACATCTAACTCGTAATCTATTTGCATAAACCAGTGGGCATCGCTGACAAGCCAGCTTTTATTGCCCATCCCTCATTGCCCTTTAGACGGTGATGGTGACAGTGTAGAGGGAGCTTTACTCTGTATCTAACCCGTACTGTACCTGCCCTGGGAGTGTTTGATGGGACAGTGTAGAGGGAGCTTTACTCTGTATCTAACCCGTGCTGTACCTGCCCTGGGAGTGTTTGATGGGACAGTGTAGAGGGAGCTTTACTCTGTATCTAACCCCTACTGTACGTGCCCTGGGCGTGTTTGATGGGACAGTGTAGAGGGAGCTTTACTCTGTATCTAACCCGCACTGTACGTGCCCTGGGAGTGTTTGATGGGACAGTGTAGAGGGAGCTTTACTCTGTATCTAACCCGTCCTGTACCTGACCAGGTTTTGTCCGATGCCGGCACTGACCTATCTCACCTGAATAGGTGTATGATTCACCCTTTTGTGCTGATGTTTGTATGTTGTCATCTCCTGACAGACACTTGTACACTTGTCAGCTGGAGTCTCTGGATATTGATCAAGAATGTGACCCTGACTGATATTTATCTCCTTCCTATCCTGGGGCCAACTGTAGCCCTCCAACTGCAACCCAGACTGACGAGAGACGAGAGATCGAGCATCTTAATACTTGTCACTGTATGTCGGTCAGAGGTCAAGAGACTGGAAAAAGTGACAGAGTGAGATGATAAACCTTCCCATTCCCCCTGCCCCTCCCTCAGGCTGGTCAAACATATTCTCTTGTTCAATTGAAAGACATTTGATTATAGAAATGTACAATTATTTAGTGTCATTCGTGGCTCTGTGGGTAGCACTCTCGCCCACCTCTGTCCCTGCCGCAGCTTGTCCGCTGCTGAAACTCTCATCCATGCCTTTGTTAACTCTCGGCTTGACTATTCCAACGCACTCCTGGCTGGCCTCCCACGTTCTACCCTACGCCAACTTGAGGTCATCCAATCTCGGCTGCCCGTGTCCTAACCCACAGCAAGTCCCATTCACCCATCACCCCTGTGCTCGCTGGCCTACTTTGGCTCGTGGTTAAGCAACGCCTCAATGTTAAAATTCTCATCCTTGTTTTCAAATCCCTCCATGGCCTCTCCCCTCCCTATCTCTGTAATCTCCTCCAGCCCCACAACCCCCCGAGATATCTGCATTCCTCTAATTCTGGCATCTTGAACATCCCTGATTTTAATCGCTCCACCATTGGCGGCCGTGCCTTCAGATGCCAAGGCCCTAAGCTCTGGAATTCCCTCCCTAAATCTCTCCACCTCTCCACCTCTCTTTCCCTCTTTAAGACGCTCCGTAAATGCTACCTCTTTGACCAAGCTTCTGGTCACCTGACCTAATTTCTCCCTGTTTGGCTCGGTGCCAAATTTAGTTTAATGAAACTCCTGTGAAGCACCTTGGGACGTTTTACTGCTTTAAAGACGCTCTGTTAATATAAGTTGTTGTGGTTGTTGCTGAGTGAGTGGAGAGCGACAGACCTCTATCTGAATAGGTGCTGCATAATGGGGCGACATCAATCGTTGATCAGTGAAATCAGACTGATGGGTCTTTGTTGGGTGAGGTTATGAAGGCACATGGAGCAATGGTGGGGGAGTGGAGTTGAGGTACAGATCAGCCAGGATCTCACTGAATGGCAGAGAACACCCGAGGGGCTGAATGGCCTCCTTCTGTCCCCAATGTTCCTCTCTTCCTGTAAGAGCTTTTTGCAGGGGTGGACACAGATAGAAATAGGGTTGGAAGATGGTAGGGGGATATGGGTGATAAAATGAATGGTCAGAGATGGCCTTGTCAGTGATTGAGACCATGCAAGCAGTGAGGCCAGGAGAGACGGCATAGTAGAGGGCTGGACGTGATGAGTAGGACAACAGGAGGGCAGTAAAATCAGAGGAGAAAGGACAAGGGGAGTTGAGATGGAGATTGAAATGAGCGAGGATGAGGAGTCACTGACTGCAGAGGCTGAAGGACGAAAGCAGGGCGGATATGTGGGTGAGAAATCCGGGGTGGTTGGCAATAGACAAGAATTTAAAGGAGACAAGAGCGGAACAAATGTCACAACGGGCCGCTCTGATGTCACAACGGGCTGCTCTGATGTCAGAATGGACCGCTCTGATGTCACAATGGAGCGCTCTGATGTCACAGCAACTTCCTGATGACATCATTAAGCAGCTTCAATCCCTGACACATGAAGATCCCAATTTGGGGCAATTCTGCTGGAAATGTCTGTCCTACACTCCCACTTCCTCATCTTTGGCCACAAGTACTTTGAGTGTCTGTGGTGCGGTGGGTTCTTCATTAGGAACAAACAGCTGCTCAATCCAATATGGCTGCCAAGGGTTGGGAATGTTGCCTTGTCCATGTGGTCTGTGTCTCAGGTCTGGGCCTTAACCCCAGCACCCACCTTAAACTGCCACAAAGAGCTGGCAGGACTTATATGGGCACATGACCCAGGGCTACATCACAACCAAGGGCTTATGTAACCTGGCCTCACAATGAAAACCATGACAACACAGAAACCCAGGGCTGGACAAAATACAGCAAAGTGCTACAAACTGTGCATTTCTGCATCAGATGGATGTTGTGACAGTGATAAAGTGTCTCAAGCTAAAACCACAAATGGACCTCCTTCTTAACAAGCTCCTGTTGTGTATGTAACCTGTTCCACCTTAAGAGAGCTTAAGCCTGTTCCACCTTAAGAGATGTACTACTTTCTCAGGCTGCTGTAGACGTAATACCGGGGGTGAACACACTGGTATATAAGCACTGTGCAGTAATCTTGTATTCAGAATAGTCCCTACCTCCAACCAGTAAAGACCTGTTTTTGATTGTTATTAATTAGTCTGTGTCTTAATTAACTAAATAACTCACAGATTTAACACTGGCGACGAGTCTGATTCGGACCCTGCGGCAGTCACTCCACGGCAGCTTCGTCCACAACCAGGACGTTGCAGAGAGGTTTCCACCCTCTCCACCCCACTGGAAGACATCCTGACCTCGGAGCCTCCATCGGCGACCGTCAGCTTCTTCTCCAGCTTGGTGGTGGGTAAGCCGTTGTCTGAGCCGGGCAGCGACGCGACAGGCAGTCGACCGCGTTGGCCGCATGAACGGGGCTGGGGGAGCCGGAGGAATAGGGCGCGAGAGCCGCTTCGAGCGGGAGGCGTTTCAACAGAGCGATCGCATCTCCTGATAAGGGCCGAGAGCCGCGAGAGCGATCGCATCTCCAGATAAGGGCCGGGAGCCGCGAGAGCGATCGCATCTTCAGATAAGGGCCGGGAGCCACGAGAGCGATCGCATCTTCAGATAAGGGCTGCACTCGGGCTGACAGCGTCGGGGGACGGGTGAAGACCGCTAAGCGCGGGAAAACCGCCATTTTGGGGGCGGAGGACGACAGCAAGAGCGGGAAGCCGCCATCTTTGATTGTAAAAAAAAAAACATCTGAGGAATTACAAATCTGATAAAGTACTACAATGCCTAAACACAGGAATATTAGCACCTTTGATAGTGACATCGAAGATTGGGCCATATATGTTGAAAGAGTAAAAAATTATTGTAAGGCCAATAAAATTCGTGACCAAGATAAAGCTCTAACATTATTAAATTTAATGGGTGCGAAGACATACGGGCAATTGAAACACCTGTTATCACCAGATGAACTGGCGGATAAGACGTTCGATGAGATTGTTACTGTCCTGAAAGATCATCTAAACCCCACGCCGCTGATGCTAGCGGAACGATTTAAATTTTACGACAGAAGGCAACTACAGAATGAAAGCAATGCTGAATATTTGCTGGAATTGCGTAAATTAGCGAAATATTGTCAGTTTGGAACGGGACTGACAGATGCACTACGAGACAAATTTGTGTGTGGTTTATTTAAACAAGATACACAAAAGCGACTGCTCGAGGAGAATGAGCTGACGCTTGAGAAGGCGGCCACTATGGCAGCAGCACACGAAGCCGCAGCGAGAGGCACGGCAGTAATGCAGCTACGGTCACCGGAGCTCAGTGCAAACAAATTGGAGTGGAGTTCTGTCAAATGTTATCATTGTGGAAAGACAACGCATGATCAGAACCAGTGTTGGTTTAAAAACCAAGAATGTAGAACATGTGGTAGGCTTGGACATATAGCTAGAGTATGCAGGTCAGGGAAGAAGACCAGCAACAAGAAGTCACCGCAAGGAAAATACGCAAAGGTACACAAGGTGACCAAACAGGAGTCCGATTCAGACGCTAGCAGTAATGAACTGGCTAGCTTAAGCTGTAATGAACTGGCTAGCTTAAGAGTACTCAATGCTGGTAAGGGTGCAGACCTCCAGACAATTTGGGTCACTCTTCAGATAGAAGGAGTCCAAGTAAAACTGGAATTGGACACTGGATCGGCATTGACGGTCATAAATAAGAAAGATTACGGAAAGTTATTCCAACATATTCCCCTACAGGATACGGGGATTATATTGAAAACATACACGGGGCAAAGAGTGTACCCCATCGGGAAAATAGAGGTTGCAGTGGTCCACAAGGGCGAAGACAGTCAAATAATGGACTTATATGTGATATCTGAAGGAGGTCCTCCACTACTAGGACGGGAGTGGATTAGGAAAATGAATATGGACTGGCATTTCCTACAAACAATAACGAGTGAGAACTCGGTGAAGATAGTCGGCCCAGACTCTGGAACGGATGATGGTAAGCCCAACTCAGGTGCAAAAGACAAAGTTTCAGCACAGAATTCCACTGAGCAACAACAACATAGTTTAACTGTGGATTCTGAGTCTGGCAAGTCTACTGATGTGCCCATTCCTGAGGGACACCGGGTTTGAACTCAACTCCATTTCAAACTACAACAGCAATTAGAACAAATGCTTCGCCGTTTTGAGCAAGAGTTGAATGCAATGAAAGAGTTCTTTGATATAGAGTTGGAGAATCTGGAAAGACAACAGAAGCAGCTGATGGAGAAAATGGAGCAGGAGCACACAAAACGTCTGATGTCAGAGGAGTTAACGGTCAGCCAACTCCTGCATATGCTGAAGGACAGGACTCTGAAATGGGAAAAACTTGAACACGAACTTCAATATTCAAACGAAAGGGGTTCGGAGCTCTCAAAGGTTATTGGAAGAGCTGAGGTGGCAACACAGACTGAGATGACTGCAACAGAGCAGCCCTTGGATGCCAAAAGTACGCTGACTCACGTCAACGTAGAACAACAGACCGCTGAAACAGCTGCTCCGGTAGAGGGATTGAATAGTCCGATCAATCAATCTCCAAAAGAAGTTGAAGTAGTAAAATCTCAAATGAGGTCATTAGTAAACGACTTGCTGAAAGCCCAGAAAAAGCTGGATGAAGAGGTACGCATGAAGAAGTCTCTTCAGGAAAGATGTCTGGACTTGGAACAAAAGCTGGCTAACGCCCAGCTGGGTATGGAGGAAATAGAAGACCCTCTCGCTGGCCTAGATCAGGACGACACCGAATATTACCATGACCTATTGAGTGACACTGAATATTATAGTGACCTGGTCTGCCCAGCTTGTGATGAAAACTCCCAAAGTGCAGAAACCATGATGAATCACAAAAAGTCTAAGAAACACCGGGAGATGGTGGCGCTACTACTGAAAAAGGAGGAAGAGAAGGAGAAACTTTGCATGCAGCTGGCAGCTGACAGTGGAGCCCAGAGAGGATCCAAGAAGCAGAAAAGGAAAAGTCGAAACAGAAGATGACCCATCTGAACTATTATCACCTCTACCAGATCACACACGTGGTCCCTCCGAACGGAGCCAAATCAGTTCGGAAGTTCAAGCTGTTAAATCCATGAAAGGACTATTGAATGAGTAACGTGAACCGACTACACCACAGAGATTGAATCTGTGAACTGTTTTCCGCAGAGACTGAATCTGTGATCTGTTTTGACATGAAGTTATATATGTATATATGTTATTATGTTACGTTAAACATGAAGTTATATATGTATATCTGTTATTACGTTAGGTTAAATGGGGGGATGACTATAAAGCTAAGAAGGGAGGAGTGTTGTGTATGTAACCTGTTCCACCTTAAGAGAGCTTAAGCCTGTTCCACCTTAAGAGATGTACTACTTTCTCAGGCTGCTGTAGACGTAATACCGGGGGTGAACACACCGGTATATAAGCACTGTGCAGTAATCTTGTATTCAGAATAGTCCCTACCTCCAACCAGTAAAGACCTGTTTTTGATTGTTATTAATTAGTCTGTGTCTTAATTAACTAGATAACTCACAGATTTAACAGCTCCACCAGCAGATTTGCGTTTCGCTGGACTCTACTGATGATCTTGCTCTGAAGAACCAGACTGAGATCCTTCGCTCTTTCAGAGTTCTGGCTCCAGCTTATGCAGACGAAATAGTGGAATTTCTCCTGTCTCAGTTAGAGAACGCTGACCAACGAATGAGAGTCGGAACACTGACTGTACTGAAGCACCTCATCACATGGGTGTCATCGCACTTGGAGAGGAAGAAGGCTCAGATTGTGGCTGCAATAAAACCAATCCTTCTTGACAGGAGCAGCAATCGGGAGAAGAAGCTCATTGCCCAGGTAATCTGTGTCTTGGTCGAGCAAGGTTACCTTGAGCCCGAGGGAGGTAAGGCAATGGTGCAATTCCTCATCCAACAGCGTGCGGCAACCGTCGGTTCAGGGACCCTGGAACCACCCAATCATCAGCCAGACCCAGTAACGGATGAAGAATTAGTCATCCTGTGTGAAAGAGTGATGTGCTTGATCACAACTGCAGTGAAGATGGAGGATGTCCTTTGGCCATCCTTACTGGAGTTTGTCACGATGACACAGTACACCAAGGCGTTAAAAATAATCTGCAGTTGTTCAGCACACATTGGGAAAAACAAACTGTGAGCCGGTAGGGAAAGTTTTCCCTGACTTACAATGAAGATGCCAATCTCCCGAAAGCCCAGACACTGCTGACCCGGCTCCTCGCTGTGTCTTGTTGCCCATATCGGAGGAGGCCGAGGAGCTGCGGCATTGAGTCTACTGAAAGTCCTGAGACTCAATGTCCACTCACAATCAGTGAGGTGGTGGGAAGACGAGCTGGCCCCATTAGTTGACCATTTACTGGAAAATTCACAGGAGTCTCTGTCCCAATCGGAATGGGAGAATAAATTATTGGCGGTCTTGTGCCTAGCTCTAAATACCATTAATGATGAGGAGTGGACGTGTCAGCTCGCTGACGAAATAACAAAACAACTCAGCACCAACCATCACTCCCCACAAGAGAAGGGCTTTCTCTATAAATCTCTTGCGTCAGTGCTCCTCCAGACACGCGCGAGGAACGTAAGGGAGGAGCTTCACCACATGTTACTGAGTGTGCAGCATAGTGAGAGTGCGGAGCGAGAGGGAGCGGCCCTCGCCACTGTTACTGAGTGTGCAGCACAGTGAGAGTGCGGAGCGAGAGGGAGCGGCCCTCGCCACTGTTACTGAGTGTGCAGCACAGTGAGTGCGGAGCGAGAGGGAGTGGCCCTCGCCACTGTTACTGAGTGTGCAGCACAGTGAGAGTGCGGAGCGAGAGGGAGCGGCCCTCGCCACTGTTAATGAGTGTGCAGCACAGTGAGAGTGCGGAGCGACAGGGACTGGCCCTCGCCACTGTTACTGAGTGTGCAGCACAGTGAGTGCGGTGCGAGAGGGAGCGGCCCTCGCCACTGTTACTGAGTGTGCAGCACAGTGAGTGCGCGGAGCGAGAGGGAGCGGCCCTCACCACTGTTACTGAGTGTGCAGCACAGTGAGTGCGGAGCGAGAGGGAGCGGCCCTTGCCACAGTTACTGAGTGTGCAGCACAGTGAGAGTGCGGAGCGAGAGGGAGCGGCCCTCGCCACTGTTACTGAGTGTGCAGCACAGTGAGAGTGCGGAGCGAGAGGGAGCGGCCCTCGCCACTGTTACTGAGTGTGCAGCACAGTGAGTGCGGAGCGAGAGGGAGCGGCCCTCGCTACTGTTACTGAGTGTGCAGCACAGTGAGTGCGGAGCGAGAGGGAGCGGCCCTCGCCACTGTTACTGAGTGTGCAGCACAGTGAGAGTGCGGAGCGAGAGGGAGCGGCCCTCGCCACTGTTACTCAGTGTGCAGCACAGTGAGAGTGCGGAGCGAGAGGGAGTGGCCCTCGCCACTGTTACTGAGTGCGCAGAACAGTGAGAGTGCGGAGCGAGAGGGAGCGGCCCTCGCCACTGTTACTGAGTGTGCAGCACAGTGAGTGCG
This sequence comes from Somniosus microcephalus, assembly GCF_052327205.1. NCBI lineage: Eukaryota > Metazoa > Chordata > Chondrichthyes > Squaliformes > Somniosidae > Somniosus > Somniosus microcephalus. The sequence continues at coordinate 5,400,589 of NC_141007.1, forward strand.
GAGCGAGAGGGAGCAGCCCTCGCCACTGTTACTGAGTGTGCAGCACAATGAGAGTGCGGAGCGAGAGCGAGCAGCCCTCACCACTGTTACTGAGTGTGCAGCACAGTGAGTGCGGAGCGAGAGGGAGCGGCCCTCGCCACTGTTACTGAGTGTGCAGCACAGTGAGTGCGGAGCGAAGGGGGCGGCCCTCGCCACTGTTACTGAGTGTGCAGCACAGGGAGAGTGCGGAGCGAGAGGGAGCGGCCCTCGCCACTGTGACTGAGTGTGCAGCACAGTGAGTGCGGAGCGAGAGGGAGCGGCCCTCGCCACTGTTACTGAGTGCGCAGCACAGTGAGTGCGGAGCGAGAGGGAGCGGCCCTCGCCACTGTTACTGAGTGTGCAGCACAGTGAGTGCGGAGCGAGAGGGAGCTGCCCTCACCACTATTACTGAGTGTGCAGCACAGTGAGAGTGCGGACCGAGAGGGAGCGGCCCTCGCCACTGTTACTGAGTGTGCAGCACAGTGAGTGCGGAGCGAGAGGGAGCGGCCCTCGCCACTGTTACTGAGTGTGCAGCACAGTGAGTGCGGAGCGAGAGGGAGCGGCCCTCGCCACTGTTACTGAGTGTGCAGCACAGTGAGAGTGCGGAGCGAGAGGGAGCGGCCCTCGCCACTGTTACTGAGTGTGCAGCACAGTGACTGCGGAGCGAGAGGGAGCGGCCCTCGCCACTGTTACTGAGTGTGCAGCACAGTGAGAGTGCGGAGCGAGAGGGAGCGGCCCTCGCCACTGTTACTGAGTGTGCAGCACAGTGAGTGCGGAGCGAGAGGGAGCGGCCCTCGCCACTGTTACTGAGTGTGCAGCACAGTGAGAGTGCGGAGCGAGAGGGAGAGGCCCTCGCCACTGTTACTGAGTGTACAGCACAGTGAGTGCGGTGCGAGAGGGAGCGGCCCTCGCCACTGTTACTGAGTGTGCAGCACAGTGAGAGTGCGGAGCGAGAGGGAGCGGCCCTCGCCACTGTTACTGAGTGTGCAGCACAGTGAGAGTGCGGAGCGAGAGGGAGCGGCCCTCGCCACTGTTACTGAGTGTGCAGTACAGTGAGTGCGGAGCGAGAGGGAGCGGCCCTCGCCACTGTTACTGAGTGTGCAGCACAGTGAGTGCGCGGAGCGAGAGGGAGCGGCCCTCGCCACTGTTACTGAGTGTGCAGCGCAATGAGTGCGGAGCGAGAGGGAGCGGCCCTCGCCACTGTTACTGAGTGTGCAGCACAGTGAGAGTGCGGAGCGAGAGGGAGCGGCCCTCGCCACTGTTACTGAGTGTGCAGCACAGTGAGTGCGGAGCGAGAGGGAGCGGCCCTCGCCACTGTTACTGAGTGTGCAGCACAGTGAGAGTGCGGAGCGAGAGAGAGCGGCCCTCGCCACTGTTACTGAGTGGGCAGCACAGTGAGTGCGGAGCGAGAGGGAGCGGCCCTCGCCACTGTTACTGAATGTGCAGCACAGTGAGTGCGGAGCGAGAGAGAGTGTCCCTCGCCACTGTTACTGAGTGTGCAGCACAGTGAGAGTGCGGAGCGAGAGGGAGCAGCCCTCGCCACTGTTACTGAGTGTGCAGCACAGTGAGAGTGCGGAGCGAGAGGGAGCGGCCCTCGCCACTGTTACTGAGCGTGCAGCACAGTGAGAGTGCGGAGCGAGAGGGAGCGGCCCTCGCCACTGTTACTGAGCGTGCAGCACAGTGAGTGCGGAGCGAGAGGGAGCGGCCCTCGCCACTGTTACTGAGTGTGCAGCACAGTGAGTGCGGAGCGAGAGGGAGCGGCCCTCGCCACTGTTACTGAGTGTGCAGCACAGTGAGTGCGGAGCGAGATGGAGCGGCCCTCGCCACTGTTACTGAGTGTGCAGCACAGTGAGTGCGGAGCGAGAGGGAGCGGCCCTCGCCACTGTTACTGAGGGTGCAGCACACTGAGTGCGGAGCGAGAGGGAGCGGCCCTCGCCACTGTTATTGAGTGTGCAGCACATTGAGTGCGGAGCGAGTGGGAGCGGCCCTCGCCACTGTTACTGAGTGTGCAGCACAGTGAGTGCGGAGCGAGAGGGAGCGGCCCTCGCCACTGTTACTGAGTGTGCAGCACAGTGAGTGCGGAGCGAGAGGGAGCGGCCCTCGCCACTGTTACTGAGTGTGCAGCACAGTGAGTGCGGAGCGAGAGGGAGCGTCCCTCGCCACTGTTACTGAGTGTGCAGCACAGTGAGTGCGGAGCGAGAGGGAGCGGCCCTCGCCACTGTTACTGAGTGTGCAGCACAGTGAGAGTGCGGAGCGAGAGGGAGCGGCCCTCGCCACTGTTACTGAGTGTGCAGCACAGTGAGAGTGCGGAGCGAGAGGGAGCGGCCCTCGCCACTGTTACTGAGTGTGCAGCACAGTGAGTGCGGAGCGAGAGGGAGCGGCCCTCGCCACTGTTACTGAGTGTGCAGCACAGTGAGTGCGGAGCGAGAGGGAGCGGCCCTCGCCACTGTTACTGAGTGTGCAGCACAGTGAGTGCGGAGCGAGAGGGAGCGGCCCTCGCCTCTGTTACTGAGTGTGCAGCACAGTGAGTGCGGAGCGAGAGGGAGCGGACCTCGCCACTGTTACTGAGTGTGCAGCACAGTGAGAGTGCGGAGCGAGAGGGAGCGGCCCTCGCCACTGTTACTGAGCGTGCAGCACAGTGAGTGCGGAGCGAGAGGGAGCGGCCCTCGCCTCTGTTACTGAGTGTGCAGCACAGTGAGTGCGGAGCGAGAGGGAGCGGCCCTCGCCACTGTTATGAGTGTGCAGCACAGTGAGAGTGCGGAGCGAGAGTGAGCGGCCCTCGCCACTGTTACTGAGTGTGCAGCACAGTGAGAGTGCGGAGCGAGAGGGAGCGGCCCTCGCCACTGTTACTGAGTGTGCAGCACAGTGAGAGTGCGGAGCGAGAGGGAGCGGCCCTCGCCACTGTTACTGAGCGTGCAGCACAGTGAGAGTGCGGAGCGAGAGGGAGCGGCCCTCACCACTGTTACTGAGTGTGCAGCACAGTGAGAGTGCGGAGCGAGAGGGAGCGGCCCTCGCCATCGGTTTCTGTGCCGTGGCACATTTTGACGATACGCTCAGTCGCCTGGAGGACTTTGCTAACACCAGCAGATTTAGGGTCAAGGCTGATGAGGAATCGGATAAAGTCAAGAGCACACTGGTTCTGTGCTATGGGAACATAGCAGTCTCCGCACCTGAAGAACTGCTCTTCACAATCGAGAGCCACATTCTGCCAGCTCTGAGTCATTTAGTGACAAGCGGGCAAGGGATAAAGGCTGAATCCAGGGATCTCACACTAAAGCTCAGCCTAATACAGACCGTGACTCAGATAGCCAGATCCCTGTATATAAATCGCTGGAGGCTTCCCACCAGCTTTATTAGAAACAGGGTGCTGCTGACAAACATGCAGGATCTTATCGAGGCCGAGCCACCAGAGCTGCTGAAGAGCCCTGTTCGACAGTTAGCCATGGACGCCTGCAAGCATCTCGTGAAACTACACAGTGAATCAATCCAAGCTGACACCTGCCAATTGATTCAAAGCTGCCTGATCAGTACTTTCAGCTTGGTACCTCCAGAACTGGACAATGACCAGGACACAAATGATAATACAAAGGAAACGGCCACGCTTTATACCCAAACCACAGATTCTCTGCAAAATCTGCTGAAGCAATTATTACTTCAGGACCTGTCTCCTCAAGGACTTGAGGCTATTTTCAAACATGTAGAAGCCTGGATCAGTTCAACAAAAGACCATGAACGAGAGAGAGCCATGGAAATGACCTTGGAGCTTCTGAACCTTTACTGGAGGAAGTTCAATGTTCATAATGTAGTGCCTGGTAATAACACGGGGACTCTGATTGGGCGACTGATGCCACGTTGTGCAGACCCATCGCTTCCCGTTCGACAGATGGCCCTGGACTCTTTGTACTTCATCCTGGCCATCCATTTGTCGTGTGACGGCACCAATCTAGTTCAGCAAACGGAGCAGTTAGAGGGACTGAAAAGAGTCAGAGACCAGTTGGTTAACCCTGACAATTCAGTCCTCTTAAACGCATGCACTCAAATCACAGAGGTCATTTCCAAATGTTTGCCCCATGACCAGCTGGGCAACTTACTCTTCATGGTCTTCAAAGGACTGTCCGACCAACACCCCAGCTGTTCCAATGCAGCTGCTGTTCTCATTCAAACTACCATTAAACTACGAGGCAGTGAACTTGGGGACCAGGTCTCGGAGATAATTGACGCGCTGAGAATTGAATTACCATCATTCCTTATGAGCAGGTGAGACTTTCAGTTCTACGTAGTGTGGCCATTCTGGCCTCACACAACACAGCAACAGTTGTGTCCTGTCTCCTCACCTGCCCCGTCCCTTTGGACAAGTACATCAGTGACATGTGGCGATCACTGGCTGAGGACACAGAATGTGCCATGAGAACAATGGGAGAGCTGCTGCACACACTGAAAAAGCAGTTGTCCTTTGGGATGAGCAGAACCTGTCCCGTCAGTGAGAACGCGCCAGCGTATTCAACCCTTGAATCCCTGGCTGCCGTCTGTGGGCTGCAACAGATGATCACTAAGCCCGAGTTGGTAAAGGCGGTGACTGCATTATTCCCGCAGTTATTCAGCGCCCTGCTAATTCATTGCAACTCTTCCATTCACGTTTCTCTGCTCAATAGTTTCGCTCCTGGTGATAAATTCAACCAGAGACCATTCTCAGCTGTGTTTGAAACATCTAAATGTAGAGATCTGTGTGTGAACTGTGTGAGGACACTAAATGACCTGCTGGCTCGGACAAACAATACAGAAGTAACTACTTACATGGTGTACAGTGGAGGATGGGACCAGATGAAGAACCTCCGCATATTTGACAAGGGGGTTGTCTTGCTGGCCAGAGCCATGGTGCAATTTGCTGGCATCAGCCTGCCTGGCATTGTGAAAGAGCTGGCAGCTCAGATCCATACCATCCAAGAGTGTCAGGCAGTCACCGTGGCTTCCTTCTTTGGAGAGCTATTAAAATCTCCACTGGTTTCACAGCTGCAGCTCACAGACACTCTGGCCAACACATTGCTAAGGTGTTTGTGTGATGCTTGTCCCGTTGCCCAGTTGCTGTGTGTCAGGGGCCTGGGCAACATTACAATTGGAGCCCATCACTGGTCTCACCAAGTGATGGGCACAATGCTGAGTCTGCTCCAGGAGAACCAAGAGGAAGTGCTAACATTTGAGGTGCTGTCGTGTCTCTCCAAGAACATTAATAAATTGAGAGGGAGCGACATCCAACCCTTTGTACAGCAAATCCTCACCAGCATTCAACCACTCTTTGACGCCGAGTGTGATCTAGTGCGGGCTGAAGCGATCAGCATGTTGGGGAACTTGACCAAATGTGGAATCGGAGGTTCCAGATCCATCTTCAACCGACTGATCCATTCCAACCTTGTGCGTTTGTTGCTGCACCTGGACGGAAAGAGTGAGGAGGTGACCAGGTCTTGCAGTTCAACACTGCAACTGGTTGTCCCCCTCATTGGATCGGCCGAGGTTTCCTCATTAATCAAGAACTATCTAAGGGAGCCTAACGGGAACTACATGGATCTCCTAAGGGACCTTTCACGACAGTTGGTTGAAGATTTCCCCAACAGGATCACTTCCTATGCCAGGGATTGCCAGTCCTTCCTCCACAGCCCCCAGGAACAGCTCCGAGCACAGGCAGCGGCCTTTTCAACTTGACTTCTCCAGCAGTCAGAACGTGTCCGATCCGCCCGCAGGCTCACCTGGTGGAACAGCTGCCTGAGGAACTGCTGCTGTCGGTGTCAGAATGAAGCCTAAAAACACAGGCCCCAATCGTCCTCCACCTCCTCGTCTTTGCTTCAAACTGGTCAATTTTCCAACATGACTTGTAAATATGTAAATTCATGAATTGTAAATAAATAGATTTCCTGTTGTTGCAACTCTCGGTCGATCTTCAAACGGTGCAGGTTCCGCGGCTGTGTGACTGGAAGAGAATAAACACACTATAGTAATCTGGGATGTTATGCTTAAGGTTATCCACCAGGTGGTGCTGTAGCCAATGCTGCTGCTAAGGTCAGAGGTTTGCTTCCTGCCAGCAAAAGGTGGAATGCCAGGATGCAGGCATGATGTTTGTTACTCTGTTTGTTTAATAAAATACTTGTACTAGTTCCAAGATATCGCCTCTTCGATTTCTTGTTCCACTACATGGATTTATCACATTTGGCGACGAGGTAAAAAGGACCCTGGATAAAGAAGAGAAGTCTGCCAGGACTTTTAAACAACAAAATCACGAGCTGAAGTTAGCTACCAGTTGGAAGAGAGCATGGCTGCCACGGTAGGAACAGTTTCCGCTTTTGATAGTCAAGCACAAACCTGGGAGGAATACTGTGAAGTGTTGGGTTATTTTTTCGAAGCAAATGAAATAAATGATGCCAGAAAAAGGAAAGCCATTCTGCTTAGTTCAGTGGGAAGCCAGACCTACAGTTTGATTAGGAATCTGCTCAGTCCTGAAAAGCCTGGAGACAAATCATTTGTTGAATTAGTGGCTTTGCTAAAAGAACATTTCAACCCTAAGCCTAGTGAGATTGTACAGCGGTTCAAGTTTAATTCAAGGAACAGGAAAGGGGAAGAGAGCGTAATGGACTATGTAGCGGTGTTGCGTAAATTGCAATTATGGGAACAACCTGAAGGAAATGCTGCGAGATAGGCTAGTTTGCGGAATTATGGATGACCGAATGCAGCGTAGATTATTATCCGAGACTGGGCTTACTTATGAAAAAGCATTGGAACTTGCTCAAGCCATAGAGACAGCGAACCGAGATGTAAAAGAAATACAGGGTTCAGACAGGGCTAATGCTATGCAAGTTGCAGGTCAGGTTGTTGTGCATAAGTTGAACATGCGTCAGAAACCACAACGTGAGCATGTGAAGGCATGTTATAGATGCAAGGTCGATCACCTGGCGAGTGAATGCCGATTTCTGGAGGAAAAGTGCTACAAGTGTGGGAAACAAGGACACATAAAACGAGCTTGCAGGGCAAAATCACCTGTGGAGGAATCCGAACCAAAAGGGGGAGGACAGCAAAACCAAGGAAGAGAAGTGAAAAAACATGGAGCACACCACATCAGCGGGGAAGCTGAGGAAGAAGAGGACATGTTCATAATGTATAGCATGTTAGAGAACTTTCCAAAAGTGGCTCCTATCACATTGCAACTGACAGTAAATGACTCTAAGGTGAACTTTGAAGTGGATACAGGGTGCGGCGTGACCATAATGAACAAGGCAGAGTACTCAAAATTGTGGAACCGTGCAAAAGTCCCAAAAGGGCAGCACGGTGGCATAGTGGTTAGCACTGTTGCCTCACAGCGCCAGAGACCCGGGTTCGAATCCGGCCTCGGGTGACTGTCTGTGTGGAGTTTGCACATTCTCCCCGTGTTTGCGTGGGTTTCCTCCGGGTGCTCCGGTTTCCTCCCACAGTCCAAAGATGTGCGGGTGAGGTTGATTGACTATGATAAATTGACCCTTAGTGTTAGGGGGATCAAATGCGTGGGGTTACGGGGATAGGGTGGGATATGTGTTGATGTAGGGGTTACGGGGTTCGGGTGGGATATGTGTCGGTGCAGGCTTGATGGGCCGAAATGGCCTCTATCTGCACTGTGGGGTTTCTGTGATTTCTGTGATTTCTGAGTTAAAGCCTTGCTCCCTGCATCTTAAAACATATACAGGTGAACGAGTAGCGACATTAGGTACAGCTAATGTAACTGTGCAACACAGAGACACAGTGGAACAGCTACCTGTAGTTATAGTATCGGGTACCGGACCAAACCTGTTAGGTCGGGGCTGGATAAAAGAACTTAAATTAGACTGGGGAGCAGTAAATCAAATAGATGCGGGCAAACAGTTGACTTTGCAAGAAGTGTCGAGTGAACATGAGAATGCGTTCAAGGAGGAACTTGGCACATTTAATGTCCCCCCAGCTAAGATTTATGTGGACAAGGAGGCACCGCCAAGGTTTTTTAAACAATGACCTGTGCCTTATGCCATGAAACCAAAGGTAGAGGCTGAGCTTGACCGTCTATTGAGAGAGAACATACTGGAGCCAGTGAAATGTTCGGAATGGGCAGCTCCCATAGTACCTGTTTTGAAACCGGACAATTCGGTAAGACTCTGTGGAGATTATAAATTGACAGTCAATCGGGTGTCCAAACTAGAGCAGTATCCGATTCCCAAAACAGAGGATCTCTTTGCAAACCTGGCTGGAGGAAAGAAATTCACAAAGTTGGATATGAGTCATGCCTACTTGCAGATTACACTGGATGACAAATCAAAGAAGTATGTCACCATAAATACACACAAGGGCTTGTTTACATATAACCGCTTACCGTTTCGCATCTCATCTAGTCCAGCTATCTTCCAGAGGACAATTGAAGGTGTACTGCAAGGGATTCCACATGTTTCCATCTATCTGGATGACATTCTGGTGACGGGAAGAACTGACCAGGAGCATCTGAGCACTCTGAGAGAGGTACTACAGAGATTGGAGAGGGCAGGGCTCCGGCTCAAGAGGAGTAAGTGCACTTTCCTGGGGAATGAGGCAGTGTTCCTGGGACACAGAGTGGATGCCACCAGGCTCCATCCACTCAAGGAGAAGGTACAAGCACTGCAGGACACCCCTGCTCCTACAAATGTGGCTGAGTTAAAAGCTTACCTGGGACTGCTGAACTATTATAACAGGTTTTTACCAAACTTGTCAACTGCGTTAGCACCTCTTCACAAACTACTGCGCAAGGAGACACAGTGGCAGTGGGGAGAGGAGCAGGGGGTTTAATTTGAACAGTCCAAGAAACTGATGCTGTCGTCGGACGTGCTGGTTCACTACAATGCAGAGAAAGACATCATTCTCTCTTGTGACGCTTCACCTTACGGGGTGGGGGCAGTTCTTTCACACTGCATGGAAGATGGAACTGAAAGACCAATAGGGTTTATGTCCCGAACTCTAACACCAGCAGAAAAAAACTATTCCCAGTTAGACAAAGAGGGGTTAGCAGTAATGTTTGGGTTACAGAGGTTCCACAAGTACATATATGGCAGGAAGTTCACCACATGCACCGATCATAAACCTCTTCTCTCTCTTTTCAATGAAATGAAAGCAGTTCCAAAGATGGTGTCTCCCCGGATCCAGAGGTGGGCAGTGACGTTGAAGGCATATGAGTACGTCATCGTCTACAAGGCGGGCAAGTACCATGGGAACGCAGATGCCTTGAGCCATCTTCCACTGCCAGGCACACCTATCCGTGCAGCTCCAGAGGACAGAGTTTTGATGTTGGAGAACACTGACATGGCACTTGTGACTGCAGAGCAAGTAAGAACATGGACAGGTAAAGATCCAGCACTGTCTAGAGTTCGAGAATATGTGGTGAGGGGATGGCCACAGCATCCGGAAGGGGCTGACTTCACACCCTACAGTGTCAGGAAAGCAGAGCTGAGTGTGCAGGATGGTTACGTGTTGTGGGGAGCACGAGTGATTATTCCACAGCCAGCACGACAGTCTATCCTAGAGCAACTACATCAGTGTCATCCTGGGGTCTCGCGTATGAAAGCCTTGGCTAGGAGTTACTTGTGGTGGCCAAAGCTAGATGAGGAGATAGAAAATCTAGTCAAGACATGCAGCACTTGTCAGGAACACCGGAAGGCACCAGCAGCGGCTCCTCTCCACCCCTGGGAGTGGCCGGATAAACCATGGAGAAGATTGCACTTAGATTATGCAGGTCCATTCATGGGGAAGATGTTCCTCATAATCATTGATGCACATTCCAAATGGATGGATGTTTATCCTGTAAATTCTGCTTCCGCCACTATAGACTGGGCTACCGGAGATCGTGGTGAGTGACAATGCCACTTGTTTTGTGAGTACAGAGACAAAAGAATTCTTGAGAAAAAATGGCATAATGCAGGTGATCTCGGCTCCATATCATCCGTCCTCAAATGGACTTGCGGAGAGAGCCGTGCAAACATTTAAAGAGATGATGAAAAAAAGTGCAGAAGGGAGTTTAGCAGCCAAAGTGTCACAGGTTCTGTTCAGCTACAGAATAACACCTCAATCTACCACAGGACTCTCTCCTGCTGAGATGTTATTAGGTCATAGACTACGCTCCACTCTTGACCTTGCCCACCCAGACCTAAAAAGGAAAATGGAAAACAGACAAAACAAACAAAAAGAGAACCATAACAAAAGAACAAAGAGCCAAAGTTTTGGAGAAGGAGATGCGGTCCTTACCAAGAATTTCAGTTATGGACCAAAGTGGATTCCTGGCTTCATAGACTCAATGACAGGTCCAGTATCATACAAAGTCATGTTGGGAGATGGTAGGGTAGTACGCAGACATGTAGATCAGATGCTTACCAGACAAGGGGAAATTGAAATTGAGGTTCCAGATGCAATGACTGAAGACAGGGTTGCCCCCAGTTATCCAAGTGCATCTGTGGTGCCACCACAGGGACAGAGACAATTCCACAGGAACCTATTCATCAAGAGGAAACCATCGTTGCAGAGTCAGATACTCTGAGCACTGCTCAGGAGCAGCTGGTGGCTTCACCACAAACAAGCAGGGACTTTACTGTTAGATGTTCACAAAGGCCTTGCAAGCCACCAGAGAGATTGATACTGAACTGTTAGATTTGTCAAGTATGGAACATGATGAATGGAGACTCCTTATGTGACCCTCAGGAATGGTTGTCTTTTAAGGAATTCATACTGAAATCTTAAGGGAGGAGGGATATAGTAATCTGGGATGTTATGATTAAGGTTGTCCACCAGGTGGTGCTGTAGCCAATGCTACTGCTAAGGTCAGAGGTTTGCTTCCTGTTAAGGTCAGAGGTTTGCTTCCTGTCAAGGTCAGCAAAAGGTGGAATGCCAGGATGCAGGCATGATGTTTATTACTCTGTTTAATAAAATACTCGTACTAGTTCCAATATATCGCCTCTTCGAGTTCTTGTTCCACTACATGGATTTATCAGACACACACACACACACCCTCACACACACACACACACACATCCTCACCCTCACCCTCACACACACACATCCTCACACTCACTCACACACACACATATCCTCACCCTCACCCTCACACACACACATCCTCACACTCACTCACACACACACACATCCTCACCCTCACACACACACACACACACATCCTCACACTCACTCACACACACACATATCCTCACACTCACTTGTTAAATCTGGATATCTTTAGGTAGTGTGTCCTTCAAATAATCGACAGAGGCTGCAGATAACAAACAAAAGGTGTTTACTGGATGAGGGTTGCTCTAAAACTAAACAGTACAGCCCCCTACTCAGTGCATATATACAGGTGTGGTCACTGCCAGTACTACAGTATACAGGAGCTGTAAAAAGTAGTTCTCCCCTTAAAGGTACATACACTACATCACTCACACACACACACTCAACCTTACCCTCACACACACACACACACCCTCACACACACACACACCCTCACACACACCGTCATACACACCCTCACACATACACACCCTCACACACACACACCCTCACACACTCACTCACCCTCACACACACCCTCACACCCTCACACACACCCTCATACACACCCTCACACATACACACCCTCACACACACACACCCTCACACACTCACTCACCCTCACACACACCCTCACACCCTCACACACACCCTCATACACACCCTCACACATACACACCCTCACACACACACACCCTCACACACTCACTCACCCTCACACACACCCTCACACACACACACACTCACCCTCACACACACACACACTCACTCACCCTCACACACTCACTCACCCTCACACACACACACACTCACTCACCCTCACACACTCACTCACCCTCACACACACACACCTTCACACACACACACCCTCACACACTCACTCACCCTCACACTCACTCACCCTCACACCCTCACACACTCACTCACCCTCACACTCACTCACCCTCACACCCTCACGCACTCACTCACCCTCACACACTCACTCACCATCACACACACACACACCCTCACACACTCACTCACCCTCACTCACTCACCCTCACACCCTCACACACTCACTCACCCTCACACACACACACCCTCACACACATCCTCACACACTCACTCACCCTCACACACTCACTCACCCTCACACCCTCACACACTCACTCACCCTCACACCCTCACACACTCACTCACCCTCACACACTCACTCACCCTCACACACACACACACCCTCACACACACCCTCACACACACCCTCACACACACCCTCACACACTCACTCACCCTCACACACTCACTCACCCTCACACCCTCACACACTCACACACCCTCACACCCTCACACACTCACTCACCCTCACACACTCACTCACCCTCACACACTCACTCGCCCTCACACTCACTCACCCTCACACCCTCACACACTCACTCACCCTCACACACACACACACTCACTCACCCTCACACACTCACTCGCCCTCACACTCACTCACCCTCACACACTCACTCACCCTCACACCCTCACACACTCACACACCCTCACACTCACTCACCCTCACACCCTCACACACTCACTCACCCTCACACACACACACCCTCACACACACCCTCACACTCACTCACCCTCACACACTCACTCACCCTCACACACTCACTCACCCTCACACACTCACTCACCCTCACACACACACACACCCTCACACACTCACTCACCCTCACACTCACTCACCCTCACACCCTCACACACTCACTTAGCCTCACACACACACACCCTCACACACACCCTCACACAATTCACAATTCACAATTCAAATCGCTTTATTGGCATGATAAGTTACATCTTATGTTGCCAAAGCATCAAAATACATTTATGGTTTACCACATAAACGCAGTTCTATTCATACAGTGTATAAACAGGTATATCCTTGAGTGTATAAATATACATTCGCATTGTTTATATATATTCTTTTCTTAGTTTACTGGTTGGCTCTCTGTTCATGGCAAGCTGTAACATAGCGTGCCGCCAGTGTTATACAGCTTCTCTCCTCTCCCAGTAGGAATGGGAGTTTTTGGTTGTCATTCAGATTTCTGAAATCAGGGCATATTTGTGAGAATTTTTGGTAGAAATTCTCCCTGATGCCCTGATATTTTCCACAAGCTGTGAGGAAGTGCATCTCTGTCTCCACCACTCCCTGACTGCAGTGCGAGCATATCCTGTCCTCTCTTGGCAGCCTGGTCTGCCTGTGTCTGCCTTTTTCGATCGCTAGGCTATGTTCGCTAAGTCTGTACCTTGTCAAGGTTCTTCTCAGTTTGTTATCCTTTACCATGGTCAGGTAATCAGCTATGTTGTATTGTCTGTTTAGGGCCAAGTAGCAATTGAGTTTGCTTTGGGTTTTTGTTGTTTCTGCCCAATATGTCAGATATTTTTCCTTTTGCTTAGCGACGATTGTGTTGGGTCGAATTCTTTGTGTTACCCTGTCACTGTCCTGGGGCTGGTTATTGTTAGTATTGTTAGTAGTTACTTCACTGAGTCCCAGGACTAGTTGACTGAGGGTATTCTTCTTTATGGTCAGCTCTTGGCATTTCAGGGCGTCGTAGTGATAGCATTGGGGGTTGCTCATTTGTAGGTGATTCCAAAATTTGGTGGCTCTTTTTTGGATAGTGATTATTAATGGATATTGGCCTAGTTCCGCCCTGCATGCATTGTTTACTGTTTTCCTTTGAGTCCGGAGGATACTTTTACAGAATTCTGCATGTAGGATCTCAATTGGGTGTTTGTCCCATTTTGCAAATTCTTGTTGAGTTAGCGGTCCCCATACCTCACTGCCATAGAGTGCAATTGGTTCAATTACTGATTTGAAAATTTTGAGCCAAATGCTAATTGGGATTTCTATTTGGATTGATTTTTTGATGGCATAGAAAGCCCTTCTTGCTTTCTCTTTCAGTTCATTCACAGCCAGTTTGAAGTTTCCCGTGGAACTGATTTTTAAGCCCAAGTATGTGTAGTTAGTGGTTTGTTCAATTTTGGTTGTTCCTACTGTGAAATTTATTTTGGGTCCCTGATGTTTGGATCTTTGCTGGAACACAAGGACTTTGGTTTTTTGGGGATTTATTGTCAGGGCCCAAGTCTGGCAGTACGACTCCAGCAGGTCCAGGTTTTGTTGTAGCCCCTCTTTAGTAGGTGACAGCAGAACCAGGTCGTCTGCATAGAGGAGGAATTTAACCTTGGATTCATATAGGGTGAGGCCGGGTGCTGTAGATTGTTCAAGTAGTTTTGCCAATCCATTTATGTAAATATTAAAGAGTGTCGGTGAGATTGGCGAGCCCTGCGTCACCCCCCGCCCCTGTGGGAAGTATTTTGTTTGTTTGTCTCCAATTTTAACTGCACATTTGTTGTTTGTATACATTGATTTAATTACATCATATGTTTTCCCTCCTACCCCACTTTCGATAAGTTTCAGGAATAAACCGTCATGCCAGATGGAGTCGAAAGCCTTCTGGAAATCTACAAAGCATGCGTAGATTTTGCTTTTGTTATGGTGAACGTGTTTGTCAATTAGGGTCTGTAGGGTGAAGATATGATCGGATGTTCTATAGTTTGGCAGGAATCCAATTTGGCTTTTACTCAAGACATTGTGCTCCTCAAGGAAGTTTATAAGTCTTTTGTTTATGATGCTACAGAATACCTTCCCCAGGTTACTGTTTACACAGATGCCTCAATAGTTGTTTGGGTCGATTTTGTCCCCACTTTTGTATATGGGCGTTATGAGTCCTTTGTTCCAGATATCAGGGAAATAACCGACACTCAGAACCAAGTTGAAGAGTTTTAGGATAGCCAGTTTCATTTTGTTGTCTGTGTGTTTAATCATCTCGTTTAGTATGCCGTCTGTCCCGCAGGCTTTTCCTGGTCGCAGGTCCTTGAGTTTTTCAAGAAGTTCTTTTTCTGTTATTATGGCGTCCAGCGGGTTTTGGTTATCTTTTATGGCCATTTCTAGCTTTTCCAGTTTTTTGCATATTTGGTGTTGCTCTGGTCTTAGTGTGTTTTTCTGGTATAATTTTTCAAAGTGGTTTACCCATGTGTCCCCATTTTGAATGGCCAAATCGTCGTGTTGTTTTTTGTGTAGTGTTTTCAAGTTTTCCCAGAAACAATTGGAATCTATGGATTCCTCCATGGAGCTGAGTGTATTCTTAATATATTGCTTTTTTTTGGTTCTGAGTGTGTTTCTGTATTGTGTTAGTGTCTGACAATAAGTAAGGCGTAGTTCCTCGTTTTCTGGATGTCTGTGTTTTTGGTTTGATATTTTTCTAAGTTTTTTCCTCATGTTATGGCAATCTCGGTCAAACCATTTTTCATAGTTTTTTGTTTTGGGTTTGTTCTTGCGAGCTTTCAAGTTTGCATTTGTTGCCAAATTATCAAAAATATTGTTTAGTTTACTAACTGCCCGGTTTACGCCTTCTTTATTGTGAGTGTATATGTTATCCTCACACACTCACTCACCCTCACACCCTCACACACTCACTCACCCTCACACCCTCACACACTCACTCACCCTCACACCCTCACACACTCACTCACCCTCACACGCTCACCCTCACACACACACACACCCTCACACACACACACACCCTCACACACACCCTCACACACACCCTCACACACACCCTCACACACTCACTCACCCTCACACACTCACTCACCCTCACACCCTCACACACTCACTCACACCCTCACACACTCACTCACCCTCACACCCTCACACACTCACTCACCCTCACACCCTCACACACTCACTCACCCTCACACCCTCACACACTCACTCACCCTCACACACTCACCCTCACACACACACACACCCTCACACACACACACACCCTCACACACACCCTCACACACTCACCCTCACACACACCCTCACACACACCCTCACACACACACACACACCCTCACACACACCCTCACACACACCCTCACACACACCCTCACACACTCACTCACCCTCACACACTCACTCACCCTCACACCCTCACACACTCACTCACCCTCACACCCTCACACACTCACTCACCCTCACACCCTCACACACTCACTCACCCTCACACCCTCACACACTCACTCACCCTCACACCCTCACACACTCACTCACCCTCACACCCTCACACACTCACTCACCCTCACACCCTCACACACTCACTCACCCTCACACACACACACACAAGTACTGAAACCACTCTTAGCAATATCACAACTGACATCCATTGTGACTGTGACAAAGGTAAACTATCCCTCCTCATCCATCTCATCCAGATTCTCCATGCTGCAAGTCGTGACAGAAGTCTCCACCCAGTCTGCCCTCATTGCCGATGCTCTTCTGATTTTTATTTGTACTGAGTGCGCCACGAACTCCTCCCAGCGACTTTTTTGTCCCTGGGCAAATTTTACAACAGCAACAACGTTCATTCCCCCGAGCCAAACGGACAGCCCAGGGATGGAGTCTGGGATTGTTTAAAGCGTGTCCTAGCAACCGTGCGCACCCTGAGCAAGCTTGTGAGTGCGAGGGAAGGATTCAAAGACATTGACAGACACTGCTGCACGCTGCCGCTCTGCCTTGATACAACTGCCCCTCGAGTCTCCGGCTCAATTCTCTCTGAACTACACCACAAAGCTGTTATGTATTGTGTGTTCTCCTCCCACCTGTGGTGGTGCTGTCACGGCAGATAAATGGTTGGGTGTTCTCTTGGTTAAGTTTAGCTCTTTTTGTTCAGAACTCTCCAGAACTTCCCTTTCCCTTCGAATAAAGCACTTCATGTTTGAATCTCTGAGTTCTGAGTTCTAATTGTGTCTAGGTAAAAAGATACCGACACAACAAAAGCAACCTGTTATCTATTGTGTGTTCTATTGTGTGTTCTCCTCCCACCTGTGGTGGTGCTGTCATAAGAACATACGAACATAAGAAATAGGAGCAGGAGTCGGCCAATCGGCCCCTCGAGCCTGCTCCGCCATTTAATAAGATCATGGCTGATCTGATCCTAACCGCCAATCCACTATCACAGAACCATCTCCTGAATCTAACAGAATTAGACACACGAAATAGGAGCAGGATCAGGCTACATGGCCCCTGGGCCCACTCCGCTACCCACAGGGCCATGTCCGATCCGAACCTAGACTCATGTCCAAATTCCTGCCCGCTCCCTGTAAACCTTAATTCCCTTTACTTCTAGGAAACTGTCTATTTCTGTTTTAAATTTATGTAATGATGTAGTTTCTACAGCTTTTTGGGGCAGCATATTCATGGACCTACCACCCTCTGAGTGAAGTAGTTCCTCCTCATCTCAGTTTTGAAAGAGCAGCCCCTTATTCTAAGACTATGCCCCCTAGTTCTAGTTTCACCCATCATCAGGAGCATCTTCCCCGCATCCACCCGATCCAACCCCTTCACAATCTTATATGTTTCAATAAGATCGCCTCTCATTCTTCTGAACTCCAATGAGTAGAGTCCCAATCTACTCAACCTCTCCTCATATGTCCATCCCATCATCCCCGGGATTAACCGAGTGAACCTTCTTTGTACTGACTCGAGAGCAAGTATGTCTTTTCTTAAGTATGGACACCAAAACTGTATGCAGTATTCCAGGTGCGGTCTCACCAATACCTTGTACAACTGAAGCAATACATCCCTATTTTTATATTTTATCCCCCGAGCAATGAAAGCCAACATTCCATTGGCCTTCTTAATCACTTGTTGCACCTGCATACTAAGCTTTTGAGTTTCGTGCACCAGGACCCCCAGATCCCTTTGTACTTCATTACTTTCCAGTTTCTTGCCATTAAGATAATAGCTTCCTCTACGATTTTTCCTGCCAAAGTGCATAACCTCACACTTTCCAGTATTGTATTCCATCTGCCAAATCTCTGCCCACTTACTTAGCCTGTCTATGTCCCCTTGCAGGTTTTTTATGTCCTCCTCACTCACTACTTTCCCTCCCATCTTAGTATCATCTGCAAACTTTGATATGTTTCACTCGGTCCCCTCCTCCAAATCGTTAATATAGATTGTAAAGAGTTGGGGACCCAGCACCGACCCCTGCGGAACACCACTAGTTAATGATTGCCATTCTGAGAATGAACCATTTATCCCAGCTCTCTGCCTTCTGTTAGATAGCCAATCCTCTATCCATGCCAGAATATTACCCCCAATCCCGTGATTTTTTATCTTAAGCAATAATCTTTTGTGTGGCACCTTGTCAAACGCCTTTTGGAAGTCTAAATACACTACGTCCACTGGTTCCCCTTTATCCACCCTATATGTTACTTCCTCAAAGAACTCCAGCAAATTTGTCAAACATGACTTCACCTTCATAAAACCATGCTGACTTTGTCCTATTAAATGATGATTATCCAAATGTCCTGTTACTGTCTCCTTAATAATGGACTCCAAAATTTTACCTACCACAGATGTTAGGCTAACTGGTCTATAGTTTCCAGCCTTCTGTCTACTGCCCTTTTTAAATAAGCGTGTTACATTGGCAGTTTTCCAGTCTGCCGGGACCTTTGCTGAGTCCAGGGAGTTTTGGAAAATTATTACCAATGCATCCACAATCCCTACCGCCACTTCCCTCAAGACCCTAGGATGTAAGCCATCATATCCAGGTGATTTATCCGCCTTGAGTCCCATTATTTTACCGAGCACCACTTCCTTAGTGATTTTGATCGTGTTTAGCTCCTCCCCCCTATAGCCCCCTGTTTGTCCAGTGTTGGGATATTCTTAGTGTCTTCTACTGTAAAGACTGATACAAAATATTCATTCAGTGTTTTTGCCATCTCCATATTTCCCACCATTAATTTCCCGGTCTCATCCTCTAAGGGACCAACATTTACTTTAGCCACCCTTTTTCTTTTTATATAACTATAAAAACTCTTAGTATCTGTTTTTATATTTTTTGCTAATTTACTTTCATAATCTATCTTCCCTTTCTTAATCAATCTTTTTGTTATTTTTTGCTGTCTTTTAAAGTTTTCCCAATCCTCTATCCGCCCACTAGATTTGGCTACCTTATATGCCCTTGTTTTTAGAAGCATAGAAACATAGAAGATAGGAGCAGGAGTAGGCCATTCGGCCCTTCGAGCCTGCTCCGCCATTTAATGTCATCATGGCTGATCATCCAAACTCAGTACCCTGTCCCCGCCTTTTCCTCATATCCCTTGATCCCTTCAGCCTCAAGAAACATATCCAACTCTTTCTTGAATATATTTAATGAACTGGCCTCCACTGCCCTCTGTGGCAGAGAATTCCACAGGTTCACCACTCTCTGGGTGAAGAAATTCCTCCTCATTTCAGTTCTAAATGGCTTACCCCTTATCCTTAGACTATGACCCCTAGTTCTGGACTCCCCGGCCATCAGAAACATCCTTCCTGCATCTAGTCTGTCCAGACCTGACAGAATTTTATAGGTTTCGATGAGATCCCCTCTCAATCTTCTAAACTCCAGTGAGTATAAGCCCAATCGACACAATCTCTCCTCATACGTCATTCCTGCCATCCCAGGTATCAGCCTGGTGAATCTTCGCTGCACTCCCTCCATGGCAAGAACGTCCTTCCTCAGGTATGGTGACCAAAACTGCACACAATACTCGAGGTGCGGTCTCACCAAGGCCCTGTACAACTGTAGCAAGACATCCTTGTTCCTGTACTCGAACCCTCTTGCTACGAAGGCCAACATACCATTTGCCTTCTTAACCGCCTGCTGCACCTGCATGCTTACCTTCAGCGACTGGTGCACAAGGACACCCAGGTCTCTTTGCACTTCCCCTTCTCCCAATCTATTGCCATTCAAATAATAATCTGCCTTCCTGTTTTTGCCGCCAAAGTGGATAACCTCACATTTATCCACATTATAGTGCATTTGCCATGTTTCTGCCCAATCACCCAACCTGTCCAAATCGTACTGGAGTTTCCCGACATCCTCCTCGCAGCTTACCCTCGCGCCCAGCTTTGTGTCGTCTGCAAATTTGGAGATATTACATCCAATTCCCTCGTCCAGATCATTAATATATATTGTGAACAGCTGGGGTCCTAGGACCGATCCTTATGGTACCCCACTAGTCACTGCCTGCCACTCGGAAAATGACCCATTTATTCCAACTCTTTGCTTTCTGTCCGCCAACCAGTTCTCTATTCAAGTCAATACCTTGCCCCCAATCCCATGTGCCTTAATTTTGCACGCTAATCTCTTGTGTGGGACCTTATCGAAAGCCTTCTGAAAGTCCAAATACACCACATCCACTGGTTCTCCCTTATCTATTTAGTTGAATACTATCCTTAATTTCTTTACTTAGCCACGGATGGCTGTCTTTTCTTTTACACCTTTTTCTTCTCAGTGGAATGTATATTTTTTGGAAGTTGTAAAATAACTCCTTAAATGTACACCACTGATCATGTATCGTCTTACCCTTTAATCTATTTTCCCAATCCACTCTACTCAATTCCGCTCTCATACCTTCATAGTCTCCTTTATTCAAGCTTAGCATGCTTGTTTGAGATCCAACCTTCTCACCCTGTAATTGAATATGGATTTCAACCATGTTATGGTCACTCATTCCAAGGGGATCCTTTACTAGGACATTTTTAATTAATCCTGTCTCGCTACACAGGACCAGATCTAAGGTTGCTTGCCCCCTAGTCGGTTCAGTTACATACTGCTCAAGAAACCCATCCCTAATACACTCAATGAACTCATCCTCAAGGCAGCCCTGCCCAATTTGATTTGTCCAATTAATATGATAGTTAAAATCCCCCATAATTATAGATGTTCCCTTATTACAAGCCTCAACTATTTCCTGATTGATACTCCGTCCAACATAGTTGCAACTGTTCGGAGGCCTATAGACTACGCCCACTAGTGTTTTTTTCCCCTTATTATTCCTTACCTCCACCCAAACTGTTTCATTATCCTGATCTTTTGACCCAATATCATTTCTCTGTATTGCAGTGATTCCTTCCTTTATTAACATAGCCACCCCACCTCCCCTTGCTTCCTGCCTGTCCTTCCTGATCGTTAAATAACCTGGTATGTTTAATTCCCAGGCATTGTCACCATGCAACCATGTTTCTGTAATGGCCACAAGATCATACCCATATGTAGCTATTTGTGCCATTAACTCGTCTATTTTGTTACGAATGCTACGTGCATTCAGATAGAGAAATTTCAAATATGTTTTGTGACACTTAGTTCCTGCTTTTGCCCTTTTTATTACTTTACCTTTCACTCCATACCTTCTGCCCCTTCCTGACACGCTCTGGTTTTTAATTTCCCCACTGCTACCTAAGTCTATGACCTTCTCTGTTGTCATTTTTATTATTTGCTCTCTAGGAACCTCCCCCCCCACTAGTTAGTTTAAAGCCCTCTCTACAGCCCTAGTTATATGATCCACCAGGACTCTAGTCCCAGCACTGGCCAAGTGAAGCCCGTCCCAACGGAATAGCTCCCTCCTGCCCCAGTACTGGTGCCAGTGTCCCAGGAAGCAAAACCCATTTCTCCCACACCAGTCTTTGAGCCACGCATTTAACTCTCTAATTTTATTTGTCCTAGTCAAATTCGCTCGTGGCTCAGGTAATAATCCAGAGATTATTACCCTTGAGGTTCTGTTTTTTAATTTGACCCCTAGCTGTTCATACTCCTTTAACAGAACCAGCTTCTTAGTCCTATCTACGTCGTTTGTACCAACATGGACCACGACAACTGGATCCACCCCCTGCCACTGCAAGTTTCTTTCCAGCCCAGAGGAGATGTCCTTAACCCTGGCACCGGGTAGGCAACACAGCCTTCGGGACTCTCGCTCTCGGCTGCAGAGAACTCTATCTATCCCCCTAATAATACTATCCCCTACCACTACAACATTTCTAGTTACTCCCCCCTCTTGAATGGCCCCCGTTCCACGGTGCTGTGGCCAGGTTGCTCATCCTCCCTGCAGTCCCTGCTCCCGTCCCCACAGGGAGTAAGAACCTCGAACCTGCTGGACAAGAGCAAGGGCTGCGGCTCCTCCAGCTCTACCTCCTGGATCCCCGTACCTGCCTCACTTGTAGTCACACCATCCTGTCCCTGACCATGGGCTACATCTGAATTAATTAACTTCATAGGTGTGATCACCTCCTGATACACAGAGTCCAGGTGCTTCTCCCCCTCCCTGATGTGTCGCAGTGTCTGAAGCTCAGACTCCAGCTCATCAACACGGAGCTGGAGTTCCTGTAGCAGCAGACACTTGTCACAGACATAATCACCGTGAGCCTCAATGGGGTTCACCAGCTCCCACATCTCACAACAGTAACACATCACCTGCTCCATTCTATGTAATTAATTAATTTTTTTATTGTTAGTTATGGACACCCTCTGCCCGATTATAGATGCTAGTATCCCCTTTAATTAATTGGATTTAATTTAAATCAATCCCTCTAATTACACCAGTTAAATGGTTTACCAACAGTCACTCTGCACCAGAAAGGCCTTATTAACTACAACCCACAGAGTTAAAGTTTGAAAAGAGCACCTAACACCCCACTTACCCTAACTCACACACTTACCCAAACTCACAGCACTCTCTGCTGACTCACACTCAGTGCTTGCTCACACTAGCCTGGTCTTTTTATACTGTTTGTTTGTTTACAGCCAAATGAGTCACCCCTGCTGATTGGTTAGAAAACTGGTTTCCACTGCCTGCTGTGCCAATTTACTCCTACTGCAGTGTAACCTTGTTTTACTCTTCTTAAACCAACAGAATCCCAAATATTTAACTTTTCCCCTTTACTTAAACTGCTTAAGTAATCTTATCAAGAATGATTTAAAGAGAAATAACAATTAAAGAACTCACACACTTACCCAAACTCACAGCACTCTCTGCTGACTCGCACTCAGTGCTTGCTCGCACTAGCCTGGTCTTTTTATACTGTTTGTTTGTTTACAGCCAAATGAGTCACCCCTGCTGATTGGTTAGAAAACTGGTTTCCACTGCCTGCTTTGCCAATTTACTCCTACAGGAGATAAATGGTTGGGTGTTCTCTGTTAAGTTTAGCTCTCTTTGTTCGGAACTTTCCAGAACTTCCTTTCCTTCCAATAAAGCACTTCATGTTTGAATCTCTGAGTTCTGAGTCCTAAATTGTGTCTAGGTAGAAAGGTACTGACACAACAAGTGGCAACGAGGAGCGGATGAATCTGCGTACGTTACGGATGCAGTGAGTAAACAGATAATTTAATTTGAAACATGAGATGGCTACTATATTAGGAAACATCGGTGATTTTGATGAAAATATGGAGCAATGGAGCGCATATACGGAATGTTTTGACTATTTTGTATTGGCGAATGCGGTGGCAAATGAAAAGGTCATGCCTACCTTTTTGAGTGTAATCGGGCCGAAGACATTCAATTTACTTTGCAGCCTCGTGCAGCCAGATAAGCCAGGAACTAAAACATATAAGCAACTAGTGGAAATTCTTGGAGCACCTTTTTCACCAAAACCTCTGGTTATTGCTGAGAGATTTATATTTCACAAACGGAATCAAGAGGAGGGGGAATCAGTGACGATGTTTATTGCTGCTTTAAAAAGGTTGTCGGAACACTGCCAGTTCAAGGAGGTGCTGAATGACACCATTAGAGACAGATTTGTGTGTGGTCTGCAAAATGCAGCCACACAGAAGCGCCTTCTTACTGAGGACAACCTTACTCTTGAAAAGGCCATTGAAGTTAGTGTCTCCATGGAGATGGCGGGAAAGGAGGCTCACCAGTTGAGTTCAACAGGGAGAGTTCACAAGGTGTCGTCTGAGCCTGAAGGTACGCAGAACAGCACATGTTACCATTGTGGGAAAACGGGCCATCACGCTAATGACTGCTGGTGTACGGAGCTGGAATGCCGAAATTGTGGCAAAAAGGGTTACATTGAACGCGCCTGTAGAGGTAAAAAAAGAACAGACAGAGCTGGGAAGCATGGAAGCAAAATGTCTGTATTTGGACAAGAGAGGAAAAAGAGTGTTCATTCAGTGCAGTATGATGGAACAAGCAAAACAGAGGGGAGCGACACCTCTGAGGAGGAAGAGGTGCACATACTGACGGTTGCAGGTGATTCAAATGGCTACTGGGTGTCACCACTGGTGGAGGGACAATCAGTGCGGATGGAGGTGGACACAGGCGTGGCTGTGTCCCTTGTTTCAGACACTGTCTACAACAAAATGCTAAAGCATCTTACCCTTCAGCCAACAAACATTGTGCTAAAGACGTACACCGGCGAACCTGTGGCCATGAGAGGCGTCATTGAGGTGACAGTTAAATTGAACGGACAGGCTGCAAAACTGCCACTATATGTGGTAAAGGGAAATTACCCATCGCTACTAGGAAGTGCGTGGCTAGAGAAAATCACGCTGGACTGGCCTGCAGTCCGCATGATGTCAAAAGGGGAGTCAGGTCTGACTGCAGTGTTAAACAAACATGCAGAACTCTTCAATGGGGAACATGGGAGCATGAAAAAGATCAGCGTGAGACTGGACATTAAACCTGACAGCAAGCCGAAGTTTCACAAAGCCCGACCTGTACCCTATGCAATTAGGCCAAATGTTGAGGCTAACTTGGAGGCCTTAGTCGAGAATGGAGTCCTGGAGCCTGTGAGCGTGAGCAAATGGGCCACACCCATTGTTCCTGTCCTGAAAAAGGATGGATCTGTTCGAATCTGCGGGGATTTTAAAGTGACTATTAACCCGGTGCTGTCTGCGGAACAGTACCCTCTTCCCCTCATTGATGATCTTTTTAAGGGCCTAGCCGGAGGGCAAAAGTTCAGCAAAATAGACTTATGCCAGGCTTATCTACAAATGCATGTCGATGACAAATCAAAGGAGCTGCTGACAATTGTGACACACAAGGGGCTATACAGGTACTGCCGCCTTCCATTTGGAATTATGTCGGCCCCTGCTCTATTCCAAAGGGCAATGGATCAGATTTTGAGTGGACTGCCAGGAGTCCAGTGCTACCTGGACGACATCCTTGTCACTGGGACAAATGAGGAGGATCATCTTCTGAACTTGGATGCGACACTACAACGACTGAAAGAGTACGGACTCAGAGTTCGTAAAGACAAATGTGAATTCTTTCAGTCTTCAGTTGAGTACCTGGGGCATGTGATTGACGCTACTGGCCTGCTTATGCTGGCACCGTCAAAGGTCAAGGCGATCGTGGAGGCCCCAGCACCCCAGAATGTGAGCCAGTTACATTCATTTCTGGGGCTACGTAACTACTATGGGAAGTTTATTCCAGACTTAGCAACATTGCTGAAGCCATTACATCAGTTGCTATGTCAAGGCAAAACATGGAAATGGACTGAACTGTGCAACTAAGCTTTCGCCCAAGCAAAGAAAGCATTGCTGAAATCGGAGGTTCTGACACACTTCGACCCAAAGCTACCCGTGCAGCTAGCATGTGATGCATCACCATATGGTGTGGGAGCAGTCATATCCCACATCATGCCTTCGGGTGAAGAGAAACCTATCGCCTTCGCATCACGCACCTTGAACAAGGCCGAGAGTAACTACGCACAGATCGAGCGCGAGGCCTTGGGAATCTTTTTTGGAATTCGAAAATTTCATCAGTACCTGTTTGGGAGAAGGTTCACACTCCTGATGGACCACCGTCCATTGACTTCAATCTTCGGGCCCCACACCGGAATTCCGTCTCTCGCTGCAGGCAGGATGCAAAGGTGGGCTTTACTGTTGTCAGGACACACATACGACATCAAATATCGCAAATCAGACTTGCACGGCAACGCAGACGGTCTCTCGAGGCTACCCTTGCCTGTTACTCCCCCAGAGCCTCGTCAGATAGACATCTTCTACTTTAGACAAGTGGAGGGAGCACCTGTCACTGCAGTTCAGGTGCAAAGGTACACCCACAACGATCCAGTCCTGTCTGAGGTAATGGACGATGTCATTCGAGGGAGAGCTATAGGAGATTCTCCTAGTTTGAAACCTTACGTTTCAAAAAGAAATGAGCTCTCCGTCCAGGCAGGTTGTCTTCTTTGGGGATGCCATGTCATCATTCCGCCACCTCTGAGGGAACCTATACTGCAACAACTTCATACAGGCCACAGTGGGATGGTTCGGATGAAGGAAATGGCAAGAAGCTACTTCTGGTGGCCAGGTCTCGATGGGAATATTGAGGAGAAAGCCAAAACATGTTCCCCATGTCAAAGGGTCCGGAATGTTCCACAGCTGGCAACCCTACATCCCTGGGATTGGCCTGCAGAAGTGTGGCAGCGAGTACATGTGGACTTCACCGGTCCTTTCGAAGAGAAGATGTTTATGATGGTTGTGGACGCTCATAGCAAGTGGCCGGAGGTCGCTGTGATGAGGTCTACCACGGCAGAGAAAACAATTGAGAAACTTGGTGAGATGTTCAGCCGTTATGGCTCACCGGAACAACTCGTAAGTGACAACGGTCCACAATTTGTATCACAGGAGTTTGCAACCTTCCTGCATGTGAATGGTGTCCAACACATCAGGTCTGCGCCCTATCATCCCTCTACTAACGGCCAGGCAGAAAGGTTTGTGCAAACTTTGAAGCACACCTTGAAGGCATCGCAATGGTCAGGGCTCAATCCACCAACGTCTGAACAGCTTCCTGTTGTCCTACAGGAACGAGCCGCATGTCACAACCAAAACTTCCCCCGCTTCGTTCATGATGAAGTGGCAGTTGCGGACAAGTTTTGACTTACTCAAACCTCCAAGGGCAGAACAGGTTGTCCATTGTCAACAACAAGCTCAAGTTGAAAAGAGAGAGAAAAGAGCCAAGGAGAGATGGTTTCA